>NC_135947.1:4822500-5422500 GCF_964058835.1 Carex rostrata | reverse complement strand
CTCAAAGGACAACAATTAAATCTCAGTATATGGCTAAGAGACTAATAAAGTGTTAACATATAAGGTACCAGTGCTACCATATTCACTGGCCAAACATTTATATCTTAGGTCTGTGTAAACAAAAAAATTTGCATTGTTAATAACACGGTCATTTAATTCAATAGCAAGGTTTTAAATAGCAATTATTGCGTCATCGCAGAAAGGCTAAAAAAACAACTATAGCTAGCTATTTAGAGATCTGTTCAATAGGATTGAATTACTAAGTGGATTTGAATTATTAGCCCGAAATCCTTTGACAAAATTTCTGAGCCTCTCTTCTTCTCCTATATCGGACAACCAATTAACAAGCACATCCATAGTTGCAGCATTTGGTTGACACTGCTCTTGCAACATCTGATCCATAATCTCGAAAGCCTTCTCTGACATTTTCTCTTTTTGCAATCCCTTAAGCAATGCATTGTAGGTCACCACATTTGCATTTACACCCCTCTCTTTCATCTCATCCATTAACGAAATTGCCATCTTTACATCACCCGTCTTACACAAAGCATCTATCAGAGTATTGTATATTACAGTGTTAGCCTCACACCCTAATTTATTCATGGACCGAAAAATATTCAATGCCTCTGTAACTTCACCATTTTTGCACCAACCATGAATTAATGTGCCGTAAGTTAGCACCGAAGGCTGAATCTTGTTATCTTTCATTTTCTGCAACAACACTTCAACTGCTGAAAAATCTTGAATTTTACAAAATGCGGCCAGCAAAGTATTGTAAGTGCACAAGTCAGGTCTGAGACCAGTTTCAAGCATTTCATTGAGCACCTCACATGCCTTATCCAACCTTTTCTTTTTACAGAAACCATGAAATATTATGTTGTAACTTCTCAAATCGAGCTTATACCCAGCTTCCTTCATAGAACAGGCAATAGAACACACATCCTTCATACGACCTGCTTGGGTCAAACCTGATATCATAGTGAAATACGAAACCCTATCAGGCTTAAGCCCGTTATCGACCATCTCCTGGTGTAAATCCATGGCCTTTCTAACATTATTTGAATGGAGAAATGAACCGATTAGTGTACTATAAGTGACTTGATTAAATTTAACATCAGGCCATGCAGTTCTTTTATTTTTGAAGAAATCAAATGCTGTACCAACCTGGTCATTTCTACATAAGCCAGATATAATAGAATTTAACGTAAACACGTCAGGAGAAATTTTATCTGCCTCCATTTTATTCATCAAGTTCATAGCCATGCTTATGTTTCCAGTCTTGCAAAACCCATCAATTAGTGTATTGTATGTGATTCTGCCGGGCTTGCACAAGTAAAAAGTTTTCATCTTTTCAAACAAAGACAACCCTTCTTCAACTCTACCAATCTTACAGAGACCGTCTATTAGTGAATTAAATATGACCATATCTGGTTTCACATCAGCATCTGGTTTCGTCATTTCTTCGAGCACCTTGAGTGCACCATCCACCTGGTGTAACTTACACAGCCGGTTTATAACAATTCCATAAGTAAAGACATCACCGCGAATACCCATTTCTCTCATCTCACGAAGTAATTGATTCATGCTTGCAAAATCCTTCTCCCTCGCGAACCCGTTAAGAATCAAATTAAAAGCACGAGCATCAAAATCACCACCATTTTCTTTCACAGCTCGAATAAACTCAAGTGCATTAGAAGGGCCCACATGTCGGCAGAGGTTGGAGACTATAGAAGTGAATTGATTGGTGACAGTCGGGAAAGTTCCGTTCTTGGCAAGGTGTATCAAGAGTTGGGCTGAGTGGAGGGAGATATGGGGGGTTTGACGAGACAGAGTGGAGAAAATGAGGGAAAAAATGGTGGGGTCCGGATTGGGGTTGGAGAGGACGAGAGAGATGGCTTGGGCATGGTGTGTGGGGTCAGGCGAGGTGAGAAGAGAACGGAGAGAGGCGCAGGTTGTGGTGGCGGCCGCAGAGGTGGTGGTAGGAACAGAGGCATGCTGCGAAAAAATAGAGCTAAGAGAGGAGAAGGTGAGGCGGGGTTGTTGTAAAAGCTTAGGAGGTATTTTCATGGCGATTGATGTTGTTGAGGAAGGCACCAAGAATGGTCGAATGCGGCTGGAATTCGCATCCTCTGAGATATCTCAAACTTTGAGTGGATCAGTGCAAAATCTAGACCGTTTTAATCCGTTACGCACGAATCTCAAAGCACAATTATATTATGGTTTTACATGAGCGTCGTCTTAGAGAGACAATAGAGTAGTGGTTTGCTTTTACCCGAACGGGTATGACCCGTTTTACCCGACCCGTACCCGTTACCCGAGGTACCCGTACCCGTGCCCGGGTATAGGCGGGTAAACGGGTACACGGGTACGGGTTTGAGACGGACCGGACTCAATGATTCGGGAAAAAACCCGCCCAACCCGTACCCGTACCCGAAACCCGTCTACCCGCACCCGTTTTACCCGTACCCGCACCCGTTTACCCGACCTACTTTACCCTTTTACCCGTGTACCTTTACCCGTTTACCCGTTACCCGTTTACCCGTTTTTTTTAAATTCAAAATTATTTTGCCGCCAAAAAAAATAATATTAAAAACAGAAAAAAAAAACTAAAAAACAGTATTAAAAAATGAAAAAAAACCAAAAAAAATAATAATACCCGTACCCTACCCGCCCTACCCGACTACCAGTACCCGTACCCGTTACCCGAGATGGGTACGGGTTTGAAACGGGTAGGATACACTCTTTTAAAAACCTACCCGACCTACCCGTACCCGTCTACCCGACTACCCGTCCTACCCTTACCCGCCCTACCCGACTACCCGACCCGGGTATACTCGAGGTACCCGTACCCTACCCGTTAACAAACCACTACAATAGAGTGTGTATTATTTAATTTAAAATTTTGCAATAATTAAGAGTTTAAGACATTTATCATTGACGAGATCTACATGCTTAAAACACCGATTTTTTTATTAATAGAAAAAAAATATCAAAATAGATGTAGGATATAAGAAGAACGTGATGGAATATTACGTCCAACTAATCTAAACTGTAAACACCACATTTGCTAATTAACTAAAAAAAACAAATTTACTGGACGTAATAGTCAATCACGTCCAGCAAAAAAAATTTATGCTTTGGTCATTATTTTAAATTTAAAATTTTCAAGAAAAGCAACACATACACATTGGACAATTTGAATTGTTGGCATGGTTTTTGGTTGAACATGATACTCTATTATGTCCAGGATTTTTGTTTTTTTGTTTTTTAGTTAATTAGCAAATGCGGTGTTTAATTAGCTAGACGTGATAGTTTATAATGTCCAATGAACGTGGAATTCCATCACGTTATTCTTATATTCCGAAATTTCACAAAATTCTACCCCTATTTTAATATTTGTTTATTTATTTTTATATTAATAAAAAATTGGCTTAAAACACCGAGTACAATTAGGTTTAAAAATTTGTAGGTAATTTTTATGGATATGTAATGGTTGGTTTTATTTTGTGGTATTTACGAATTCTATGTTGTGATGCATTGTTCATTGAATATATTAATTTCTACATAAATTATATATATGCATATTTAATTAATTTATAACTGCCAAATCTTTCAGAAGAGTATAGTTATATATTTATAAATTCTTTGTTTGCAATAGGCAGAAAAAAATTATCCAAATTTGTTAGAACAAAAGACAACCGGCTTCCGTTGAATTTTGGGTACAATTTTCTGGAAGGACAGTAGACTTTTACCGCAGATCACAAGTAGGTCCCCTAAAGATTTCTCTGTTTCTGATATTGTCCTTGATTTACTACTAAATGTGATGTTCCACAGCAAAAGATATCCAAGATGGTATTATTTTTCTCACTTCAATTTTATGTTCCCTGTTCTAAAAAAAGAAGAAGAAATAAACAAAGTAAAAAAGTATACAATTACTCTTTTGGTCAGCAATTTCTTTATTTCTATCATCATCACTACCATTTAACTTAACCGGTCTTGATAAATCATTCAAATAGACTGAATAATATATACGTATTTGTGTATTAATTTTCTCCTATATATGCATATATATATATATATATATATATAGAGAGAGAGAGAGGAGGGATCGGATGACACCGTTTTTTGGTGACATCGGATGACACCGTCCATTTTCAAAGTCCAAACAGTCAATCCAAACCGTTCAACTTGATGGATATGTTAAAATGTGCTTGCAGATCAAATTTTACATTTTTCTGAATTTTTTTTGGGTTTATTCAGATGGGTACAAAAATTCAATGGTCCGAATATAGCGATTTTGTTAAATACTTAATAAATAGTAAAAAAATTCAAAAAAATGTAAAATTTGATCTGCAAGTAGATTTTAATATATCCATCATATTGAATGGTTTGGATTGACTATTTGGACTTTGAAACTTCGAAAATGGACATTGTCATCTGATGTCACCAAAAAATGGTGTCATCCGATCCCTCCTCATATATATATATATATATAGAGTTAGGCTGGGGTGCTATGGATAGCATAGTGGCCTCCCGTGCTACGGCTCAATATTCGAGTTTTCAAAATCCAAACGGTCGATCCGAACCGTTCATCTTATTCTCCGTATTAATATCTGCTTGGAGACCAAATTTTATAATTTTCTGAATTTTTTTACTATTTATTAAGCCACTTTAAAAATCGCTAATCCAACGGTTTTACTGTTTTGTGCAGCCACCGTTGGATCAACAATTTTGTAAAATACTTAATAAATAGTAAAAAAATTCAGAAAAATGTAAAATTTGATCTCCAAGCGGATATTAATATGAAAAATAAGATGAACGGTTCGGATCGACCGTTTGGATTTTGAAAACTCGAATATTGAGCCGTAGCATAGAGGCCTCTATGCTATCCATAGCACCCCAGCCTAACTCTATATATATATATATATATATATATAGAGGTTGGCTAAGATCAAAGTGGTAATTCCTGAGCTTTGGTGCTACCAATTCATTTTTCAATTTTCAAAGTTCAAAACGTCGATCCGAACCGTTCAAGTTGTTCTCCATATTAAATTGTGCTTGGAGACCAAATTTTACATTTTTCTGAATTTTTTTACTATTTATTAAGGCACTTTCAAAATCGCTGATTCAACGGTGGCTTAACAAAACAGTAAAATCAGAAGCCACTGTTGGATCAGCTGTTTTCAAAGTGGCTTAATAAATAGTAAAAAAATTTAGAAAAATATAAAATTTAGTCTCCAAGCACAATTTAATATGGAGAACAACTTGAACGGTTCAGATCGACGTTTTGAACTTTAAAAATTAAAAAACGAATTGGTAGCACCAAAGCTCAGGAACTACCACTTTGATCTTAGCCAACCTCTATATATATATATATAGAGAGAGAGAGAGAGAGAGATAGGCTATGGTGCATTGCAATGCATGAACCCCCTTATGCATTGCACTATAATCATGGATTTAAAGTCCAAACGACCGATCCGAACCGTTAGATGTTTAATCCATATAGAAATGTGCTTGGAGACCAAATTTTACATTTTTTTAAATTTTTTTTACTATTTATTAAGCATTTTTGAAAATTGCTGTTTTGCTGTGAACAGTAAAAAAAGTAAAATTTTCTGGACCATCAGATCAGCGACTTTCAAAATTGCTTAATAAATAGTAAAAAAATTTCAAAAAATGTAAAATTTGGTCCCCAAGCACATATTAATATGAAGAACAAGATGAACGGTTCGGATTAGTCGTTTGGACTTTAAATCCATGATTTAGAGTGCAATGCATAAAAGGGTTCATGCATTGCAATGCACCATAGCCCATCTCTCTCTCTATATATATAGGAGCAAATTTGTTTCAAAAAAAAAAATGTAGGAGCAAATTAATCTAGCGTGTATTATGCTCATCAAATAGGTTTGTTTATATATACGTATTTGTGTAATAATAAATAAATTTGCTCCTATAATATATTAATTTTCTTCTTAATCTAATGGCCGTATATACGTATTTGCAAAAAATACATGTAAAGAAATTATGTAAACAGCATTCGCAACAGATTGGAGCTACATGAGTCAAGAGGCTAGGGTAATTTTGTTTTTCAAAGTATATTTTTATTTCAACACTTACGATTCAAATAATTATAAAGTTATCCTCACTCTAAATTCAAAAAAAATTCTTTCTAAATTATAAAAATATACTTAATATTCAAAATAATTATATAATTAAGTCTTATCCTAATATTTTGTCCCATTCTACTACATTAAGTTGCGAAAAAATAGACAATTTTTTTCCATAGATATGTAACTATTAGCTTCGCACGCTTTGACATTTGATACTCATCATAGAGAATCAATTTCATATGAGAAGAGTTTAAATGTGTTTCTATCATGCCTCTATTTTTAAAAACTTAAATAACTCAAAAAAAAAAAAAAAAATTTTGAAAAAGTGGGTATAATCCCACTGATTTCATTAGAAATCAAGTATTGTACTCCCAACTCCAAATAACTGGAGGAAGGAAATTTTTACAGAGTTACTGGCCTAAACCAGAAGAACAAAAATTGGACCACGCCAATATGAAATCTAACCCAAAATAACAAAGCCACACAGGCTAAACCAACTAAACAAACACATACACACATAGCACAACGCACAACAAACATAACAGATGTAATCTATGTTTAGTTGTTTTGGTTTAAATAACTCAAAATTTAAAACTTAAATGTCAAAATAAAACCGTTAGATGTAATCTATGTTAGTTTCTCTATGTGTCCATAAAAAATTATCATATTTTGATTTTGCTTTTATATAAATCAATAAGTTGAAAAATCAATGTTTAGAAATTATCCACATTAGTATACATTTTTACAAGCTCAAGATGACAACCAAAACAAAGTTGAAATGCCATAATGTTTTACACGTGCATAGATAAAATGATGTAGTTTATATCCAACGGTTTTATTTTGAATTTTAAGATTTAAATTTTAAATTATTAAAGTTTTTAAAAATAAAAACATAATGGAGACAAAAAATAGAGGCATTTGAACCCTATTTCATATATACTCTGTATGGCCAAATCACAATCAACTAATCAAACCCCGTCATATTCCAATAAAATTAATTATGTAATTAATGCACCAATTGCTGTTTGTATTAAGAGAGAAGCTCCCTATCGATATATCTAAAGAAATTAACGCTTCCGCGCGTCGCCATGCTTGAATTTTTCGTACCTATCGATCAGATCGATTTCGTGTTACAAAAACAGCCTTCAGGTAAAAGTCACGTTTTCTCATTCCTGCCTTATTTTGTTCCATAATATATCATGTCAAAATCAGTTCTTATCTGATTATTACCTTTTGACAGAATTGGTTAGGCAAATCTGGCAGGAAATTTTGGAAACAAAATTTGGGAAGCTTGTCGATCATGATCAGCTTCACAAATCACAATCACACTCTCACGTGTGTGTGTTCAACTTCTTGCTGAAGCTTTGTAAGATGATCGAAGAGATTTTTGTGCACATTTCACCTAACAATTTACCATATTTAATTATAAATGAAGATCGATGTTGAAACTTGTCTTTTCTAGATCTAGAGGAGATCACTTTTGGAAACAGAGATATATATACAGCGACAATTATGAGAAAAGAGGAAGAGATGTGCAATAAAAGATTTGCCATAGCGGCTGCTCTAGGGTTTGAGTCGGTTAACAAATCGCCTATTTCGCACAGTTAAAAGTCAATTGTGACAGAAGAGAAAACTAAATATATATTTCATATTGTGCGCGCGTCGACTTTCGCCTGCACTTGTCTCTTGCTATATATCATTAATTCGAAGTTTCAATAATATATATATTATTGCTTGCACATAAATGATAAAAAAATTGAAGTTGATTGCATAAAGAAAAAGTAAACTAATTACTTATAAAGAAATTAATTTGTACACTCGCATGTTTAATTAATTATAATTTTTGTACATATTTTAATTATTGAATTATATAGGAGCAGCATATTCAATGCATCAAATAAAAAATAAAAAATTAATATCTATGAAAATAATCTAATTAATAAGCTGTATGCCTGTATGGTAACTCTTAAGCCAAAAGGGGGCAGAATTCTGTATACCATTGTTATTTCAGTCAAGAATTATTTCATGCATTGTAACATATTTTCATGATGGTGTCAGATTACATTTAAAGCTTTGTAAAATAAACAAGATCAAAGCAAAGGCCCATAATTTTTACAATCTTTTTACACACAATGTATAAAAAATATATAGTTTAACCAATTAATACAATAGTCCATAAGCCCTTGAATTTACTATGCTTTAAAAGGTCAAAATTCTAGCTAACTCTTCAGGTTAATAGATGAGCTATTTCAACTACTCAAAGCTTAGTTAACTAATTTGCTGGCAAGATGTGGTTAAATTTAGCATTCTGTCTCCAGTGGTTTTGTACTCAATGCAACAATATGCATTAATGAAATTAGTATATTATAAATGGAAGAGAAGAATCGTGCTTATATTTGAGAGATGAGTCATCAAATTGTACAATTAAATGCATAGTTATTATAACGGTGCATTTCATCCACATACGGAAATTATAATTCATGGTACGATCGAGTTGACCAGTTGGAAGCAGGAGACACCATGCTGTCCATGCATCAGCCGTTAAAGTAATATTCAAGCAATGAAGCTCCCATTAAAAAACCAAGTAATTTTTAGGAAATCTTTATAATCTCCTGTTACAAATACTGGAGATGTCCATCTCCTTGGTTTTTATAGTTCGGTTGGCGTATTATATGGTAATAGACTTCTCCAGTAATATAAAATTGGAGAGGATAAGTGTTTTTCATATATATGACTCATGGGAGCGGACGAGGCAGTTGAACTGAAAGATGGTGGTTGAGATCTTGTTGGTTCTCTCTCTTTCCCTCTGTATCCTCTCTCTCTCTCTCTCTAGCCTCTTTTATCTTGTTCAGTGTAGTTGATACTTCTCACCATCTTCTCACCTTCCACTTTTATCTAGACCAAGACAACAAACAAATCTTCTCTCCCTCTCTCCTCTCTCTCTACACCTCTCTCTCACTAAAAGATACACCTTGAAGTCTTGAACACACCATTATTATTCGTCTATAAAACCAAAGGGTCCTCTACTTTTGACCAGCGATTACTAATTACACTAACATATAATTTCATGGAGCAACACTTGGAAGAACAAGCACAGCTACCACAAAATATACCATACAACTTCTCGCCTCTCCTTGCACCGCCTGGTTCATCATCACAATTCAACCCTCTCAATCTCGTAACCAATCAAGCGGTGCAACCAGTGCCGCAGATTGACTGGGCCTCACTTCTACTATCTGGTTCTGCGGTTGGGTCCCAGCAGCTGGTACAGGGATCATTGATGAATGAAGAAGCTGAAGAAAATGGTGCAAGTGGAAGTAGTGGAAGTAGCAGCAAGGAGAAAGGAAAGAGCACCGGGAGGGGAAAGAAGGTGACCCGGCCAAGGTTTGCGTTTCAAACAAGGAGTGCAAATGATATACTAGACGATGGATATCGGTGGAGGAAATATGGTCAGAAGGCTGTGAAGAATAGTGCATATCCTAGGTTTGTGCCGGTTTTTTCATCACACTAGCTATTGTCAGTATATACTATAAGGCATGTTCAGATAGTCAGATGAATTGCATATTTTCATCAAACTAGTGCATGCATATCCTAATTAAGATGGTGCATGAGAATGAACAATTATATTGTCAAGTCAAATGTTAATATTTTTCCGATCTGCAGAGTTTAGTTTCCGGGCAGTAAATAGATCGAGCGCTCACTTCGTCTACGCGTTTTTAAGGAAAATAGAAATCGATTGTTTGAAGCTCGGAGCAGACATGGGACTATGTGAGGAGGACTTAATTTAGATACTATCCTAACCTACTCTCACCTGTCTGCTGATCCATGCATGCATAAGGAGATTGCCTGGACTTGTGTTTGGTTATTGTTCTAAGATATTCGCTGAGCTAACTAAGATTATGAGATTAACCATTAGTCAACACTTCAAGACAACACCATTTTGCTACAGTAATTACGCAGGCTGTTAAACCTACCATAGGATTAGAACATGATATATATCGCACTCGGACGAATCCATCTCAACCTTCCAACACTCGGTAATCATTGATCATAATCATATTTAAATCTGCTAATATGATATTAGCGATCCCGCGTGTGCTCAGTAGTCCAATGCATATCTCCCCTCATCTCACTGATATGTATGTCTTCTCATTTTCTGATCAAGTCTTCACCTATTTGCCTCTTCTGTCATCCCCTCCTAGTTTCTTATAGTGTGTTTATTTCTTTAGTAACGTACATATATATGCTGTTTTCATGGCCTCCTCAATTAATGCTGGAATGGTGGCGTCGACAAGGGATTAATTATCATGCTCCAATAAAGGTTAATTAAGAGGTTAATGGTCTGTTTTTTTGTAACCTCTTCTAAACATGTCCCATGCAGAAGAGATCGATCGAGATCCCCAGGAGAAACAACAGACCATTCCAACAAATAAATCCTCAACTAGTGATGACTAAAGGAATTAATTTGTGTAAGCGAATATATATATATAACAACAATGAGACAGTATTCGCGAGAGTAAAAAGTGATTTTTCGCGATAAAGTACCGTTATTATTGTGTATTTTCTATTCGTGACGATACTTTTCGCGAAAGATTATCATCATAAATGTATTTTTTTTTCTTCACAAATACTACCTACTTTCTTGTTATTATATATACTTAATTAGCTCATAGTCATTAGTCGTACACATCATGTTACGATTTTGTAAGGCACGCTCTCGCATGTCTACTAGCAAAACAGATGCATGCATGCCCGTGAGTGTGACTACTAACGACTTAGTTTTATTTGAGGGAAAAACACTAGATTCTTAAGAAATAAAGCTGTACCTCTCTGTATCTTTTTGTGAATTTCTTTGAGGGAAAAACAGATGCTAATATGCTTTCGGTAGCATATGGACTGAAATACACACGGTTCAAATTTAAAATTTCAAAATTTAAAAGTCGATCTGAACCGTTCATCTTGTTCTCCATATTAATATGTGCTTGGAGACCAAATTTTACATTTTTCTGAATTATTTTACTATTTATTAAGTCACTTTGAAAATTGCTGATCCAATGGTGGCTTAACAAAATAGTAAAACCGTTGGATCAACGATTTTCAAAGTGGCTTAATAAATAGTAAAAAAATTCAGAAAAATATAAAATTTGGTCATCAAGCACATATTAATATGGAGAACAAGATGAATGGTTCAGATCGACTTTTTGGTTTTGAAATTTCAAATTTTGACCGTGTGTATTTCGGTTCATATGCTACCGAAAGCACATTAGTCTATCTCATATATATATATATATATATATATAGAGAGAGAGAGAGAGAGAGAGATGGGCTATGGTGCATTGCAATGCATAGGCATCCTTGTGCATTGGACCATAAATCACCGATTCAAAGTCCAAATGATCGATCCAAACAGTTCATCTTGTTCTCCATATTAATATGTACTTGGAGACCAAATTTTATATTTTTTTTGAATTTTTTTACTATTTATTAAGCCATTTTGAAAATCTGAAAATCCGGATGAACAGTAAAAATTTCTGGACTACCGGATTGGCGATTTTCAAAGTGGCTTAATAAATAGTACAAAAATTCCAAAAAATGTAAAATTTGGTCTCCAAGTACATATTAATATGGAGAACAAGATAAACGGTTTGGATCGGTCATTTGAACTTTGAATCGGTGATTTATGGTCCAATGCACAATGATGTCTATGCATTGCAATGCACCATAGCCCATCTATATATATATATATATAGGAATATGTTAGCATGCTCTATGCTATGCATAGCATGCTAGCATATTCCTATATAGAGTGATATAGATATATATACCTTGCATAATGCGTACATATATTAACTCATTCTATTTTAATATTATCAATTAAGTTTAGGCAAAAACCTAAGTAATCGTTTGGCCTAATAATGTAAATATTTAGACTTGATTTTATATGAACTAATTATGGATAAACTATAATAAAAAAATGTTAACATATGTTGTTACTTAATTGCAAGAGAAGACACAAATGATGATAGGCCAGGGTCTTTTAATCTTGACCATGCGATCTGCAAATAAATTAAACATACTCAAAATCTTAACTATATGTAGCAGAACTTAGATAAATTGCATTAACTATGTGTATTTATTCCCTGTGCTTTGTGTTTAACAGTGTTTATATACTATTGATGCAGGAGCTATTACCGATGCACACATCACACATGCAATGTCAAAAAACAGGTGCAGCGTTTGTCAAAAGACACCAGCGTTGTTGTTACAACGTATGAAGGAGTCCACAACCATCCCTGTGAGAAGTTGATGGAGGCACTGAGTCCACTAATCAAGCAAATCCAGTTTCTTTCTCAGTTCTAGTTTAGTCTTAATCATACGAAATCTCCCAGGTTAACTGTCTTTCTTGATTTTGTTTGTGTAATTTAGAGTACTGTTGTTGCATAAAACCCCGGTGCAACTTTAGACATGTTGTTAATTGTATAAAGGTGGTCCAAATGTAATGGAGATAACAATACGCGCGGCGCGCAGTCTTGCACAATTAATGTACCTTTCATCTTCATATTTCCCTTTTTAATTGATTATATACCCTAACTCGTTGATGTAGTCCCTGTATATTATTTTTAATTTGATGATGCAATTTGGGGAAAATTATGTGGTTGAAGCATTTATTAACAATAATACCTTTTTTTTTAAAGATGGTACGTACGAATGACATGTTTTGATTAAAAAAATTGAAGTGTTTTTTTTTCTAAGAAAGGGATGAGATTAAATTTTAAATCATTAAAAAACAGTTTCTAATCTAGTGACAAAGTTACAATGTCGATTTTTGTGTGGGAGATCGCATATTTAAAATTCAGATAAATATTTTTTTGTGAATATTGAACTAATTGAGTGACTTAACATCCACTTTACTGTTGTAAACCTTGGTATGATGTAAACACTAGTAGCTACTACCAATCATTTCAAAAAAGACAACCACCTTTACTAAAAAAAAGATATTCAAATCATTCCCAATGGCTTGCACTTGTTTCATAATCTATATACGTTTCACATAATGGTCCTATATATACTCCTATATATATGTATATATTGAGTAGAACTAGGGTGTTCTTAAGCTCACCATGCTTTTTGGTAAGTTTAATTTCAAAATATATCAAATTGACTTCAAATAATAAACTCAAACCATAAAATTCAATCTACATCACGAGTGATATGTTTACATATGAAATTTATAAAATTTTGAATTAACTTAGTACAAAGTCAACCAGTGAAAAAATGATGAAAAATGAACATATTAAAATTAACTTATACCTTATATGTTACCACTTGGCTTTATACTAGATTAATTAGAAACTTTATAAGTTTGATATGTAAACACATCACTCGTGAAGTTAATCAGTTTAACGGTTTGAATTCATCATTTGAAATCAATTCAATAGATTTTGAAGCTAAGCTCATCAATCTTTTGGTGAGCTTAAGAACACCCCCATTTTACTCTTAATATATATATATATATATAGAGAGAGAGAGAGAGAGAGAGAGAGAGAGAGTATGGCTAAATTGCTACCAGTAGCACTTCGACCTAAGTGCTTACGATGTCAAATTTTAATATTTGATGTTCAAACAACAAATCTAAACCGTTAGATGTTCAAACTATATTAAAATATACTTGGAGACCAAATTTTACATTTTTTTTGGAATTTTTTTACTATTTATTAAGCTGGTTTGAAAACTGTTGTTTTTATTAAATTTCTGCAGCATTGAAAAACAGCGGTTTTCAAACCAGCTTAATAAATAGTAAAAAAATTCCAAAAAATGTAAAATTTGGTCTCCATGCACATTTTAATATAGATTGAACATCTAACTGTTTGAATTTGTTGTTTGAACATCAAATACTAAAATTTGATTCCGTAAGCAGCACTTAGGTCGAAGTGCTACCGGTAGCAATTTAGCCATACTATATATAGAGTAAAGCTAGCGTGTGACATGCTCACCAAGAAAGTTTGGTGAGCATAACTCCAAAAGTATATCGGATCGACGTCAAATGTCAAATCCAAACCGTTGAAATCCATGTACTTCATGAGTGATGCATATATATGCAAAATTTTGAAAGTTTCGAGTTTATTTGCTATACGGTCAGGTGGTCAAAGAAATGAACATTTTATTATAAGTTATTTTATATATTCAATTTTTATTATTTCTTTGACCACTTGACCGTGTAGCAAATAAACTCAAAACTTTCAAAATTTTGCATGTATATGCATCACTCATGAAGTACATGGATTTCAACGGTTTGGATTTGACATTTGACGTCGATCCGATATACTTTTGGAGTTATGCTCACCAAACTTTCTTGGTGAGCATGTCACACGCTAGCTTTACTCCTATATATATATCTCTATTCTATTATTAAGCACATTGGGTGTCCGATCCGCCAACGGCTACGATTGAGAGATGAAACTTCGGATTTGATCTCAGCTTATTTCCAATTACATATTTTGTCTTCTTTTGATTAAATGCATTTGTTTTATGTATAGAAGTCTAAATTTAGTTAAAAACATACCCACCACATATGCTGCCACACGATATGTTACAATTAAAATTGAATAAATTCTGAAATTTAGCATATATTTATCTGTTTCCTTATTTTTTTTGTTTCCATATTTCTCCTCTTCAATTAAGAAGACTCCACCTTCTATTTTCTTATATATTGTTTCCTTATTTCTTCGTTTCTATACGGATCACAATGAAAATCATTTTTTTTATTTCCTTATTTCTCTTTCTTTGTTTTTATACATATTGGTGTGGGCAATTTAGAATATATCAATGTGTGTGTGTGTGTTCTAAATTAGAAACAAAGAAGAATATAAATTGGAACGTGTGTGTAAATATATATTTTTCTTATAATATGTGTGTGTGTGTGTGTGTGTGTGTGTGTGTGTGTGTGTGTATCCTATACATACACACGATAACACTTTTTATTTATGTTTTTTGATATCATATTATATGTTGATATTGAATTGTTGTATGATATTTGATATTTGATTCGAATCGAGCTATTATTTGATATCATTGGTACTTAAAAATAAAAAATCATCACATCATCAAATTGTTATCAGAGATCACGATTAAAGTTAATTAAAAATGCATAATCATATAAATTTTCTATTAACATGTGTTTTAATTTTTAAATAATTATTATTTTCATTAATATATTTGTTTCTTATAATATGTTCCCGTTGCAACACACGGGTATGATACTATTTATTAAGCCACTTTGAAAATCGCTAATCCAACAGTTTTAATGTTTTGTTAAGCCACCATTGGATCAGCAATTTTCAAAGTGGCTTAATAAATAGTAAAAAAATTCAGAAAAATGTCAAATTTGGTCTCCAAGCACATATTAATATGGAGAACAAGATAAACGGTTCAGATCGACTTTGTGAATTTTGAAATTTCAAATTTGGACCGTGTGTATTTCGGCCAATATGCTACCAAAAGCACATTAGCCTATCTCTCTCTCTCTCTCTCTCTCTCTCTATATATATATATATATATATATAGAGAGAGAGAGAGAGAGAGATGGGCTATGGTGCATTGCAATGCATGGAGGGGTTTATTCATTGGACCATAAATCTAAAATTCAAAACCCAAATGGCCGATCCAAACCGTTCATCTTGTTCTCCATATTAATATGTGCTTGGAGACCAAATTTTACATTTTTCTAAATTTTGTTACTATTTATTAAGTATTTTACAAAATTGTTGATCCAACGGTGGCTGCTGATTTTACTGTTTTGTTAAGCCACCGTTGGATCAACAATTTTGTAAAATACTTAATAAATAGTAAAAAAATTCAGAAAAATGTAAAATTTGGTCTCCAAGCACATATTAATATGGAGAACAAGATGAACGGTTTGGATCGGTCATTTGAATTTTGAATTTTAGATTTATGGTCCAATGCACAAACCCCTCCATGCATTGCAATGCACCATAGCCCATCTCTCTCTCTCTCTCTCTCTATATATATATATATATAAAATTAACTTTGATCTTAATCGAGAATCAGTCTTTGATCTATGTTTAAAATAAATAAAAATGAAAGATGGATTTGGGCTTAAGCCTAGCTAATGTTAAAAAACGACAGTTCTGTCCAGAGCAAAACAATTTTTTCTATCATTAAATTAGATTATGAAATATAAATATTTAACTAATTTTCTTTCTGACTCAAATTAAAATTTTCACGTATCGCCTCTTTTTTTTCAAGCATCAAAATTCTCAAACGAAGAATAAATCAGCCGCAAAGAATCAAAATGCAAATAAATACTGTTCAAGGCGCTCCGAGAGAAAACAAAGTTCAAATAATGGGCGACGAATGATGACAAGTAACCGTTAGTTTTCTCTTTTTATCGCTTTATTGAGCTTCACTCATCAATTTTCTCCATTATCAAATCTATAATAGAATGGTATATAAATTATGCTTCACGTACATATAAACAACGGACAACATTTAACAATGAATATAAAGACAAACTTTCAAAATTTGGATAAATATTTCATATTTGTTTATGAGGAGGATTCAAATGCATTCATTTTGTGTGCCTTCATCATGCCTCTATTTTTAAAAATTAAATAATTCAAAATTTAAATTATAAATGTCAAAATAAAACTGTTAGATGTGATTTATGTTATTTTATCTATATGCTCATAAAATATTATCACATTTTAATTTTGTTTTTTATGTGAATTAACAAGTTCAAAAGTTAACGTTTAGAAATTATCCACATTAGTACATTTTTTTACAATCTCTTGATGACAACTAAAACAAAGTTGAAATATCATAATATTTTACATGTGCATAAATAAAATGATGTAGATCATATCCAACGGTTTTATTTTGACTTTTAAGTTTCAAATTTTTAATTATTAAAGTTTTTAAAAATAAAGGCATAATGAAAGCACCAAAAATAAAGGTACTTGAATCCTCCTCTTTGTTTATAAAAAAAAACAAAACAAAACAAAAAAAAACATGTCCGGGAGAGTAGCTATTAATTAATAAATGCCTAGGAATTAGTACATGGATTTGGAAACGCAGGTGTCTAACTTATGTCCTCTCTTCGGATCTAACGCGCGTTTCTATAAGATGAGGAAATGGCCTTATGTCAAGCAGGTAACTTTAGCTCGTGAGATACTCCTGCTAGGACAACTATATATTATGTAACATTGTAACTTAACCTGGTTTCTGCAATGAAACGGACCTTTGACCTTTTATTCAAAAAAAAAAACGTCAAGCAGGTAACCCACTAGTAACTTTAAAAGTACATACTTTGAAAACTAAAAACTTGTATTTTTTTTTAGGAATGTTATATTTGGAATGAATAATCAAATTAGTCACAAGTATAGATTAGCCATTGTGCAAATACAACGCATACTCTTTTATTTAATATGAACAAGAGTGAGTCTATGGTACTATGCATATCACGGGTTGTTACTGTGCTACGGCTCTATATTCGAGTTTTCAAATTCTAACGGTCGATCCGAACCGTTCATCTTGTTCTCCATATTAATATGTGTTTGGAGACCAAATTTTACATTTTTTGAAATTTTTTTACTATTTTTTTAGATATTTAGAAAATCACTTGATCTGAAAATTCTGGACCATCCAAAAACAGTGATTTTCAATAAATCTAAAAAAATAGTAAAAAAATTTCAAAAAAATGTAAAATTTGATCTCCAAACACATATTAATATGGAGAACAAGATGAACGGTTCAGATCGACCGTTAAGATTTGAAAACTCGAATATAGAGCCATAGCACGGTGCCAAATCGTAATATGCATAGTACCATAGACTCACTCTATGAACAATATGTATTCAAACTATCATTAGAATTCTCTCGAGTGACCGCTCACCGCTTTCTCTAAGCGGCGAAACAAATGAAGAAACACCAGGCGAAAAAAAAGGAAAAGCTCCTCTGTCGAATAATGATAGCAGCTTGAAGTGTTTATGAATCTGACTACCGTTCTCGATGCTTTCATCTAGTAGATCTGATCACTGTTTGTTACTCCGTGTTCATTCGAGCAGGTGTTTTCATATTTTTCTTCAGTCTTTTGAGGTTTTTATTCAACTAGTGGTTCGTCTTTTCTTCTCTTCTCTCAAACTCTTATTCTTTTCTTTGACAATGGAAGAGTGGTTGGAACGAGTTGTACATGTAGTTACTTTATATGTTGTTTGTTTTTGTTGTTTTGTGTTGGTGTTTGTTGTGTTCTCTTACTGGCTCTCTTTCTTCCTCTCTTTTTTCTGGCTTTTACGCTAGCAGCTCTTCATTCGACCTCTACGTGATGACAGTTCTGGTCCGATTGATTCAGTTTCTGGTCCGGTTTGATTCAGTGCCTCAATTAGGACTTTTGAATGGTGAATGTCACGTTCTAATCTGGTGAATTCAGTTCCCGATCCGGTTTTGATTCAGTGCCTTCTATGATGAAGTCTGCCAGTAGGACAAATTTGCGCACTAAGAAAACAATCACTAGGATAACCAAATTTGTGTTCCACATGATACACATACCCGTGTGCATTTTTAGTTTGATTACAATTGAATGTTTTATAAGACACTTGTTGTCTAATCATATGTATAAGCTAGTTTGTAACTCTTTATATCAATAAAATCGCCTACAAACTTTACATTAAAATATATATATATATGAGCTACGGTACTCCATGGAGTAAAATGCGTTTGTACTCCACGCCGTATTTTCATTTTGAAAGTCCAAATGACCGATCCGAACCGTTAGATGTGATTTCCATATTGAAATGTGCTTGGAGACCAAATTTTACATTTTTCAAAAAAAAATTACTATTTATTAAGCAATTTTGCTGTGAACAGTAAAAAAACAGTAAAAATTTATGGACCATCGGATCAGTGATTTTCAAAATTGCTTAATAAATAGTAAAAAAATTCCAAAAAATGAAAAATTTGGTCTTCAAGCACATTTCAATATGAAGATCATGTTGAGCGGTTCAAATCGATCATTTGGATTTTCATAATAAAACTATAGTGCCATGAAGCACCAACGCGTTTACTCCATGGAATAGCGT
Source organism: Carex rostrata (assembly GCF_964058835.1). Taxonomy (NCBI): domain Eukaryota; kingdom Viridiplantae; phylum Streptophyta; class Magnoliopsida; order Poales; family Cyperaceae; genus Carex; species Carex rostrata. The sequence continues at coordinate 5,403,296 of NC_135947.1, read as the reverse complement.
AGCTCATCTCTCTCTCTCTCTCTATATATATATATATAGACAGAGAGAGAGACTAGTGTGCATTCGAATATATATGAGTCGAAATACATACGGTCCAAATTTGACTTTTCAAAATTCAAATGGTCGATCCGGATCGTTTATCTTGTTCTCCATATTAATATGTGCTTGGAGACCAAATTTTACATTTTTCTGATTTTTTTTACTATTTATGAAGTATTTTACAAAATTGTTGATCCAACGGTGGCCACTGATTTTCCTGTTTTGTTAAGCCACCGTTGGATCAACAATTTTGTAAAATACTTCATAAATAGTAAAAAAATTTAGAAAAATATAAAATTTGGTCTCCAAGCACATATTAATATGGAGAACAAGATGAACGGTTTGGATCGACCATTTGGATTTTGAAAAGTCAAATTTGGACCGTATGTATTTCGGCCCATATACATTTGAATGCACATTAGTCACTCTATATATATATATAGAGAGAGAGAGAGAGAGAGAGTGACTAATATGCATTCGGTAGCATATGGGCTGAAATACATACGGTCCAAATTCAAAATTTCAAAATCCAAAACGTCGATCCGAACCGTTCATCTTGTTCTTCATATTTAATATGTGCTTAGAGACCAAATTTTATATTTTTCTGAATTTTTTTACTATTTATTAAGCCACTTTGAAAATTGTTGATCCAACGGTGGCTTAACAAAATAGTAAAATCAGCAGCCACCGTTGGATCAATAATTTTCAAAGTGGCTTAATAAATAGTAAAAAAATTTAGAAAAATGTAAAATTTGGTCTCCAAGCACATATTAATAAGGAGAACAAGATGAACGATTCGAATCAACGTTTTGGATTTTGAAATTTCAAATTTGGACTGTATGTATTTCGGCCCATATGCTACCGAATGCATATTAGTCACTCTTTCTCTCTCTATATATATATATATAGAGAGAGAGAGAGAGGGAGGGGGGGTTGGCTAAGTTGAAAATGTTTTTTCCTAACTCCTGGAACAAACAACTTAGTTTTCTGATTTTCAAAGTCCAAACATTCGATCTAAACTGTTAAATGTTTTATCTATATTAAAATGTGCTTGGAGATCAAATTTTATATTTTTTTCGATTTTTTTACTATATATTAAGATGGTTTGAAAATCACTGTTTTTCAATGGTACAAAAATTTAAAAATAACAACGATATTCAAACCATCTTAATAAATAGTAAAAAAAAATTTAAAAATGTAAAATTTGGTCTCTAAGCACATTTTAATATTGATTGAACATCTAATAGTTTGGATCGACTATTTGCACTTTGAAAATCGAAAAATCAAGTCGTTTGTTCCGGAGACTAAGAAAAAACGTTTTGAGCTTAGCCAACCTCTATATATATATATAGAGAGAGAGAGAGACAGAGAGACAGAGAGGCTACCATGCTTTGCAAATTAAAGTGGGTGTTTTAATTTGCGCTCATATCTCTAGTTTCAAAGCTCAAAACGTCGATCCCAACCGTTTAAGTTGATATCCATATTAATTGTGCTTGGAGACCAAATTTTATATTTTTTAGAAATTTTTTTTACTTTGATAGTCTAGAATTTTATGAAAAACACTGATTTTGAAAAATTTGAAAAACACTGATTCATAAAAATAATCGCATTAAAATAGTATCAATGACATCAACATATACCATAGGATGTGTCTGGTTTAATAATTAGAAATTAATCTACTAATCAAGTAACCTTACACTTCTAAGCTCAAATTCCAACCAATCAAGGCACTTATAATCTGGTAATAGTTAGAATTAGGTCGAGGTAACAGTCAGAGTCTATCTTTTCTACTCAGGTGGAGATAACGGGTTCAAATCTGAGTATTGGTACTCATCAATCCGCTAATCAAGTGATCGATCGCAAAATCAAGATCAAACGGTTTAGACTGCCCATCGGACCGAACTCAGTTCGATGGGCATCAGACACACACACGCACGCGCGCGGACACACAAACTCACCCCTCGAGTGAGTATCCTCTGAGATATCTCAACTTTTGCGTGACCGACGTGTCCGGTGTCTATTCGGGGGTGATGTAGGGGGTCAGAAATATAATGATGCTTTTGCAGCTGTGCAAATAAAAGTATGATTTTTTCAGTGAAGTGTGAAGTCTGATAAAAGAGGGTCCTACGCTATGTTTAGGATAGTTCCAAACAAGGCCTTGTTTGCTGTTACAATTTATTCAATTTAAGGCCAATATATTACTGAAAATTTCGTATTTGGGCTTCATTTAATCGTCTCGTCTCTTTTAAACTTCTGTTTGAAACTTTGAAATTTTGAATTGAATTGAAATCTTCTAATAGCATCTGTGTTGGACCTTTTTTTATTTATAAAAGTACGCTTTTATTTTCTATTTTTATATTTTGAGACGTAGCGTAACTTTTCATAAAGTAAGAATCGCTTTTTAATTGTTTGTGTTGACTTTTGTTCCGTCGCTCTATTTTTGTAGTACAAGTAATTAAAAGTTATTGCAGGAGTGTAGAGGTTTAAAATTTTAAATTAACTTAATTTTTATTTTTTATTTTTTTTAAAGAGAAAGATGAAGATTTTGCTTTTCAAATTTCATTGTTCACAAAAGATTTCCATCTGGATTTTGAATCCATTTCTCATACTGAGAAAGTTACCCTTTTGCACTAAACAAAAAATGATTTTTAATTTTTATATAGTACTTAACAGCTGTGTTTAATTTTTTTTCTTCTTCTTAATTTTACTGAGATGCTCTAATCCTTTGTTCCGAGCTGGACATCATCATAATATATTTTATCATTTGGAGTCTTAATCAAGACAATTCCTTTTCAATATATTTTTGTACTTTTAGACATAGTCTATTGTCCTTTTTTGTACTACTACTCTGGCCTTTATTATGGTATATTTTCTTTTATTGTTTTGCTGTTCAAAGATGAGATCATCGGCAATTGACAGCTCATTTAATTAATTTCATTGAGACTTTTCATTGAAGGGGAATGACCGCATGATTATTCATTATTCATTAAAAATGGGGAAAGTTCGGTTATTACAAAGCTCTTTAAAAAAATATATAAATAAAATCTTTTTACTATGATGTAAGTCTTACTAATTAATTATCGAGTCATTGCCATGCCACGCAAAAAATCTTTATGAATCAATCGAATGAATAAAATGATGAAAATTGCAAAATAATCATTCTATTGCATGTTAGTAGCATGTATATTTTTCTAGTGGCTTTAAACTTTTGTATTAGAAAACGCGTTTCCATATTCTTTTTTTCCTTATTTTTTGTTTGGGAACAGTTGGTAAAAGCAAGCGGTACAGTACCGTATACTATGCACGAATACGGACTTTGTAGCGTTCCAACGACTGTTGACTTTCGCCATGGAAAATTTATCAAAAAATAAAAATAAAATATCAAGTTCAGTTCATGTTTTGTCTAAGAAATTGTTTTGGTAATTAACCACTATCCTGCACGAGATCGAAATGTTGACTTGGACCTTTCCACAATTGCAAAAAATATATGTATTATTATATTGCAAAAAAAAAGACCACGTCTGTCGGAATTCTAACAATGTCTATTATATTACATTTTTGAAAAGCATATATGTGATTAATCTATAAATAATTATACATTAGATCACAGTAAATATTAACGGAGATATTAGGTGATACTTACAGTTGAGAAGAATTAAGTAACTTATTTCAAGTTAAATACTTACACTATTCTTGTTTGATTCAACTGGTTTTTTTTTTAATCATGAGTTAAATTTCACTTTTAAGAAAAGAGACAAATCTAAAAATAAATTATTTTCTATGAGAATGGGTTTCATAGATGAAATAAGTTAACTTAGATAAGTGGTTTAATTTCAAACTAATCTCCAATCTAAGTTAGATTAAAATAATTATATTTATGATGAATTACGTAGGATTTTAGCTTAGATTTTGTCTTGTTTTCTCACATTTATGTTTAATTAATTAATGAATCTACTTACTATTGTCTGAATTTATGTTTTGATGCAGAAACTATGTTTTGGAGCTATTTTACATCATATGAAGGAAGAATTGGGTCGATCGGAAAAGTGCATCATCGATTCTAAGTCTCTGTTACGGGTTGTAGAGCTCGTATAGACCCGAACTCATACAGACCCAAACCCATTACGGAATAGGAGATAGACAAATCAAGCAGCGATATTGTATGGGTACGGTCTGTATCACTCCATACGGACTGTAACCAAAGATGCCCTTTGGTGAATAACTGCTCCAATTGTATCCATATTAGATCCATTGGACTCCAACTCATCTCTAGCGCTCCTAACTCCTATAAAAAGCCATCTGGACTAAAGAAGAAGATATCTTAGATCTACTTTGTGTTTTTCTTTTATAGTTTAGTCGAGAGGGGTGTGTAGAAATTTAGGCGAGTACATCGTGTATGGTTGTATCCCTCCTCTATTCTCTTGTAATCATGTTGTTCAACGGCTAAGCATATTTATTAGGGCTAGGCAGTAGACCTTGTTACTCATGATGCTTTGATATACATTTTGGTTTGATCATTGTTTAGTCTTTTATCGTTTGATTATTTTTGTGCTTTATGTTCGATCTCTCTTGATTTTGGTTGTTATTCTAGATCGCCACTGTGATGGCCACACATGGAAGTTAGTCACTATTAGATTAACTGGCTTGGGAAAGGGAGAATTAATATACTAGACTATTGGGGGAGATCTTAACGGAAGAAGCCAATAGTCGGATCAACAAAAGTATACATGGGAGTCTCAACATTCGTAAATGAATGTTGTATTGTTGTGCCTTACCATGGGGACACCCTATAGGATCAATCGAGTGACCTAGTGTTACATTCCGAAATTTTAATAATTAATTTTGAATTGATTTAAAAGCAAGAATCGAGAATTGTATTAACAAAATGGAAGTTAAAACCTTAATTTAGGTTCCTCTAATTAAGTAAGTTAAGTGTGAATCGAAACCGCGTCAAAATTTCGAGAATTTGAGACTTTACAGGCTCACTGCGTCCGCACTGGTAGGTGACTGCGGGTGACTGACCCGCACTGACTTCTGTTTTCCTTAAATTGCCTTTGAAATTTCTGTGAGTGCGGGTGAGGCCACCCGCACTGCGGGTGGGTGCGGCCGCACTCATGAATTTCTGTGTTTATCTGAAAATCGACCAAGTCCTGAGTGCGGGTGGCCGACCCGCACTGGAGTCTCAGTGCGTCCGCACTGGGCTCGGACTTTTTCTGAAATTCTGTCAAAAATCTACTAAGTTCTCACTGCGGGTGAAGTGACCCGCACTGCGGGTGAACTGACCCTCACTGCGGGTGAAGCCACCCGCACTGCGGGTGATTTCTGTGTTAAAATTAATTTCTGAAAACTGACTAAGTGCTGAGTGCGAGTGAAGTGACCCGCACTGCGGGTGGAGGACCCGCACCGACATCGATTTTTGCACTGGAAAGTGCTGGAAGGACCTACAAACTGCCGAGTGCGTCCGCACTCAGATCCAGTGCGGGTGAGTGATCCGCACTGGGTGATTCCAAGGGCTTATTTGCATAATTCCTGCTCTCTCTCTCTCTCCCACTTCATTCCTTTACCATTTTAAGTGAAATTTCTGCCAAAAGAGAAGAAAAAGAGCGAGAGAGTTTCTCGTTCCTCTCAAACCCCCGATTGTTGCGAGAAATCAAAACCGGAACCGAGTAAACGCCCGTGGATCTCTTCTAACTCTCCTATTCGGTATTCTTTTCTCTTTTTGTTTCTCTCTAAAATCTACGATTTCTCGATTTCTCTGGTTTTCGTTTTAAACTCGAGATTTGTGTTCGAATTGCTCGAGGACTAGTTCCTCTACACTCCTTGGTTGTTTATTTGTCAATCTTTTTCCCGATTTCCTCCGATTTGTGAAATCTGATTTCTAGGGTTTCGTGCCAAAAATGAAAGTTGGCATAATCGTGATTTGATTTGTTTAACCCGACCAATTAGACTTGTAATCGGTAGGGTTGCCTCTTGATCGTGAATTTTTAGAACGTTTAACGGTTAAATTGAGGTTTTGACCAAATTAGGGTTAACCCAAAGGTAAATTGAATTGAACCGAGAACCAAAGTAGTGAAACGGTGAATGAATGGTAACCTAAGTGGAATTGTGTAGGGTTTGAGGGACCCAGAAGTAAGTTGTGTGAGTTTTAAAGGTTTTTGAGTAAGAAAGAAGGAACCGAAAAGAACCGATACCAAAGCATAAGAATTGAATTAGGATTGTATGAACCATTTGTAAACTAAAAGTGAACGTATAGACCACTGAACCCGAATTAAACCAAGTATACGTATAATATAGGTGTAGGCTCGGTCGAGCAAGACTTAACGAGGCAATTCGAGACGCCTGATCCATAACTAAGCGGTACGTCTTAAACAGGTGCGGGATTCTTGGACTTGTTTGATACTTTATTTTCAGGAATTAAACTGTTTATTCGTTTGTCATGTTGAATATCATTGATTGCATCATTGAATTGTGTAGAGCATTTGCATAGCCCAATCAAATTAAACTCGAATTGATCTGAATTGAATGATTTGCATGCTGGTATGGTTATAGGTTATGTTGATCTATTGTGATCTGATCTTGATTGAAAGTCACCACGAACTAAATGATTTGATATGGATGTGAATGGATTTACGAAGTTAAGCACTTGGATCCAATAAATTTGCCAAGTCGGGCTGTATGCTGACTTGGATTCCCAGGATCCTAAATGGCCTTAGGTGAACGGCCCTCGATATTCCCAGTACCGGTTGGGACGAGGGAGGGTGATTATGTGATGATATGTGATATGTTATGATATGTGATTTGAGGTCGTGAGTGACTTGTGTAACGTCTGTGGCTCGGTGGCATTCTCCTACGTGTTAATGCATTTGGAAAGGTCAATTGAATATTACGACTATTGGAATGATTCCAAAGAGGATTTTCTTTATATGATTCGAACCAGACCTTAATAAACTGTTAAGCCAAGCGATTGCAGATGGGTGTCAGATAAAGGGTCCAGCGGTTGGCCATCTGTAGGTGTCAGTAACCCTACAGATGTGGGTTTGATAAAGGTTCAGCTCGAAAGAACATCTGTAATTGCTACAAGCCCTAATGAACTGAGTTATGAATCGAGTTAAGCCAAAATATATGTTGTGTTTGAAATTCATCTTGGAAATTCCGTAAACTGTGTTGCAGGTTGATAAATTGTTGTCGTGCATTGGCATTCTGTTATTTATGTTTTTATGAATATATATCTGTTTGAACTGTTATTGTTTGGGTTTCATTGTTGAATATAGAGTTTGATTGCAAGTCCAATAATTCAACTGTGGCAAATTCGCACTGAGAATTTATTCTCACCCCCACCCTCTCCCCGATTATTTTCAGGTTTGTTGCTCGGACGCAGCAGATGAGGATATTGGCAATGCATATAAAAGATCCACTGCCTTGCGTGTATATGTGCCGCTTGATTTATACACGCGGCAGGCTGTCAGACCCCCGTGGATTTGGGGTGTGACACCTAGTCAAGTGAAGGTTGTGACTTTGGGCTAATCACATGTCTCCTTACACTTTTCAAGTCAAACTTTAACGGGAATGCTTGATTAGTAGTGTGGCTGTAACAGCGAAAGCGGTAGTCACTGTGTTTGGATTAGAAACTCTCTTACAACAATTGAAAACCAACATCAAACAAAGTAAGAATTAAAGCGGATTGAAGTAACAATAGTTTGTCAAAATTCTAAGAATTAACATCTCCTATTTTACTATTATATTTACTTTTACTTTTCTTTAAACACGAAGTTTGCATCTTTTATCACCACAACAACTCTCAATTTATGATTTTGTCAAGTCTTTTAAAGGGTTGTGATTTGATTGTTCAAGATCTTAGATCTTATTTTCTGCAGATTGACACTCGATTGTGTCCTATTAGTGCTTTATTTCCTAATTTATTTTCAATTGCATCAGATATTGGTTTGACAGTAGTTTCAGTTTTAGGAAATGGACAAATTAATCTCACTTTTAGACGACAGCTGACAGGGTCGTATAGAGAAAAATGGATTACTTTGATAAATGAATTGAGTTCAATACATTTGATTCGAGATAAATTGGATGTTTTACATTGGAGATGGAACACTACTAGTAGATTTACAGTTCATTCGTTTTACACTTGGCTTGAATATGGTGGGGTGAAAAAGAAATATTTTGATACTATTTGGAAAGCCAAAATTCCTTTTAAATTAAGATATTTTTATGGTTAGTAAAGCAAAAGAAAGTATTAACGAGGGTTAACTTGAGTAAAAGGGGTTGGCAAGGTGACGTAGGTTGTCCTTTTTGTGGTGAATCAGAAATTGTTGATCATTTATTTTTATAGTGTTCTTTTGCTAAAATAATTTAGAACTGGATTGCTGAATATAACAACTTTGATTTTAATATTAGCACTATGGAGGAACTTTGGTTTATTGATGCGTTAATACCATTAAAAGATAGGCTATTAATAGAATTAGTGCGAGGAGCTGTTCTATGGTCTTTATGGTTGGCAAGAAATAAGTTGTGTTTTCAGGGGTTTAGAGCTAAACCTCGAGTAATAGGTGCTAAAATTATTTCTCTCGCGAAATTTTGGGTGACTTCAAAAGATAATGGATCTGTCCTTAAATTATCATTAGTACTTCCTACTGATGTGTTGCATATTTCTATTTTTTGTGATGATTTGATTACACAGGAGGAGGATTTGGATGGGAGAGTGCAGGAGTATAGGGTCCCTCTACTTACAAATGGGTCCAACACACGGGAGGACGGTGAAATTTGATACTAGAGTGCAGCCATTTTTTTTTTAGTTTTGAGGCCGTTTCTTTTATTAGTGTTTGCTAATTGGTTGGTTATTGTTTTTTACTCTTGGATTTTGGTTTTCCGCTTTGATATGTTGTAGGTTGGTTTACATTCGTTCTTTTGTAATTGATTGGTATAAGAACTGGTACCACTGGTACCAGTACTTGCCTAACATTGTATAGTTTTGATTTATGAAATCGGTGGAGTAGTCCACTATTATTTTTTTTTTTTTTTACTTGATAGAATTATATGCTTATAATTTGATCTAATGCAGAATAAAAAATATATATGATTGATTTTTGTTTACATTGAATATCATAAGTTGAAAGTCTACCTCGACCCTTTCATCCAATTTATTCTTTGTCCGGACATGGATAATAATATTTGTACGAGTATAAATCATGCATGTCACTTCCAAGTTTTCTACCAAAGAAAATAAGAAGTATGAATTAATCATGCAATAAAAAATTACAGAGAAATTATCTTGACACGTCTTTGCTATATTTATCCAAAACATATTCTGATACATTGCGTCAATTGTGAGATGCTTATCCTCTGTAGACTGCAAGTTTTGCAGCGCATTCATGTTCATGGTCGTCAGTTTCGTACAGATGATCTTGACAAATGCCAGTAACAGATGGCACAAATCTCAATGCGTCCCCAGTCGTTTAATACTTCCAATTCTGGAATAAGTACTCTTTTAAATATATTATAGATATGATTTTTCACTGTACTTTCTATGACTAATCAAGCCGACATTTTTATTTTTACCCCATTAAAAAAATATTTTAATAATAATAACCAAAGTTTAGTAACAATTTTAAAAATATCTCATCCGTGGAATTTTTTCACAGGTTGGAATTTTTTTTTTTTTTATAAAACAGAAATTTGTTTTTATTTTTTATTTTTTGTATTGAAATATTAGAAATGTTGGATATATTTCTTTGAAAATAGATGGAATACAATATAATTTGATTTATTAGAAAGGCTGTAACAAATAACCCGGATCAATATTTTTCACGCCGGATTTTTCGCGGCTGTAAGAAAAATTAATATATTTCTTTATGTGTTATTGGAAAAAAATAAAAATGCTTAGATTCTGAGTTATTGATCCCGGTTCAAAAGTCACTTCTATGTAATCTAGAAAATATTGTGATCCTTCTAGGACATTTAATTTATAAAAATTTGTATCTATTTTGAGAAATCTTTTTGAATAATAATTATTAAATAACTTAAAGTTTTTGTTTTTTTTCAAAAATAGATACAACTTTTCATAAATTAAATGTCCTAGAAGGATCACAATATTTTCTAGATTACGTAGAAGTGACTTTTGAACCGGGATCAATAACTCAGAATCTAAGCATTTTTATTTTTTTCCAATTACACATAAAGAAATATATTAATTTTTCTTACAGCCGCGAAAAATCCGGCCTGAAAAATATTGATCCGGGTTATTTGTTACAGTCTTTCTAATAAATCAAATTATATTGTATTCCATCTATTTTCAAATAAATATATCCAACATTTCTAATATTTCAATACAAAAAATAAAAAATAAAAACAAATTTCTGTTTTATAAAAAAAAAAAAAAATTCCAACCCGTGGAAAAATTCCACGGGTGGGGTATTTTTAAAATTGTTACTAAACTTTGATTATTATTATTAAAATGTTTTTTTAATGGGGTAAAAATAAAAATGTCGGCTAATCAAGACTTAATCAGATATCTCTTTTTTATAAATAATTTGTTGAAATCGAAAACTAGGATTCTAAAGGTATTATTTAGAAAGATCGTATATTAAATTTATTATGATGCGAGAATTATATGGTTAATTATGAAGTACAGATAAAATTTTGATGTTCAAAATAAATGGCGAGTCGGTTTTTAAATTAGATCAAATTTAATAGGTAACATATCTAAATAATTATAATTATAATTTTAAATTTCAATAATTATTGTGACGTTGTCAAGTAAATTTTGGGCAAAACCTACCGTATGCCTCGAGGTTATTTGGTATAATGCAGTAATTACGAGACACGTGCTGATTAGTTTCTCTCGGTTTGTTTTATTATTTAACAAGTTATATATATTGTCTTAACAGAGAGGCCTAGTGCAGTCAAGATCTAGTCGGACTGGGAGAGAGCAGGGAGCAATTTTTTAATTTTTTACAATAAAAAATTAAATTATTATTTTGATAGTCACTACAAAACTTAAAAAAAATATATATTGAAAAAAGAATTGATTATTTTTTCATTAAATAAATTATTAGTTTGATTTGATCCCGGCCCTCTTCTCCTTCCTCGTTTGTCTTCTGCCTGATTCCCAATGGCAATGGGGAGAGGTCAATAGATCTGAATCAATGATTCAAATCTATTAATTTTTCACACTGTGTAGTTGTTGGGTGGTAAATTATAAAAATTAGTGGGATCAAATTATAAGTTCGATTCCATTGAACTCTTCGGTAGGGCAATATTTCTTTGTATAAGAGAACAGATAAATATTATAGAGTGTAAATAATAAATAAATAATTTTATTTATAAAAAAAAAAACACAGTCACCTAACAATTCTAAATCCACTCCTGTTTGTACGTACAATAATTAAAATTACATTCAACAATAGTTGTCATAGATGTGCCACGTACGTGTGTGGGGAAACTTGTCCATTCCGTTTTGTAAGTTGGTATTCGTCGGCACACAATGTAGCGCAAAAATCTATAGATCTTTTCTCCATTCCATTCACACAGATACATATTTGGAATGGGATATGAACTTTTGTACCTGCAATCGTTTCAAGTTTCAACACGCACAATTTGATTCCAGGGCAGGGTGATATTGTCATTTTTATTTATTCTCTCGTGAGAAATTTAAATACAATATTTTTTTTGTCACTTCTTTCTTTTATATCGAGGCAAAATTGTTGGGTCTGTTTTTAACAAAGATCTTTCCATAAAAAAGGTATCTTAATAGACACGACTCTCAAAGTTCGAATACAAAATAAATATTGGTTAACAAAATTTCACATAACAATACATGACAAACTAAGAGCCTGTTCGGCAACACGGGAATTTCGTGGAAATGAGAATTTTTAATATGGGAATGGAGATTTCAATTTGTCAAAACCAAAGTTATTTAACTCATGAAAAATTTTAGAATATAGGTGCTCGACAAATGCATGGAAAATTTGTTAGAATGTTGGTTGTTATTTTTATTTTTATAGAAAATGTAATACTACAATTAAACTATATTAAGTGTATTAATACTAATCACTGATTATGATCAATATAATTGTATATATCATATTCTAAAAAAAATTAAATATTTAATTAACTAACAATTTTAAATCTTTAAGTAACTAACAATTTGTAAATCACTGCTAATTAAAACATTTAGTTAATTAAAGAATAAATTAAATTATGAAGACATACAATAAACTAACACAAAAAAATAAAATTTATTAAATTAAATCCGAAAGGTAAATCAAGACGTTAGATCCGAAATGAATAAGGGGTAACGATATAATGTTAAATGTTTACGTAATTTAAAATACAAATTTTGCGACACATTTAGAATTAAGGAAATCATATTTTAGCTAATTAAAAAGATAAATTAAATATATAATGTTCTTTATTAAACCAATTTAAAACCTACAATTTAATAAAATTAAATTTTACCAATAAGATTTTCATGCAAAAAATTATAATTTACAAAATATTAGAAATAAGTAATTTTATAAAAATATAAATTTGGTGACTTAATAGAAACGAAAATATTTATAACAATAGTGATGCGGCAATTTTATAACAATTTACAAAAAAATTATAACAAAATATTATACACAATTTACAATGGTGGTGCGTTGTACAAGTTAATTTTAAATAAGCATTGATTAGTACAATTTCATCTTTTAATTTCATCCATCTTTAATTTGAGTGATGCCACAAGTCAATTTGGGAAAAAAAAACAGGAGGTTTGAGTGAATTTTTTTTTCCCAACAAAAGCTAGTGTAAAGAGCATGGTGGGTTCCAAAATGGATACAATAATGGATATTTTATCAAGCTACCGAACACCGTATAGGTAAATATACCATTACCTCTCTTTTTCCTTAGAATACCCATGGGAAATGGGGTTGCCGAACAGGCCCTAAGTATATTCATTGAGAGGAGATACAAATGTCTTAAGTATATTCATTGAGGAGGGTTCAAATGCCTTTATTTTTGTGCCTCTATTATGTATCTATTTTTTTAAACTTTAATAACTCAAAATTTGAAACTTAAAAGCTAAAATAAAATGGTTGGATATGATCTACATCATTCTATCTATGTACATGTAAAATTTGAAACCAAATTAGTGGTTCGGACTTAAATTTTGAACCTAGACTACTAACTCAAGTCCAAAATTTAAATCTGAGTTACCCACTCAGCGCCTCTTAAGACATAAAAAAAATTCACGTACTGAATCTATATTCTTATATTATTTAATAATAATTTCTAAAAAATAAAAAAATCTCTATAATGCTACGACACTTTGTAGCAAAATTTATTTTTTATTTATATTTGAAAATTTATAACCCAAATTGCACATTTTAAATTTGTTATATTGAAACTCTTCTCTGGATAACTTTGTATAAAGAATACCTTGTGATATTCTTATTATTATTTTTTATATTTTTATATTCATTATAATGATTATTCTCTAGATAACTTGTGGTATTATTAATTATTTCATAAAATACATTGGGTTGTATTTTTCTATCTTTGTTCATTATGTGAGTTAATTTTTCGGTATTTAAAAAACTTTATATATAAGTTAGTCTACATATATTAATGACAATTGATTATTGTTAAAACCTTCATTGAGAGTTAACAAAATGTGGCATGCACAGATTAATTAGTTTTTATAGATGGCAGGGAAATGAAACGGAGAAAATGGAGAAAGAAGAAAATAATTTAATTGCAAGAATAAAATATAGTTGCAAAGAGAAATAAGGAAACAAATTGCTAAGTAGATTAGAAAATGGAGAAATAAGGAAAAAAAATTAATTGCAATAATAAAATATAGTTATAAGGAAATAACTAATTAAAAAAAATTCATACTGTACTTCATCCAAAAAGGCATACTGTACTTCAGTTACTTGAAAAACACATACTTGTGAAATAACTTTAATTTCATACTGTACTTTTCATTAAAAAAAAAGGCATACTGTACTTCATCCAAAAAGAATTTTAGGGAGTCCATGGAATGTTTATTTCCAGTATATTAATTGCAATGGTCATATGATGAGTGAATTACATTAGTACCAACTTGTTTCACTTGCTAATATTAAACGGAATTTCAATCGAAAATTAGGTTGGCAATACGGAGTTCTTTTGTCATTCATGGAATGGAACCGGATTATTGATTAAATGAGGCAGATACTATTGTTGGGAGGCATCCCACTGTGTAACGAGTTGCATGGTGATTTAGAAGAAGGTGAATGGAACTTGGATACAAATGTTGTATCCGACAGTGGCGTAGTCAAGATTTAAAGCAAGGGTGAGCAAAACATTAACAATTATAATTTCATCAAAATATTAAAGTACAAATTCAAAAATTATAATTTGTATTATGTGTTGAGAAATTTAGACTTTACATGTAGGACAAAAAAAAGTTTAGTAGGACAACAATCCAATACTATATATATGAGTTCATAAAAAAAATTTATTTGAAATTTATTTATAATACTAGGGAGGGGACTGCTTTGAGATTTGTATCAAAATAAAACAAATGACCCAGATCTTATTTTGAACGGTATGTACCACTTTTGAATCAAAATTCGTCTCGATGGACTAAAAATAGGATTTTTTTTTTTTTTTTTTTAGAGAAGATTAGAATCAAGTCATCCAACTATCTAATGTTTATGAGATATTTTCAATGAGAATTTTAAATATGTAATGTCTCACTTGGTGAATATTATCTTTTATCGACAAAAAAACATATTCTTATAAAGATGTTAATTATAAATCTTCAACTAGATCATCTAGCATAAGATTAAGACATGACATTTTAAAGAATGAAGATATATTATGCGATAAACATCTATAATGATACATGGTTTGCTAGTTCTTACAGCTTTTCTGACATTTTTTTCATTACGTTATTTTATGAAAAGTTGATGAAATCTACTTGACACATCTACTATTTCTAAAGACTAAAAGTATGCCAAAATATAAATGCACGCGCTTTCTTTTCCTTCTTATTTATTATTTAATAATTTAGCGCACACAACACATAATGATATGTATAAAACTATAAATTAACTTTGAAGGAAAGAATCTACCAATAACATAATAATAATAATAAAAAAATAGGAAGACTATCGAACACAATTCAATAAGAAAATTTTAATTTTTTTTAAGGTGAGTGATTTTAATACCAACTAACAATTTGATTGATAAAAAACGTATTTATAATGAATCAAGTGACTCTAATTTTTATATATACTCATTTATTCTCACGAAATTTTCAAAATTACTCAAAAATTACTCTTAACCACTCTAAATTCCTAAATCTACTCTTCTAATCCTACTTATGTACACTCATAATCACTCTAATACCTTAATTCTTCATTTCGCTCCATAATTGAATCCGCTATTTCGACCGCCACCCACTACTGAAAAAACTAGAATTAGGATCGGCCTATTTGGATCGGTTATTATAAAACACCGATCCTAATAGTGTTAGGATCGGTTATTTTTAAGAACCGATTCTAATTTGGCACCATTAGAATCGGTTCTCTATAATAACTGATCCTATTACTAGTAGGATCGATTATTAGAATGAACCGATCCTATTACTATTATGATCGGTTATTAAAATGAATCGATCCTAATTAAGGCACTATTAGGATCGGTTATTAGAATGAACCGACCCTAATTTGACACCATTAGAATCGGTTCTTTAAAATAATTGATCCTAATAGTATTAGGATCGGTTATTATAAAGAACCGATCCTAATGTTATAAGAACCGATTCTAATTGTGTCAAATTAGGATTGGTTCTTTAAAATAAAGAAATGGATGTCGAGGTACAAAATGTTGGTTCTGCAAAAAAAAAAAAAATTAGGATCAGTTGTTTCAAATAACCGATCCTAATTCCTTTTTATTTTTTGCAGAACCAACATTTAAAAAAAAAGAATTAGGATCGATTGTTTCAAATAACCGATCCTAATTAGTACTATTAGGATCGGTTATTTGAAACAACCGATCCAGATTAACACCTATTAGGATCGGTTGTTTAAAATAACCGATCCTAATAGTACTAATCTGGATCGGTTTTTACAAATAACCGATCCTAATTCAAACTTTTAGAATCGGTTGTTTAACCGATTCAGATTAGTTTCGTATTAGTATAGCCCGGATCAAGATCAGTTAAATTTCGATCATAATTCCAGTTTTTCTACTAGTGACCATGCTTCAACGACTGAATTTACTCACCATTGTACTTCGAGCAAAATAAGAACTCTACACTTCAAGCTCGACGATACCATGCTGTTAGCTCCGATTGGCTCTGCTCGACTCAGCTCTCTCCCCTCTCCCTCATTCTCTTCTCCGTTCAAGGAGATAGAAACAAGAGAGAGGAGAGAATATTTGTTGTTTGAAGATGAGATCTAGAAAGAGTGAGATGGATCAATTAATGGAAGAAGAGAGAGGGGAGACGGCTAGAAAAAAATTCAAATCATAGCAGCCAAATTATTAAAAAAATAGAAACATGAAAAATTCAAATTGTAGTTATTCACTTTAGGAATTATGTGCAGCATTTGTTACGTTATAGGGCTATACAGCATTTGTTACGTTATAGGACTATAGGTATATAATTTTTCTTATCAAGCACATTTTTTCTCTTTCAATGATGTATGTATTCCACTAAAACGTATATTTCTTCTCTTTATGTGAGTTTCTAAAATTAGTACATATGCATTTTTGTGCAAACATCAAAGCATAATATCGTAACAGGAAATCGTTATTATTTATTTTGTTTTAATCATAAAACCGAGCTTATTAATAAGGTTATAATTTTTAGCCAATGTGTAATAGAGCAAAGACAATTAATTAATCATAATCTAAAAAAAACATAATGCACATTATATGGAACTTTGTCTATGTTAAGCATTATCTCTGTATAAGAAGTCACAAATTCAAAATTCAATACACAGTTAATACACTGAAAATGAAATTATAAAACCTTAATTTTTAATAAGGCGTGACATCAAGATTCAAGGCAGCAACAACAAGCTAATATTCACGCACACCAACAATATAATGGTTGTAGCATAGCCACAACTCAAAAGAATTCGTATCCTCTGCATTAACTCAAAAGGAAATCTTTTGAGTTAATGAATCTCGATCGTCCAATCTGTTTTAAAATTTGTACGAACTAGATCCGCACTAATATTAGAAGACCCCTTATGTTATAAATAAGAGCTAAATTAGCTTCATTTGAAATCTTTAAAATTTATTAACTCAAATTTTTTTCTTTTGAGTTAATGCAGAGAATACGCGTTCCAACTCAAAGCACCTAGTGAATCAATTAATTCTCAATCTATACTAAATAATAAAATATAACACACATGATAATAAAGTAAAATATTATTTTTCGAACCTTAAAATTTTTTTATCTTTCGGTATCTGTATGTATATTCTTGATATGATTTATGCATTATTTTTTATATTAAAAGTAAAAAATTACAGATGTAGAAAACATGGAACAGAAAAATATGGTAAGGTGGCAGGGGTGAAAACGGAGCGTATAATGGTAAAATAATATCCATAATTTCTTTATTTTTTCGAATATAGATACGAATCAAATATGAGATAAATATGATTATGGTTATGAATATGAATTAGATCGGATATTTATTAAAAAAAAATATAAAATTATTATTAGAAAAATACTGAAATTCATAATATTTATTTAATTATAACGGTGAATAACATAGATTTTTTTTCATAATATATATTAAATTATATGATTTATATTACTATTCGAATACAAATAATTGAAATATAAAATTATATTTGTATCCATATTCATAAGAATATTCGAATATAAAATATTTATATCTAATTTTTCTAATATAAATTGAATACTAATCGGATATTGTCCATATTGTTTGACCCCTATAAGACAAAAATAAATCTGCTGTTATTTCTTTGAGATAACGGACCTGTTATTCTTCATTCAGCCGTTCAATTTTTTCATATGCAGATCTCAACAAAAATACTTTCTTATATTCGAATCTCAACGAAATTGAACGACTTGATGAAAAATAACAGGGTCATGTTATTCCTTTTATTCCAAAGGAATAACAGCAGATTTATTTCCCCTGCAAGGCGGCCTTGGCATTGCCATGGTCCGGGGCACAAATTATTTTTTAGATCTTACATTATCCTCCATACCCCTTTGACTCAAAATAATCTGTAAGGTATACTCTATAAACTCAATTTCCCTTCCATAAATATAGAAGACTCAGCACAATCAATTAATCGCGCTGGAAGGAACGAAGTCAATGCAGTGTTTATGCTCAAAGAATTCGCAATCTATACTATTAACATAATAGTAATATGTAATATGCTACAGTTCAGTTAGTATGACATTAGTATCATATGACACTAATTTTAAAATTTATTAGATAGATTTTAAACGATAAATCTAAACCGTTCAAATTGATTTATTATATAAGTGATGCGTTTAAATGCTAATTTTATATATTTTCGAGTTATTTTATAACAAATCAAGAGAAAGAAAATGTTGAAAAACAAAAGGCATTAAAATTAAATTAAAAACTCTCACATTTGACCCATTGACTTGATAGTAAATAAACTCGAAAAATTATAAAATTTGCATGTAAACGCACAACTAATAAAGTAAATTAGTTTGAATTTTTTATTTGAAGTCAATTCAATAGATTTTAGAATTAGTGTTATATAAATTGAAATGATATTAATATCATACTACCCGGACTCGCAATATTAATGTATACTATTAACAAAATAGTAATATGCTATTAATGTTAGAGACCTATTCCTTTTATAGCGGACATCACCCGCCACAGAAAATTCACATTCCCTAACAGATTCTCAATTTCTCATTATCAACACTAGTTTTCTTTTATTTTAAACTTTCTTTTGGTGTACCTTTTCATTTAAAATTAAACAAATCATTACAAAAAATTAAAATAAATAACACATCGACCAACCCAGCGTGAAAACTTCTCCTCCTTCCAAAGGTTTCTAATACCAAAATATATATACTCTTTCTCCGCTATTCCCGTCCTCTCTGTAATCAACTCGCAGTCCAGACTCCAGCGAGAGATTCTCTCTCTCTCTCCATCCGAAAGATTCCTTTCCATTTATCTCCTCGCCTCTGTTTTTTTTTTTTTTTTTTTTTTCACTCGTATATATTACTAACATACTGCCAGGCGGGCTATTACTACGCCTTGATCTCCCCACCTCGCCACACCCCTTGTCTCCTTAGCTCCGCATACTGACACACAACCAATCCTCTCTCTCTTCCTCTCTTTTAAATTCTATATCTGGTCTCGCCATGAGAGGAGGAGGCAACTCCGCCTCCACCAGTCAAATGCGGAGATGCGTCTCTGATCAATATTTAAAGGGTAAGGTTCTCAGCAGCACCGGATCCTCCCCAGGGAGCTCCATTAGAGGATCCGATAATGACTCTGAGGAGTTTGTTGAGGTCACGCTTGATCTCCAAGATGACAATACAATTGTACTTCGAAGTGTTGAGCCGGCCACAGCTGCAGCTGCTGGAACGGATCCAGTATCAGAATCCACTAGCACCCCTGTCTCATCCCGATCCACTACTACCTCAAGGACTCCTTCAATCAGGCGCACCTCCTCTTACAAGCTCGTCCAGTTCTCACAAGAACTGAAGGCCGAGGCAGTGGCGAAAGCAAAGCAATTCTCTCAGGATTTGAAGGCGGAGTTCAAGAAATTATCGCGAACTCATAGCCATGCTGGTCCTGCCGGTGCCAGTGAATCTGGCATTGAGTCAGCTCTGGCGGCCCGTGCGGCCAGACGACAACGGGCACAGCTCGATAGGACAAAATCAGGCGCTCACAAGGCCTTGCGTGGTCTCAAATTCATCAGTGGCAGCCGTGCCAATTCGTGGGCCGAGGTTCAACGCAACTTTGATCGGCTTGCCAAGGACGGATTCATCCCCCGCTCTGATTTTGCACAATGCATTGGTGAGATGATTGATTTTTTTTTTTGTACTTTGGTGATTTTGTTTTACTTTCGTGTTCTGAGAGTTCTTGTTGAATTGAGAATAGGGATGGTGGAATCGAAGGAATTTGCATTTGAACTGTTCGACACATTGTCAAGGCGAAGGAGGACGAAGATGGATAAGATCTGTAAAGAGGAGCTGAGAGAGATCTGGTCCCAGATCACAGATCAGAGCTTTGATTCCAGGCTCCAGATTTTCTTTGAAATGTATTAATTGATATTTCAATTATCCTTGTTTTCTCCTACTGCATGTGCATCAATGGAAGTACTTATTAGTTTTATTGATTTGGAAATTTTCATTTCAGGGTTGATAAGAATGCGGATGGAAGAATTACAGAAGCGGAAGTGAAAGAGGTACGCTAACCAGGCATGGTTCGTTCGTTTTACATTTTACTTTGCAGAGTTGACCATTAGAAATTAACTTTTTACTATAGTTAGACCATTAAATTTCTTAGTGCTGAATGTAATTGAACAAGACATGTATCATGTATGAATAATAGCGTGTTATAAACCATGGAACTCATTAATGATCCCAGGTTAGTAAAACTTGACAAGATACGAGTTCACCAACTCCAAAAATTAGGCGGGGGCGCGGGGCTCACGAGCAATAAATTCTCTGAAAAGACCACAAACGAAAATTTGGCAGTTTTGGTAGGCTTTGTGGGTATATACGAAATTTTCGTAAATTTTGATAAGAGACAGCTTTTGTAATTCTAGGCTTTAAATGTTTTGAAAAGTATTGTTGGCTCCTTTTTTGTTTTGTAAATTACGTGCGGGGTCCCAGGCAGCTTTTGTAGTTTCTTGGGGATTTGGGCGTAAGAAATATTTCCCAATATCCCGTATAAATCCAAATCCAATTGCAGTCGTTGAGCGAAACGAGCAACATCAACCATTTGTTATTTTGTTACAAAGCAATAAAGATTAAATTACATTTTCCACCCTAGGATCGAAATCATAGATATCATACATGTAGTTGGTGAGGGGTATTTTCAACATCTTACCCAAAAGAGATAAATTGGCAGATTGACTGACTCTTTCTTTATTTTTTTCAACAATTGCTCGACTTTTTTGGGTCTCAATGTCAGGCAAAGTCTGATACCTGTTAAATAATCTAGACATTATTTATTATCACCAATGAATTTTAATATTGTTCAGAGACTTTGAAGAAGTCTCTCTAAATAAAATTTTGTGATTTAATATAGTTGATTTGACAAGGTCTGTATGAATATTATTTTTCAGATAATAATGCTCAGCGCGTCAGCCAATAAATTGTCAAGACTGAAGGAGCAAGCGGAGGAATACGCAGCACTTATCATGGAAGAGCTGGATCCAGAAGGCCTGGGTTACATTGAGGTCTTGACACAATAAACCCACTTTATTTTATTGAATATATAATCCGTATATGAAGTAATATATTAAAGAGGAGAAATTATTTGATAATGGTTATTTTAACAACTTAATGATTTTAAAAATATTAAATATAGTTAAAAATTGAGAAAGTAAATATATAAGTATATTATTGAATTATATAAATAGTCTAACAATTAGATTTCATACAATTTACATATTTGTCTGATGATGCTTAAAAATTATTAATTTCCGAACATTATAATTCTAAGTCATTTGATAGACATGATACGTTTGTATAAAATAAAATATTATCAAATAATGCCCTCTCTAAATAAAATACTCAACACTTTAGAAGTAGTTGTTTCCAGAATATTTATTTATTCATTCTTGGTCGAGGTTTTTTTTTGGAAAATAGAATCAGTTTTAATTATTTTATTAAAACAAGTAATATTGATTTGTTTTTTTACAAAAAACAGCTCAATCGATCACTGGAGAGAGAATTTAAATTTTATTCTAAAGAATCTGCATTGATCATTTATACTTATTCTTTCCTCGACAGATCTCTAGAATCAGTGGAGCTGTTTTTTATAAAAAAATATTAATCAATGATGCTTGTTTTATTAAAACAATTAAAGTTGTTCTTTCAAAAAAAAAAATTTAAATTAATTCTATTTAAAAAAAAAAAAAAAATTCTTGGTCGACCTATGTCTGTCCTTTTGGAATGGGAAAGCTGATTTTCTATCTTGCTAGATCTTCAAAATTTAAACTCGTATTTTCGTTTACAAACCCCAAAACAGCGAATTGCAATCGCTTTGATAAGTCGTTGAAAAAATATGATCTTTATTTTTTTTTGTCATACTTTTCAAAATATTAATCTAGTAGTGTTTTATTAAAATAAAAAAATTTAAAAGCAACAAAGTTCAGGATATTGAAACGCAATGCAGTGAATACTTGGAAAGTTATACGTCGTCTTGAACTTTTCCCCGTCCGAGATCGACTGGGAGCTGAACAGTAAAAAAAAAAGAAAAAGCGTTCGTCTCTTTCCTGACTCTCTGTCCAGTTTCAAAGAAACGATTATTTCGTGGGGGTAAAATACAAATAGTAACATGGAAGCCAGGACAAAGCGCATTGTGCTTATGTGAAAACGCCATGTTGGTTGGGACTTGGTCCACTTGATCCACTCCCCATGTTATGCACTCATGACTCATCACTGGTTGACTAAATATTTTTTTTTAAGTTTTCCTGCGAAATAATTCCCACATTTACCTACTGCCTTTCATTTATTACATTTTTTTTGGCTTTCAAATAATCCATAAATTCTCCTATAAAATTGGTTATTAAATGTTTTGAATTATGATTATCTTTTTCTGTGGTAACTACAAACAACCATACAAAAAACAAAAACACGCAAAGCACAAGAAAGTTCTGTTTTCCCCTTGCATTGCCAAATGTGAATAATATTCTTTTTGTTAGAATAACAATGGTGCTCACTTCCCAATTCCCATAAAGCGTTGCAATTGGGAAATTGTCAGATTGTTTCCGGCTTTATCCCAAAATGGTTCTATTTGCGTACACAGATTTGTCACATGTACTGAGCATGTTGTCTTTGTTCCGTTTCGTTTCTGTTGTTTTTTTTATACAACTCGCTTTTTTTGCTTGAAGCAGAACTCCTGATACGAGAGATCACATCAGGAAAGTCCATCCTAAATTGTCTAGTACTTATTAAAGTTACATATTATAAACTTCAATAATATGTATTTTTAAAATAAGTAACTAAGACTTGATTGTAAACAGAATTTCGGGAGAATTCTATCTTCTATACTATCCCAAATATATTCACCTTATTTTTTCCAGATATCCAAAAAAATATTCTCGTTGAATAGTACTCTGGTGGAGAGTTTATTTTTGAGTAAAGGTTGGAGGTCAAATTATCTAACTATTTAATATCGAGTTTGGCTAGTATAACATCAGTGTCATTTCAACCTATATAACACCAACTCTAAAACCTATCAAATCGATTTTAAATGGTGAATCCAAACCGCTCAAACCGATCTACTTCATTAGTTGTGCATTTACATGCAAAATTTATAACTTTTCGAATTTATTTAGTATTAAGTCAAGTGGTCAAATGTGTGAGTTTTTAAGTTAATTTTAATACATTCATTTTTCAATATTTTTACCGATTGATTTGATACCAAATAAACTCAAAAACTTATAAATTTTACATGTAAACGAGCAACAAATGAAGTAGATCAGTTTGAACGGTTTTAATTAGTTGTTCGAAGTCGATTTGATAGGTTTTAGAGTTAGTGTTATATAGGCTAAAATGACACTGATGTTATATTAACCAAACTCTTTAATATCTTTGTAATATAACAAATGATTTTTTCCATTTGAGTTTCGAACCCATGATCTCTTACATAGAGACCATGTACTTTTGCCACTCCACCAAAGACGGTGGAGAGTTTATTTATGTTCCCATATTAACTAACGCACTATGATTAGTAATCTCTTTAACATTTGCCTTTCAGTAATTCTCGTTTACTTGGGCAAATGTTTCATATTTTAAAAGCTGACGAACCAACAATTTCTAACTCTAGCTCTTTTTTTGTTTTTATTTTTAAGAATAACTTCTAACTCTAGCTACTCCGGCAACGAATGCACTCGAAAAGAAAAGGCAGGAGTGCAGGACTGTTTAGTCAAATCCTTGACCTCTTCATGACTCTGGGACTCTGGGTTTCCTTAAAAGCAAAGTATTCCCATTCAATTCCAGTTTCCCACTATCTACAAACCACAACCACAAATCACACAACCACTTTTTGTGGAATTTCAATACAGAATTTTGTTTTCAAATCAAATCTCATCATCCTTTTCATAGTGGTTCAACAGCTGTCAGAAATAATCTATGAATTGAAATTGACATGCTGCACGCAACTGTGATTCTACGGTTTTTTTTATTTTTTATTTTTATGAAATTGACCTCCCTTGCTTGTCTCCTTTATTCACGTCTTACCCCACCACCAACCGCTTTTAACGAACAGTAAACTTAAATGCATACATGTGGCGCCATAAATGTTCCTTTTGTTTTAGTTCTTTTGTTTTATTCTTTGGTTTCCAAATGATTTAAGGGTTTTAATTTATTTGTACCAATTCAATTATTTTCTACAATTTTATTGTTAGTTCAACTTGGAATACTAGTCAGCTTAATTAATATATTTCAAAATAAACTGGTTTATGTATGCTACAAAATAAAAAAAATATAGCTAGATAAAATTTCGGTCTGAGGTAAAGGAGCAATATTGTTCAGTGTTAAATTTTGACCGTCGGATTAAACAAATATAAATAGGAAATGTTTAATTTGCGTTTTAAATTTGTTCCAACTTTTAGTAAGAAAATATTCCTTATAAATATGGATAACTAGATAATTATTTTTATATCATCGTCATTTATGATAGAAAACATCAATAATACAGCATAACCATCGATCAAATGAATATGAACCATCCAACAAAAACCGTGTATTGGAGCAATTTTCCAGAAAAAATATCTACTTACAAGAGCATAAAGGATAAGTTCCTTACAATGACCATTATTTTATTTTTTTACTATCATTGTGATTTTCTGAACTAACAATATATTACAATGACATACAGTTGTGGCAACTAGAGACATTACTGCTACAGAAGGACACATACATTAACTACAGCCAAGCACTCAGCTATACAAGCCAGGCGCTAAGTCAAAACCTAGTTGCGCTTAGACAGAAAAGCCCGATGCGTAAACTTAGCACCAAATTACGCTACTATTTAGAAGACAACTGGCGCCGCATGTGGGTCCTATCCCTTTGGATCATGGTCATGATTGGCCTGTTCATTTGGAAGTTCGTGCAGTATAGAAACCGATACGCTTTTCATGTCATGGGGTACTGCCTTACAGTTGCTAAAGGTGCCGCTGAGACTTTAAAACTTAACATGGCTCTTATTTTGTTTCCGGTCTGTCGAAACACAATTACATGGCTGAGATCGACTCGTGCCTCGAGATTTGTTCCATTTGATGATAATATTAACTTTCACAAGGTTAGTGCTATGTTTCTTTATTATTGCCTTCTATTTGAAATTTCAGAGAGTGTAATTTTATATAGAGGAGGGTTCAAATGCCTCCATTATGCCTCCATCTCTCTCCATCATTTTCAAAGTTCAAACAGTCGATCCGAACCGCTCAACCTAACCTCCATACTAAAATATGTTTGGAGACCAAAATTTATATTTTTAGGAATTTTTTTACTATTTTTTTAGATAGGTACAAAAATACTGTTTTTAGATGGTTCAGATTTACTGATTTTGTACCTATCTAAAAATATAGTAAAAAAATTCCTAAAAATATAAAATTTGGTCTCCAAACATATTTTAGTATGGAGGTTAGGTTGAGCGGTTCGAATCGACTGTTTGAACTTTGAAAATGATAGAGAGAGATGGAGGCATTTGAACCCTCCTCTTTTATATATACTCATGATTCAAGAAAAATCTCACAGTGCATGTTATTACCTTGTGAAATGTGAAGCATTTTATATATACCACAAAAATCATATACCCCCAGTGTGTGGAAACATTCTTCATACACTATGTACCTGCAGAATTTATAGCTTCAGCATTTTCAAAAATTGTGTGGGAGAGGGGGTTATTAGGATATTGAATATTTTTATATGTTTTGAAATCATATTATAGAATTTTCATAACTTCACTGGTTGAATGGGATAATCTTGATGTTCTACAGGGGCTTTCATGAAATTTTGGTACATTCTATAATTTACAACAAATGCATGTGGCTTTGGCAGCAGGCAGCAATTATTGTATGAATCTATTGTGTGGCCTCCTTTATTGTGAGTTTATAATAGTTGTCACTCTGTTTTGGAACTCACTATTCTGTTCATGTGTGTTGTCACCTTTGTGCTCTAACATATCACAATTTTGTTAGTCTACAGTAACTTTCAAGATGAGTCCTTGCTGTTTGCAACTCTGCTCTAGTAATACCATGCCACTAGTCACTACTTTAAAACTTACATAATCTGTCTCTTTCTGGTCCTTAGACACAAGATATTTCTTTTATACACAAGTTATGCATCCTTATGCTAGGTGGAAACATAACATTTCATACAGTGGGGACACATACTGGACCATACTGCTTGCGTCCACTTTAGATAGTTTAGTAGCTGACCTAGTGTTAGTGTGTTTCCTAAGAGTTCCCTCCCTGTTTCCCACTTATCACTACCTTTTCCTCTTACATACACCAAGAGACATCTGGACATGAAGGACATCATTTTCTAATTGAAAACTAAAAAGTTTTCTGAGGAATCTGCAGAATAAAATTAGTTAAATTTTGCAATTTAATCCCTGGATTGTTTAGAAGTACTTATTTAATTGCTAAAATAATTGTGGTGGTGAACCTATCCCCTCACTCTTTCCTTTACTCTTTTTTAAGAACAGCTTTTACAAGGAATATTCTTTTATCCTTTTATAAATAAAAGAGCTTTCCACAGAAAAACAAGCTTAGGCTATTCCAGTTAGTTGAGATTCTTTTCAATAGATAATTACTTCTTTTAATTTGTTCACACCTCAGCATCACTAGGCTACTTTATAGGCATCAATTTTGCACCAATATTTGTTAATTTGGATCTTTGCAAGATTTTCCTGTAAAATTGTGGGACTGAATTGTAAGTTGACTTCAAATTGAAGCACAAGGCCTATGTGGCAGTTGTCGCTTCTGAGCCATACTCTGCCATTGCAACAATGTGTACAAAATGCTTCAATAGAAGTCTGAATTATGGACTGTCAGCTAATGTATATTTTAAACTCATTCTTGTAACAGACTATAGCAGCAGCAATTGTGGTAGGTGTAATCCTCCATGCTGGCAACCATCTAGCATGTGACTTCCCTCGTCTGATAAATGCATCAGAAGAAAAATACGCACCATTAAAGCCCTATTTCGGAGAAACAAAACCGACATATATGACATTGGTGCGTGGTGCTGAGGGCATCACTGGGGTTATCATGGTAATTTGCATGGTTATTGCATTCACACTCGCAACCCATTGGTTCAGAAGGAGCCTTGTCAAGTTGCCAAAACCTTTTGACAAACTAACTGGGTTTAATGCATTTTGGTACTCTCACCATTTGTTGGCAATTGTTTATGTCTGCTTGGTGGTGCATGGCGAATGCTTGTACCTGATCCACACATGGTACAAAAAGACGGTAAGCTTTGTTATGTTTTGCATTTATCTAAGTTTTTGGTTTGTAGTTTAGTTTTATATACCAGTTGTTTTTTACTAATTGAAACCAAACTACGTCCTAGCCTTCTTATGTAAGTTTTACTGATAGCAAATGCTTTTCTTTTTCAATCTCCTTATGAGTTTTGTTGGTGCTGATACAGACATGGATGTATTTAGCTGTTCCAGTTTTAATCTATGGAGGTGAGCGGACACTACGAGTGCTCAGATCTGGTTACTACTCTGTCAGGTTGCTAAAGGTGTGTACAATAAAGACCCTTTTGGCATAACATTCCTCTAGGATGTCCATTCTATTATAACATTATAGTTGTGTTATGTAGGTTGCCATTTACCCTGGTAATGTTCTAACACTACAAATGTCAAAGCCGCCAACTTTCAGATACAAGAGTGGCCAATACATGTTTGTTCAATGTCCGGCTGTTTCTCCCTTTGAATGGTACATTTCTTTTTATTTCATATTATTTGATAAGGTGCAAACAGGCCTCACAATTGAAAACTTCATATTTATGATAATCATGTTTGCTATTTTCATACTCCAAACATTCAACTGCATTAAAGCTTGTTCTCTTTGCTGGAAGTATTGCATTTAAAGTCGATTTTTTTCAATAACTCTAGAAGTTCCAAAAACTTTTTGCTTTACTACTAAATAGATATTCGTATTTGAAATGCTTTTGAATATTTTAAAATTCAACTTCAAATGTGTGAATGAAATTTTTGAGTTAAAACTGGCATTTGTCATATGAATTTGTATATTGTCTCAACCATTCCTGGTTACATTTTTATTAGGCATCCCTTTTCAATTACTTCAGCACCTGGGGATGACTTTTTAAGCATTCATGTGAGGCAACTCGGTGACTGGACAAGAGAGCTTAAAAGAGTCTTTTCATTGGCTTGTGAGCCTCCTGTTGCTGGTAAAAGCGGCCTCCTCAGAGCAGATGAAAATACCAAAAAGAGGTATATTTATATTCCATCTTTTAGGTTGTTTGTTGGAAGAGATAATAAGTTATTATGATGACAAAAACTTGAAATTCAAATTCTTCTTCGCTCCAGATGGAGATATAAAGAACAAAAATAAAAAAAACCTGTATATTTGTAATTTATTGGGTCTGTTCAGTTAGGAAGTCGAAAGTAATTTGGTGGTTGATCTAAAGAGTTAAAGTGAGGTTGTTTGTCAGAAAATGTTGCAATTTTCTTAACTCTTCTTGAAAATCATAGAAGTTAAACATGCTATTTTTTAAAAACTTTTTCATTGACGTAATTTTTAACTGCAGCTTGCCAAAGCTTTTGATTGATGGGCCTTATGGTTCACCCGCACAAGATTACAAAAACTATGATGTGTTGTTGCTTGTTGGATTAGGGATTGGGGCAACACCATTTATTAGTATTTTGAAAGATCTACTCAACAATATCTTGAAAATGGAGGAAGAAGATGTAAGTTTTCTTGTTATTGTGTTAGCAACCATGATTTTGTTACTGCTAGATGCTAACTCATGCTAGCTATCCCTGTCGATTGTGGATAAAATGGAAAATGAGAACATAATATTTACTTGCATCCTATATGTAGTTGCATTTTATTACAACAGTATTTAGGATGGATTATTTGCGGAGTAACCCTTCTTTGTTTAGTATTGGATTACGGGCTTCTGTATTATATTATGTATTTCACGACTTTTACAGACCTTTAACTACTTATCTAATGTCTCTCCCTTTTTTTTTCCTAAAGGAAGCATTTGAAGATCTGTATCCGCCACTCCCCATAAACCGTGCGCATGTTGACTTGGGAACACTAATGAGAATCTCATCTCGACCAAAAAGATTGTTTAAAACGACAAATGCATATTTCTATTGGGTCACACGTGAACAGGGTTCCTTTGATTGGTTCAAGGGTGTCATGAACGAGGTTGCTGAGCTAGACCAAAGGGTACATTTTACTCATCATGCTCAATCATTCAAACTTAAGAATAAGATATAAGAAAAAAGAAACTCTGTATATTTGGTACCCATCGAGAATGCTAACCTAATAATTATACTTTTAGGGTATAATTGAGATGCACAATTACCTGACAAGTGTTTATGAGGAAGGTGATGCCAGGTCAGCTCTTATTACAATGCTCCAAGCACTAAACCATGCCAAGAATGGTGTAGATGTGGTCTCTGGAACCAGAGTATGAGCATTGTTCCCTCTTATCAATTCATTGCATTTTTTTCCTTATTTGTTTTCAATGACAAAACCATGGTGATGAAACCTTTATTTCTTTCTCTGTGTTGTAGGTTCGAACCCATTTTGCAAAACCAAATTGGAAGAAGGTTTTGTCTAAAATTGGTTCCAAGCATCCTTATGCCAAAATAGGTAATTTCAATTACAGCGATTTTTTTTTAACCAGAAAAGCACAACTATTCTTGGAGATTTAGATACTGGATCAGCTGGTTCGTTACATTAACAGACTGGCATAGGAATAATTACCTGGGAATACTAATACCATACCTGCTGGTCTGTTCAGATATACCCTACTGTATAATGCTTGATGTGAAAGCAATTGAAAATTTGGTCATAACTTCTCTAGGGATTCACTCAAATAGTAGTGGTGTCATAAGGAACCAGCCAAATATTATACGTTTATTTTCCAAATTTGCCTCAACTATACCCACTAGTCCTAAATTGTGTAATCTAGTACAATACTAGCATTTACTTTTTCCAAATTTGCCTCAACTATACCCACTAGTCCTAAATTGTGTAATCTAGTACAATACTAGCATTAACTTTTTCCATAACTGTATAACTATGATTATGATAAACAAACGTCCAAACATACACCAAATTAAAGAAACAACCTTTAGTTGCACACAAAGTACTTTTTTAAGTATAATATTGCATTTTCTTGAGGTCATTGTGTAATATTATGTTTATGCAGGAGTGTTTTACTGTGGGGTCCCACTACTGGCCCAAGAACTAAGCAGACTTTGCTTTGAGTTCAACCAAAGAGGTGTGACCCGTTTTGAGTTCCACAAGGAGCATTTTTGAGCAAATCTGCACGTACATAACTTCATAAAATTTACTATTTATTTTGTTTAGTTTTGTTGTCCATAATTAAAAATGTGCACTATAATAGTATAGGAGAGGTGATTTGTCTTTATACTTTGTTTGAGATTCGAGGGACGACGAAGAAAAGCAAAGACAAAAAGACTAAAGTACTTGGTCGAAGACAGGACGAGGAAATGGAGCCTTCTTCACCATTTAAAAAGAAAACAAACAAAAGAAATACTAATGTAAATGTACTTATAGGCATACAGGTTACGTCGTTGAAAAATTAAAAAAGAAATTATGTACAGTTTTTGGCGTTTCGAGGGACAACTGGCCCAAATAAAGGGGCAAAAAAGAGGGAAAAAGAAGGTGGAGTCGAGGTCTCTACAGCTGTTGTTTGACCTTTTTTTTTGTCTTTAAGCATGGAGAAACATTAGGCCGGGAAACATTTGTTATTTCGGAATTGAAGCGCACAAACATCTGTGGCCTGGGGGCCACTCTGAGGGTAGTTTGGTACAAGCACCTTTAGTATGTCTATGTTTCCACTTTGCAGCATTTTATGTGTATTTGTGATTTACTGATTTAATTTTATGGGAGAAAATGAAGTTTGATCAGGATTGGATAGGTGTTATTTTGGGTCCAAAAAATGTTTAGGTTAACGATTGATTTTGAAGCCATTAGTGGTTGATATATCTAATTGTATATGTATTTATCCGAGCTTGTAAACCACAAAAATAAAATGAAAAGAACATTTATTTGATAACGTCCGCCAGCAAATGATTTGGTGATATTGTACAAATTATTCAATGTTTTGGTTATGTACATCTTTTTTACTTTTCTTGGAGAATTCAGTGTAGGGGTGAAAACGGAGTGGATAATGCTAATAGCATATTCTTATCCGCAATTCAAAGCTAATACAGACACAGATACGGATACGGAGCAAATAATCTACGAATACGAATTTGATTACATATACGAAATGAATATGTCGGATAATTGAGTTGTACACTTTAAGATATAAATAAAAATATGATAAATAAAAAGTTATAATTACCTAATAAAAATAATATAAAGACAAAATAGTGTCTTGTTATTGTCTTGAAACAAGGGCTTAACAGAAGCTAAAAGCAGACTATAGTCACAAAAGTCTTCAATAGAAAAGAATGAAGAGTGAAGAAATGGAGATAAAAAAGAAAGAAAATAACGCTATTATAGCACCATCACCAATGAAAAAGATGTTAAATTAGAAACCGGATCGTATTATTATTTATCTCACAACCAAGACTGAAATAAATATGAAATAATTATATAATAACGTCTATCTGGAGCAGTAAAGTCGAAGCCGATTAAGAGCAATTTCATATTCAAATACATCCAAATATTTACTCCGTTTACATCTTTATGAAACTATCCGTATCCGTATCCATCATTATTTCATCATATACAAAAATATATCTGTATCCACAATTATTCAGATAATTTCTTTAATACAGAGCGAACACGGAGTGAATTATCCTTATCCGTTTACACCCCCAAGTCAATGTCATTTTCAATGCACAAATGTTCAATGTTTGGTGATAGTGTAATTATACAAGACTTTTACGGTTAGGTCCGATTGCCAACCAACCAACAATTTTATTAAATAAATGAAAAGAAAACTTGTATGCTACTTTCACCTATTGCCCATACAAATATACAATTGTTTTTCAATCTTGCTGGTATCAACAATTTGACAACCTCCTTCTTGGTCTAAGGTTGGCCTGCCTCCTCAGACCTCAATCAAACTTCATAGCAGCATGGCCTTCCATTTCAAAATATTTCTGGGGTTGTGTTCATTTTATATTGTCCAACATCCGACATCCCATAAAGAATCCCACGTAGAAGTTGCCATTTTTGTAAAGCCATTATATTGGTCCCCTACCCTTCATGTATATTAGCATGTTAAAGTATATTGACAACGTAATAATTCGAAAAAAAATTCAACGGGATAAAACTTCATGTATATTAGCATGTTAAAGTACATTGACAACGTAATAATTCGAAAAAAAATTCAACGGGATAAAAAATTCATAACTCGAAAATAATTTGAGTATAATTCAAAAGAAGACGGTTCCAATACTTCATCTTTTTTCATACCTCATCATACCTCATATTTTATATCTTCGTTTTTAAAGTTCAAATTGTTGTTCCAAACTTGATATAATTGCTGACTATGATCAGCTGAACCCTTTGGTTTTGTGTTTGTTGTGTTTGATTTTGTTCATATCCTCTCTACCAGTACCACTTTACAGTGGGGTAGTTGCTTAGGAGAACGGCCATTATACTATCAGGTCTTACTTGATAGTTGAAACTTGTACTATAATTTAAGTTTCTACAATGAAACGGGCCTAAGCAGCCTCATTTTCAAAAAAAAAAAAAATTTCAAATTGTTGATCCAAGCTGTCCATCATAATATTTATACTAAAATATGCATGGAGATAAAATTTTATATTTTTTGAAATTTTTTTACTATTTTTTAAGATAGGTACAAAATCACTGTTTGTGAACCATTCAAAAAACAATGATTTTCTACCCATCTTAAAAGATAGTAACAAATTTTCAAAAATTATAAAATTTCACTCCTAATCATATTTTATTATATATATCGTGTTGAATTGTTCGGATCGATAATTTTAACTTTGAAGACGAAGATATAAAATATGAGGTATGAAAGACATGAGGCATTGGCACGTTCCAAACTCTACTCCACGTGTATAGGTTTTGTTTGGTTTAGTGAGATATTGAATAATTTAGAAATAAAAAAAGAATCAAGACAAGAAGAAAGAAATCACAAGAGAGAAGATAAGAAACATTCATATATTATCAAAAACATGAAGAAGAAGACATGTCATCTCTTCTTATAGTACATCCATCACATAGAAAATATAAAAGTCAAACTTAGAAATTAACAACACATAATGACTAACTTTTGGAAACTCTAACACAATTAAAATGATATGGAAAATATAAATAGACAAACCTAGAAAATAGTAATATAATAAAGTCTTATAGAAAACACCACATACTTTAATATTGTAATTATTCTTCATAGGAAATGATGAACCTATGGTACCCCTGGAACTTGTACTTGGTCATTCAAGAAAATTAAAGAACAATTAGCTTGTACCGAGTCCGAGTCTGAATTCGAGTCCGAGTTAGTTCGATTTTCATTAGGAACCCTCCTCAATTCAAAATTATACATCGAGAGCAAAAAAACAATATCTCACAAGCGAGCAAAAGAAATTTGCGAATAGTTCAGAAATAATTCAAAAATAATTCGTAAAATTAAAAAAAAAAATCTAAATATTATGGGAATTAATTAGCCAACAACTCAAATTTGAATTATCAACAAATCTTATTACTATGTATTAAAGACTTAAAGTGCATTTTTGCTCCGTGATACAATGATACTGAAAATTAAAGAACAATTAGCTTGTACCGAGTCCGAGTCTGAATTCGAGTCCGAGTTAGTTCGATTTTCATTAGGAACCCTCCTCAATTCAAAATTATACATCGAGAGCAAAAAAACAATATCTCACAAGCGAGCAAAAGAAATTTGCGAATAGTTCAGAAATAATTCAAAAATAATTCGTAAAATTAAAAAAAAAAATCTAAATATTATGGGAATTAATTAGCCAACAACTCAAATTTGAATTATCAACAAATCTTATTACTATGTATTAAAGACTTAAAGTGCATTTTTGCTCCGTGATACAATGATACTGATAAATTAAGATGAAACGGTTGCCAGTACGTCGAATTTTGGTGCCTTTTTCCGGGGAATTGTCTATTCTACTTTTTTCGGGTGTTGGAAACACAGAGGATAAGCTCAGCGAAACAATGGAGAAAGAAATTGCCGCACATGGAGGGCCCAACATTGAGACCATTAGCATTTAGCAAGATGCCGCGTGGCATAGCATCTTTTTTTTTTTTTTTGAGTAAAGTCCGTAGACTCCAATTCTGCTCCCAAGCAGAATCGATCCCATGTCGCTTCCGTAGAGGAACTATGCCTTAACCAACTGCTCCATGCAATGGTGGCATAGCATCGAACCAAAGGACGTGATATACACCGTCTGATCAATTACACTGGACGGCGAGATTAGATTCTTCTAGAACTTTATAGAATTTTTCTGCATCACAATTAGTGGGAAAAATGGCACTGCGGAGCCGGCTCTGTCACGGAACGACACGATTACAGCACGGAACAGTAACGTGTTACTGTTCCGTGCCGTGACTTGCGTGTCGCATGCCGTGATCATCTCTTGACATTTTGATTATGGCACACGAAGGATCTGATCACAGCATGGCACGTAATCACGCGAGTCACGTGTAATTATGATCGTTAGGTCTTAATTAAATGGTGAATCTTGAATAAACGTGAGAAACGTGACCAGTTACGTTTGGACACGGCACGGATCATTGTTCACTTAATTACAGTACGGTACGGCACAACACGAGACTAAAGTCACAACGTGCTAGTCATGTCATGACACGTGTTTTTTGCTCTAGCACAATCTCGAAGATCAAGAGCGCGGTAGGTTAAGAAAGAGGAGGTAGCACAATTAGTTAGAAAAAAGTTTTAAAGTTATTGTATTCAAAGATCGAGAGTTCAATTTCCCTCACAACTTCGCAGCTTCTGTGAATGTTTGAAAAAATAAAAAAAAAAGAGCGCGGTAGGTTATTATAAAGTCTTCGTGGGCGGATATTTTGATCTTTACTGAATAGTGAGTCTTGCATTTTGAAAAAAAAGGACGAATAAGAACAGAAAAAGAAAGCGCGTCTAAGCATAGCGGGCCCCGCGCTAGTATCTTTCATTCAGTCCATTGAGACTGCGACAACTGGCTTCTCTTACACGTGTCTGACCGCCAGATCAATTCGATTGGAGAGCAGCAAAAGTTTTGAATCGTCCGATCAGTCTGGCTTTTTTTTTTTCCCTCTCTATTTTGTTCTCAGAAATGTCTTTGTGATCGGCACTCTCTGCATTTCTGTGCAGAGTTTGTTTTGGGAGCATGTGATGCGATCTTGATCAGAAGGTCCATGATTTAATTTGGGAGGATTTTTATGTATATTTTTAAAAGACATCAAAGTTACGTATTTTCTCCTTCTAAAATTTATAATATTATATTTATCTTTTTAAAATTAAGAAATAAGAGAATACCCATTTTATTAATTTTATTAAACTCATTTTATAGAGTTCCCATTTTATACTTTATTAAAAAACTAAAAAAATACGCAGCTTGTGTAACATAAAATATTCAGTCTTCTTATTGACTTATTTGTGAGGGCAAATGATTTATTTAACTACTTATGATGCGCACATTGATATTTTGGCATACGTTTATGTGTACATCACAAGTAAAATAATAATATATTTTTTTTCACAAACCGGCAAATTAGAAGAACAAATATTTCTCTTGCACATGCTTACATATTTTTATTTTTTTAATAGAGGGTAAAATGGAAACTTTATAAATTTAAAATGAGTTCTAATAGAAAAGATAATAAATTGGATAAATTTGTGAGTATCTCAAATTTTTTTTGAAGGTTTGAGTATTTCAAATTTAAAAGAGTATATACGATGTTATGAATCTTAGATGGGAAATACATAATTTCAAATTTTTTGAAGGGTATTTGTGAAATTTTTCTTTCTATAAATTATCTGTGTCTTTTCATAAGCCATCAAAAATGTGATATTTGATTTTGCACAACGAACTTTTTTTTTTAGATGATGTACTAGGAATTCTGAAATACAACTCTGTAACGGCATGCGGGCTGGCATTTTTTTTTGAGAGACTTAATTGCGCAATTCTTTTAATTTCGAGAGATTCGTGCAAAAAGTGATATTCATTCAATTAGTAATGTATGATTCTCTGTATTTTATATATAGTATTTCATCTATTTTCAATATCAGTAGTATGTAACTTACATATCATATTTCATATACAAAACGACAACTTGTATGCTTTTTATTCAAAAAATTCCATCTATTTTCAAGTATATATTTTGAGAGATTCGTGCAAAAAGTGATACTCTTTCGATTAAGTATTATATTCCTAATCTTCTAGTAATCTTTAGTGCACAACATCTGGACCAATGGAGAAAATATAATCCACTGTAATCCTTATCACCTCTTCTTAAAAGATACTGTTTAATTGTTATTTTCAATGTTTTGTTGAATGCAGTTGTTTGAGAAACTAAAACATAAATAATGAAGTCTTTACATAGTTAATGTTTCTCAATAGTCAATACGTCTAACGCACAATAATAAAAAAAATGTCATAATTTATTTGGAATATGTTAAGAGTTTACGAACTTGTCGTTAGCAGAACAAATAACATGAAAATAGCAGCATTAACCAAAGAAAGAGGTTTTCTATCCATTAAAAAGAGTAACTACATTTATACCCTCCAGCAGCTATTTTAATGGGTTATTTTCTCTTTTGATCTAACTAAGAGCTAAATGAACTACATTTACATCAAACAACCAGAAAGAAAACAAGAAGAAAAATTGTTAAGTAGGAACTAACTGACACCCTTGATCATCATCCATCAACCAAACCCCAAAAATAATTGCAAACATGGCAGTCAAAGCTCCCAAAACCAGATTAAAAACCCCAAAACTGCGTTCTCCTCTGCTCATTATTTCTCGTCTCTTCCATTCGCCACAAGCTTTGCAAGATGGCACGTGGGTCCCATCCAAGTTGCCACCACCCGTCTTTCTCTGTTCCGTTTCAGAGCTGTTACCACGGAGAAGGTTTACTCTGTGTTCTGCTGATTCGGGACTGACGAGTGGGCCCTGTCTGTGCAAGAAATTTGAACTAAGAGAGAACTGACTCTGCAGCTTCTGATCAGAGGTAGAATAACTCTTTGGAGTTGACAAATATAACCTCCTCAAGTCGTCCACAGAATTGCGCCGGCTGATTCTCTGGATCAACACAACAAAACACAATTATATCTTTTTGGCGCATGGAGGATAAATGAAAATAAAATGCTAACTTATCTGCGTGCATGTATTAATAATTTTAGTTGGTAATGCTACCAGACCTGCATTTAAATGAAACTTAGTACACTGGTACACTGGTTAAGTGGTGATAGTAAGTTACTGGTATCAATGGATGAGAATGTGATGCAGGTTTCATGGGCCATGGCCATGTTGTGTGGTAAATCAAAACAGTATGGTACCAGCTTTGGAAGGTTTTTGTTGGGCATTTCACAATTTTCTATTAAATTTAGGTTTACGATCACTTTGAATCTCAATTGAACAGCACTTAGCAAAAAAATACCATCTTAATCCATGATAAGTTAACAAATAAAGGAATAACCAAATTACAAGGTCTAGAACAAAAAATGTGTACCTGATGAAGATGGTCAGGGGTAGAACAACTTTTTTGTGGAGTTGACAATAGCGTCAAGTTGTCCACAGAATTGTGCCGACTGATTCTCTAAAATCAACACAACAAAACACAATTATATCTTTTTTGGTGGGGGAAAGGATAAACAAAAAATAAAAATGCTAACTTCTCTGTGTGCATGTATTAAGAATTTTAGTTGGTAATGTTACCAGACCTGCATTTAAATGACACCTAGTGCACTGGTACACTGGTTAAGTGGTGATAGTAAGTTACTGGTACTAATCGATCAGGACATGGTGCAGGTTTCATGGCCATGCTGTGTGGTAAATCCAAACAGTAGTCAACTGTTTGAGTATTGGTACTAGTCAATGGCACTAGAAATCTAGAATAAGTAGCAATATCAGTATGGTACCGACTTTGGAAGGTTTTTGTTGGGCACTTTGAACCGCACTTAGCCAAACAAATAATTACCATCTGAATCCATGACATGTTAAAAAAATAAAGTAATAACCAAATTAAGGGTCTAGAACAAAATTTTTTGTACCTGATGAAGATGGTTGGGGGTTTTCTCAAACATACACCTGTCACCCCGATCATGCGACATGCACCTTGTTATTCCCCATCCATCACT
Source organism: Carex rostrata (assembly GCF_964058835.1). NCBI lineage: Eukaryota > Viridiplantae > Streptophyta > Magnoliopsida > Poales > Cyperaceae > Carex > Carex rostrata. The sequence goes on along the minus strand of NC_135947.1, from coordinate 5,364,507 downwards.
ACCCGATCCAACAATATCGCCAGAATGAGAGGTCTCCATTGGATAATGCTCTCTAGATCCTGAACCCGCATAACCAAACCTGTTAACCCGCCCACCAGTGGACTTGAAGGAGTGTGTATCTTTGGCTGACATTGTCTCCCAATTACTATCAATCTCTCCATATGATCCATAATTGCAACCATTATCCATTTTGGAGCTCAAAACCAGACCCGCAACCGGGCTCCAGCTGTTCTCCAACCCAACACTTCTTCTTCTGGCCTCTACCATCTTAGCTGTCTCAAGCACCTCAAAAACTGCACCACTGACACCCGGTAAAGAATCATCTGCCAAATTCTCAAGTACATTGATGACATTTCGGATTTCAGAAGAGATAGCTCTCGGGTTGACACATTTGATAATTGACTGGATCATCTCCACAGAAAGCACCTTCATTTGGGGCCCACCATCAGTCAAGAAAAACAACCCTGATGTTAAGAGAGACCTTGCATAGGGTTCTATTACATATGGGTTTTGCTTCACCAGAGATATAGCCAAACCCAAGTGTGAACCAGTCCCGGCACGGCCAACCTCTTCTTCAAGAGCACCCACAACTTTTAAACAAATCTGATTTACCAGCTCGCTGGAGGAGTACTTCCAGTTATTGCTTTCAACAAGGGCCTTTATGCAAAATGCACAAACCGAGGCAACATTCTTTTGAGGGCTCATTAAGAAATCTGAAAGAGGTCTGCAAAGAGAGCTAATAATCTCGATCTTTTCACTCTCTGGTACCAAGGGGTCAATCCCGTATTGAGCAATTGCACATGTCAAACTAGCACATATCTCGTGAAGAGAAGAGGTAGAATGCACATGGCTGAATTCTAAGGCTTGAATAAGTACAGACATGATTGGGCTTATATATGGTATGATATTCTGGCATTGAATTCTGACAAGGGCATTTAATATGGATAACTTCTGATATCCGTTAAAATTTTCGGGGTCTTTTGCATTTGAGAGATGGGACAGAAACATGGGGATTTCTTTGGGATTTAGTTTTTCGATCTGACACATTGTAGCTTCAATTGAGGCATTTTGGGAATTTTGTAGTTGCCTTTGAAAGCTTGGGCTAGCAGCTTTAGCCATTATATGTGCTGAAATTAGAAGTTTAGAACAAAAAAATTGTGAAATTCAGAACACAAGTGAGTTAATAATTAACATTGACATATATTTAATTAAAAAAATTAGATCACTGAACATATGTTTAGTGCAATTCATTTGTGCATGAAATAGTTACTCAAATTAGTGCAATTCATTTAATACAAACAAATATGTAATCAAGAAACTATAATAACAGTGCAAAAGAGCCTTAGTTTACACATACTACTCAGAACATAGCTGCTCACTATCAAATTTGCACTAATTTCTGGCACCTAGCAAATTAGGGGCTTTTTGGAAAACCTAATCGAAACTAAAATTAAGAAAATCCAGAAAAAATAACAAATCAAAACTTGTACAAGGACGAGCAAGGGACAGCTATCCATTACTTAAATCCAATCAAGAACTTAATATTAACAAGTAATAACATAAATTTTCCAACCAACTAACCAAGAACTTACTTTAGCAAAGAATAACATAAATTTTCCAACAAAGAAGTTAACTTTTGACAAAGAATAACATAAATTTCTAACCAAGAACGCTACTAAACAGAGTAGATCAGAAACGAAGAGAAATTTATCAGAGATCAAACCTTCTTGAGTTTTTCGCGATCAAATCCTTACTTCGCTTTGCGATCGCGTGCATGTGCGAGTGTGTATTCAGTGTTGTGTGCGTTGGTGAGAGAGAGAGAGAGAGAGAGAGATCTTGTCCTTTCTAGGGTTCTGTGAAGAGAAACGAAGAGGGTTTAAGAGCAATCGAGCAGCAGGAGAGATGAATTCGCAAAGGAGGCGCTCTTTCAAGGAATGTATTTAATTGTTGGTGGCTAGGTGCCGATATCTGTGAATTCGGATATCCTATAGTCTCCCAAATTTTGAATTTAAATCTCGACCGTGGGATTGGTTTGGACACGAACATTAAAGGGTCAAAGGCATATTACCTCGGATCGAATTCTGATCGTACGGTTCGTATGAAAGCTCAAACTTTGGAGTACTTTTGGGAATATGGTCGCAATGTCTGTGACATTGTTTTTGTGGCTTATTATGTAACATGCACTTTCAAAAGGTCCCGCCCAAGTGGATTTGTAATTTTGTATGTGCCGTTGGTTAATTATCGTAATTCAAAACCTGAGTTATTTGTTATTTATGTAATACTCTTAGCGTTCTTCTCCCTTTTTTTTTGGGTATATTTCTTCAGCCTATAAATTACAAATTTGAACGCAGAGAGAGATTTTTTTTATATATGCCTAGTTTGCCCTTCATTAAAAGTTCTCTGTCTAAATATTACAATGCATCTTTTATAGAAGCTATTTGATATACAACTGCCGTGCATCAGTGTATGTTTATGGCAATTGCTATATTTTTTTTAAAAAAAAGCAAAGACCCATTTCATATATTTGAAACCAGTAACTTACACAGTCTCCCTATACGACAGACCTAGAGTTCAGTCCATAGAGTCAAATAACAGTCCTAACAGGTACCTACTAGCAACCATAGAGACTAAAGAAGCAACAAAGTCCAAGTGCTTATTGATGCACACATGCATTCAAAATATATGTAGGGGGATATACCACATTCTACACCCATCTCTTGAAGATAAACTCAAGAGATTGAGTACAACAAAATGAATGTGATAATAAAAGAAAGCAGCATCATTCTTCATCTTCTTCGCCAATGAGATCATCAGCCGAATCAACCACTTGCAATGGAATCGCATCTAAATCACCTGGAGTCCAAGTCCCAATTGCCTGTTGAATGTCCTCTTGAATGGTACCTGACCAATAAGTGATCAAAGACAAGATTTGTAAGATAAGGATACGAGCAGTGTAAATTCTAACATTACTAAAGCACAAGTTATTTCGATGTTTCCATATACTCCAAATAACAGCACAAACAACAATAAGAAATGCTATTCTATTAACTCTAGATAAAGTGCATGCCAACTGTATAACATCCTCAATGGAGGACCAAGTGTAATATCTGTTATGGCATTGTCCCATCCACATCCACACCTGGGCAATTGCTATATTAACATTGTATTATATTTCGTCACTCCTCATCTTATAATCATATTATCTTGCGATCATATTACAGTATTTGGTAAAATTAGTTCTTTTTATTAAATTCCTAAACTTAGACTAATTACTAGAATGATTATTTTCTTTCAAAAATGATTATTTTATTTCAAAATTAGCTCTCTGACAATTTTTTTATTAAGAAATAAACATTTTGTACGACTCTAAGGCTAACTAGTCGCCATCAAATTAATTAGTAAAACACCACTAAGGTAACGAGAAAGAAATATATTGCAAAAGAAATCTCCTCTTTCTCTGTTCCTTCTACTCATAGCAGCGCCATCCACTGACATACTTGTGATGCAGTCTCTCGCGTCAGCAATGCGAACGGTTTGTTTTCATTTAAAAAGAGCCGTCTGTTTCTCTCGCGCCATAAGGCCAATGCTCCTGCTGCCAAAAAGGGTCTCTAGAGGCTGCCTGATATCTGCCGAGACCATTGTTTGGTTTGGATACCATGTCGTGATGATTGGCACTATACCAGTAACCGGTACTGTACCAGTAACTGGTACTAGTACGTCTAGTTCTCCAGTCAACTTCCTCCAGAAAATTCTCGCATAGGTACACGATCCCAGTATATGGTCTGAAGTATCCTCCTTTTGATTCAAACAAAGGCCATATTCCGGCGTAATATTGCATCCTCTGGATATGAGTGCTTCTTGGGCGAAAATTTATTTTGAATGGCTAACCAGAGGAAGGTTCTGACCTTCAAAGGTATTTTGAGACTCCATAAGCGGCCATGATGCAGTGGTAAAATTTCCCATAGCTGTCCAACGTCACTGCTTCCAGTCAGAGTCCTGAACCTGTTCTTGAGAGATTTGGAAAAAAGGGGACCAGCTTACTCCAGGTAGTTTTCATAAAGATCAGTTTTAGTTTTGAGCTCAGGTTGTTTATTTTTTTAATAATGATCAGGTTATTTTGGCAGGTCATTCAGAGCAAGTGTACCCTAGCAACCAGTCTACCACCTGCACAGGTTTAGTTGGTTCAGTAATCAAGTGGTTTAGTCTCTATATATAGTCTATACATGTTGATTAATTTAGTAATTGACGGGTTTGAACACTCAATAATTGATAGTAACTTTTTTGGTTTAAGAAATCATGGGACACCTTTAAGCTTATCCAACCATAATTTATTGTAGAAGTGATCATAATTCAAGTAAAACAAACTAGTAAAAATATAACCAATACCAATAATCAAGCCCGACATGAACCACGGTTTCTCATTCATAATTTTAGAAGTCATACTCACAAAATCCTCAATAATCTTCTCTTAGCTTTTATTTGAAGTAATTTATCAAACACCTTAATGGTATTCAACTATTAGTAGCTTTGCATAGTTCATACGTCATATACAAGGAATTAACATACAGCTAATCATTTTATTTTATGAATTTTTAGAGATGAGAGATAAATACATTATTTATGAGTTGAATTCAACAATAAGATGGGCAACTTAATAACCTCTTTTTCTTGTTCTCTTGTTTGTAGTCAGAATCTTTTAGGGCCTGTTCGGCCGACAAATGGAAATGGGCACAGGAATTGAACTGAAAAACACTGTTACCGTGGGAAAAAAAAAATTCAGTTCAACTGAATTTTTTTTTTTCTCACGTGAACAGTGATTCGTCCGAACAGGCCCTTAAGTGTCCTTGCGTAAACAATTTCAGAGTAAAAAAAACTGAATGTTGTTTTGCTCCAAAAATGTAGTCTGATTTCAAATTAGATATCTCAATTAATCCTCAGTCAACGACCAACTATCTGGTGATCCTAGTAGGATTTAATTTTTTGCTACTGATTGAGGAACTTAGAATCAATATCACAAAATTTGATTTTATTTTGATTTTCTCAGATTAATTCTACAATTAATCTATTCGTTTTCATTCTTGTGTACAAAATGAAGAACGATCTCGAAAGGAGAAAGGAGAAAGGAGATTTAGAGACTGAATATCATGAAAGTATATTTTTCTCTCTCGAAAGGCTCACTTCCTTTATTAACTCCGTTTCTTATTTAGTCGCTTTGTTTCTTAATTAAGTCGGAGAAAGAGAGTAGGGGCAAAACTGGTATTCACTGAGAAAGTTTTCTCTGAGTGCTCAACTATTTTGTGCACTTAGAATAGCACGGCTCTTCTTCAATTGTGAGGAAGCAGGAGATGCGTACAGACTACAGCGTACTATTTATATAATTTACATTAAATTAATGTTAAAAGATACAATGTAATTTTTACCCAAGACTTACTAGTAAAAAATTTATTTGATCCCGGTCTCTCTTAAAGTTTTCTTAAAGTTTCATTACAGAACTGACAAAAAAGAATGCTGGTCCGATAAAAAAAAATGGGGTTAGAATTATTAACTTTATTAAAGAAATTGATTTTTTGGATACTTTTTTATTCTTGGGAATGAGTAATCAACTAATCATAACATTTTCTATTTAATAAAAAAAACTTAAATTTCGAGAATAAGTTTTCGAAAAGTGAACTTTTGAATCCATAGAATTATTCTCAGAAAAGAGATGCTAGATTCGAAAAATAATTCTCCAGATCCATCAGAATTGGAAATAAATTGAAAACGGGTGTAGATTGTTAAATTTGATTTTTTTTTTAATATTAATAAAAATTTCGGCTCAAATTTGGAGTTTATATACGGATCGTCCAATATAATTCAGCCATAGCATATGCATATGGCTGAATATTGATATGAATTCTGGTTGAATGGTCCGAATCTAAACTCAAATATTTTGTTACCTTAGAGGATGCGGACTAACAGTAAATACGGGGTAAAATTTATCATAGAAAGCCACGTACATAAAGATAAATGTGATGTATTAATTTTATGATTCTAATTTAATGTTGAATACAAATAGAAGTTTTTTATTTCTTCCGTTTTGAAATAGGTCTCAATATTATTTGGGAGTAGGTTTTGTTTAGTTGAAAGAGGCTTTTTTATGTTTCAAATTTTGTAATGAAAAACAAAAGCATTACGTATAATTATTTGGTTCTTATGAATTCAATGGTTGGTTCTAATATAAAACTGTAAACAGAAATTTTATTACTAGTATATATTTAGTGGGAGGTGTCAATTTTTTGCTTAGTTATGTAATAATTTCAAAAGCAAATAAAAAAGGCAACATGTGGAATAATTTATTTTGGATCTCTTTAATAGTTTTTTTTATAAATATATTTAATTTCAAACCATATATAGAATAGCATTAAATAGGGATAACTTAGACATTAAGAGATAAAAGTTTCGCTTAGTTGTCATTAATCTAAATTTTGATCTCAAAATAGCGGCACTATTTTTAGTCATCGAGAAAATAAGGAAAGTTAAATTAGCTACAAGTATATATATCCCTCCTAAGTCCACAAACAGATATTAGAAATTAGTACGCTCCCAAGCAACCTCAGTTAAGCGACTATATATATATTGGGCGATCTCGAGAGCTAATTTTTTCCTTTTGAGTAGAGGTTGGAGGTCAAGCCATTCAACTATTTAATACCATAAAATATTGTTCTTTTGAATTTCTAACCTACAATTTTTCATTCGAAAAATATAGTCTTTGCCAAAGACTGATTCTCAAGGAGCTAATTCAATATTTGTTAAGAATGGTGCATGATGATGACGAAGGCGCATACATCCAAGTACCTATTGGAGACCAACGAAGCACCACCAGCATGCACTGGGATTCATCATGCCCCGCATCGACTGGTGATCATGCCCAAGCAAGTTCCAGTAACATAGTAGAACCGGAGAAGGAGCTGATGTTGTGCGCGCTCCAGCTGGCTGTGCTAGAGAAGGCAGCCAGCGGATTGGGAACACTAGGTTTTGTGTGGGCAACGGTGGTGTTGCTGGGTGGGTTCGCGATCACACTGCAATGGAAGGATTTTGGCTTCGTCACTGTGACATTGCTCATAGAAGGCACCCGCATCTTCGGCCGCAGCCATGAGCTTGAATTGCGCCGCCAAGCTACTTGGTATATATATAATTAAGTTCATAGATATGACTATTTGCTTGAAATTAATTAATCGTTAAATTCAAACTATTTCAAAGTACTGTATTTACATATAAAAAATAACTTAATATAAAATCATGCTTAAAAAAAAAACTTTTTCAATTATTTCAACTCATATATAACTAAGATTAAAATCTTTTATTGTGTTTGTACCTCAATCAACCGTACTTCACATTTTTATTTACAATTTTAAAGTCCAATAGTCAATTCGAACTGTTCAGTGTGAACTCCCTATTAACATGTACTTGGAGATCAAGTTATATATTTTTAATTTTGGCTTACTATTTGCTAGATGGGTACAAAATCACTATGAGACATTTCAGTACGTCCTGCTCTCTGATTAGTGTATTCATTTTTTTAATTTGTGTTTAATTTATAACACACAAGTTGCACTACCTAGCTGATGAGTTACCAATTACCCCTCATGTCCTTAGCTACTGTACGTGCTAAAGTTAACTAGCTCAGAGTCAGGGGTAAAACGTATACCGCTATACACACAAAAAGGGAAAGTGAACTTGTTAATATATAAAGTTAATTTTCATGGAGTGCACATATGTAATATATATTTTAGAGGATACCCCAAGAAACAAAAGAAATTAACGTCTTGCTGGTCTGTACAAATTTTCAATCTTGAAACATTTGAACTATTTGATTTATTCGTTTAGATTCTATGCGAGACTTTTTCTGTAAAATCTTGGTGCAGCTCTTTCAAATTTAACTTCAATAATTTATTAATAATTAATTACACATCTGTCTAGTGGCTGACGTTTTGCTTGTCAAAATTTCAGGACTTTAACTGAGGCTAGTCAGTCCTGCTTCCATGCAATCAAATCAAGGTCTCGGTTTCTTGTCGAATCTCTGAAATTCATCTTCGCACCCTTCTCGGCCAACAACTCGAGAGTAGAAAATAACATGCTTTCCGATAGCAGTCGAGCACTTGAACCCTGCAACCACAGCTCAGGGTCCGGGAGGAACATGTGGCACTCACATAACATGCAAAAGTTGCCGCTCCCGATTCGTTTCATTAGCGGGCTCTTCTACTGGCTCCAGCTTGTCTCTGCCATGGCTTGTGTTGTTCTCTCTATGATGCGGATAGCCTCACAGGATTTTGGCCAAACGGAAGAGGCAGATAAGTCAAACCGGGACTTTGCTTTAAATGCGTTTTATGCCCTGGCACTCACAGATGCACTGGTGTTCCTTGCTGAGAAGGTGGTTTGGGAATGGAAGGTGAGTTACTGCGGATTGCTTGAGAAAGTGAATGCCGAGTGCCGACTCGGCCCATCTGGCATGGTCTCAATTAAGAGGTTCTTCTATGATGCGTACTCTAAGTGCGTGAGTGGGAGCATTTTTGATGGGCTCAAAATGAATCTTGTCAGCTTTGCGGAAGAGCTCCTTTTTTCAAGCTTCGGCAGTGAACAATTGATGGGCGCAAGGATTTTGCTGGCACTCTTGACCCATGAACACTTGTCTGATGCTGCACTTCGTAAGATCGGAACATCAACGGTTGTGATTGAGCGGCTGATTGAGATGTTAAGTTGGGAAAACAACCCGTCTGAAGTGGAGATCAGATACTCAGCAGCTATGATTGTATCAAAATTAGTTAATAAGAAGCAATATGCACTGCGTATAGCGGGAATCCCTGCAGCGATGGAGTCGATTTCCTCTTTATTGTATTTGAGTCCCGTGACCCATGGTGATACATATGATTTCTTGGCTTTTAATTTGCTGGGGCTCTTCATACTAAAGAAGCTTGCAAAAGACCATGACAACTGTGTGAAAATGGGCAACACCTGTGGCCTGCTCGGCAAGATAATTGATTTCACAAGCATCTGCCAAGGTATCAACCTGAAGGCCATGAAGAGGTCGCTAAAAATATTGAAGATGCTTGCCGGCACAAGGGGTAACACAGGCTTGGTGTTCCGACGAGAGATATCAGAGGCTGGGTTCACCATCAGCAATATCAGGGACATTCTTCGTCATGGAGGGCACCTTCTGGGACTTCAGAGGCTAGCCTTGGAGGTACATGTTTGTCTGCATACATACATCACTCGAAGAATCTGTTTTATCAACGTGAATAAAAGTGCTTAACAGTGTCATTATTCTTGCGGATATTCCCGTGAGTAATAGTGATACGTATTAAATAATTAACCCTTAACTGTTTTGAATGCATTATTAATTTTATTTGTTTTAGGTACTTACAAAATTGGCAATGGATGGAGAGGCACGAGCGCGAATTGGAAGCATAGGTGGGATAGTGAATGAGTTGTTTGGACTGTTCACGCTGCCAGGAAAGGCACGCGACCAAAATATGTTGAGAGTAGAGGCCGGTGAGGCATTGGTCATTCTCATTCTAGAAAACAAAGACAACTGTAGTAGACTACTCAAACATGAGAGAACCATGGAGAGACTTACAGAGGGTCTCCAGGATCCCTTGCTCTCTGTCATTTCCTCTCGGATTTTGCACAACTTGTTCACTTTCGCAGGGCCCGAGTGGTATACGCAGTTGATCAGAGTCATTACTGGCTTTACTCCGGTAAATTAAAATTTTTAATTCCACATTTATATCTACTCATCTTTCTGAATTGTTAGTACTTAGTACAACATAATAAATTAATAATACTGTATTATTTTTTTGGTCAGGTCTGGATTGCTATCATGGAGGAAAGGAGAAGTGTGCAGTTGCTAGAGGTATCTCTTGGCCTCGCTACTCAGATGCTTAAAATGAGCCCTCATAAATTCACCGAGCAGCTTCGTAGAGCTTGCATCTCAGATGATGATCTCGTAAAAAAGTTGGTCGGAATATTAGCAACCTACAGGAAACCGTCTATCAAAGCACCGCGAATTAGGCGGTATGCTATTGAGCTTACAGTGGAGATGATGACGATTAATAGGAAGTATGTGAAGTTGTTCAAAGATGCTGGAATTGCTAGAGAACTGAGTCATGTGACAGAGACAACATCAGAGCTAGAATGCTGTAACATTTTCTCCGGTAGTTGGCTGAGCAAGCATCAAGTCAGTCTTGAGTTGCTCCTTGACGAGGCCTTCAAGTTATTGGGCCGGAGATGAAGCAGCAAGGCGGCTCTTTAGGAAATTCTGAAGCAAGGCCTTTCGGACATTTTGCATTTGATTTATTCAAACCTATTATTTACTTAGCCCGTAATTAGATTTTTTTTTTATGATTAATAAAACAATAATTCAAACAATTTTTTTTTCTTGTATATGATCTCCTTTATGATTATGATGTAGTGTAATTTTTATTTTGGCATTATTTTGTAATTTTATTTTGTTGATTATGTTTTTGGATACTTGTTTCGCACCGACTGAATTTATTTTGAGATGTGCCAAGTGGTGTAGTGCCTTAAATCTGTCTGACAAAATTGTCTATCCACCGCCGCATTGAAGTTATACAAGGTGGGTAGCTGGAAGTAGATGAAACATTGAAGCTTGTGTCGAAGTTTGTTCCTTACTTACCCGAAATGATAATTTATTATAATTTTTTTTGGGTGTTTGAAAATTGGAAGCTACTTATTCTGCTGTTTAAAAGTGAAATTATATGATGGCCAATTTTAAAACATTCAAATTTTATAATAGAACTATTTTTTATGAGGTATTTATTAAGAAAATAAATTTTTATTTATGAGGATCCTTTGTGGCAAGTGGAGATCACCAAACAAGTTACAAGGTACTCATTGACATCTTAGTTCTTATAAAATTATATATATATATATATATATAGAGTACGGCTAACGCGCTTCCTCTAGCATATGGGCCGAAATACTTCCGGTGAAAAGTTGAAATTTCAAAATCCAAAAAGTCGATCTGAACCGTTCATCTTCTTCTCCATATTAATATCTGCTTGGAGACCAAATTTTACATTTTTCTGAAATTTTTTACTATTTATTAAGCCATTTTGAAAATCGCTGATCCAACGGTAGCTTCTGATTTTTACTGTTTGGTAAGCCACCGTTGGATCAGCAATTTTCAAAGTGGCTTAATAAATAGTAAACAAATTCAGAAAAATGTAAAATTTGGTCTCCAAGCAGATATTAATATGGAGAAGAAGATGAACGGTTCAGATCGACTTTTTGGATTTTGAAATTTCAAATTTCCACCGGAAGCATTTCGGCCCATATGCTAGAGGAAGCGCGTTAGCCGTACTCTATATATATATATAGAGAGAGAGAGAGAGAGAGAGAGAGATAGGCTAATGTGCTTCCATAAGCACTTGGCCCGAAGTGCTGCCACCCCATTTTCGATTTTTCAAAATCCAAACAATCAATCCAAACCGTTCATCTTGTTCTCCATATTAATATCTGCTTGGAGACCAAATTTTACATTTTTTGGAATTTTTTTGCTATTTATTAAGCCACTTTGAAAATCGCTGATCCAACGGTGAACCCCTGATTTTACTGTTTGGAAAGCCACCGTTGGATCAGCGATTTTCAAAGTGGCTTAATAAATAGCAAAAAAATTCCAAAAAATGTAAAATTTGGTCTCCAAGCAGATATTAATATGGAGAACAAGATGAACGGTTCGGATCGACTATTTGGATTTTGAAAAATCGAAAATGGGGTGGCAGCACTTCGGGCCAAGTGCTTATGGAAGCACATTAGCCTATCTCTCTCTCTATATATATATATAGGGTCCGGCTAATTTGCTGCTGGCAGCATTTCTGCCCAAGGTGCTGCCGCCCCTTTTTTTATTTTGTGATGTCCAAACAATAAATCCAAACCGTTAGATGTTTAATCTATATTATAATCTACTTGGAGACCAAATTTTACATTGTTTTGGAATTTTTTTACTATTTATTAAGTTGGTTTGAAAACCGCTGATTTCAATGCTGTAGAAATTTACTGAAAACAGCGGTTTTCAAACTAGCTTAATAAATAGTAAAAAAATTCCAAAAAATGTAAAATTTGGTCTCCAAGTAGATTATAATATAGATTAAACATCTAATGGTTTGGATTTGTTGTTTGGACATCACAAAATAAAAAAAGGAGCGACAGCATCTTGGGTAGAAATGATGCCGGTAGCAAATTAGCCGGACTCATATATATATATATATATATATATATATGGGTAGAACTAGGGTGCTCTTAAGCTCACCAAAGTTTTGGTGAGCTTAACTCTGAAACTCATCAAATCGATTTCAAATGACAAATTTGAACCGTTGAAACCCGCCTACCTTACGTGTGATGCATCTACATGTGAAATTTTTAAACATTCAAATTAATTTAGTATAAAGTCAAGCGGTCAAAATTAGAAGGTTAATAAATTAATTTTAGTGCATTCATTTTTTGAACGTTTTTTGACCGCTTGACTTTATATTAAATTAATTCGAATGTTTAAAAATTTCACATGTAGATACATCACACGTAAGGTAGGCGGGTTTCAACGGTTCGGATTCGTCATTTGAAATTGATTTGATGAATTTTAGAGTTAAGCTCACCAAAACTTTGGTAAGCTTAAGAGCACCCTAGTTCTTCTCTCTCTCTATATATATCCGTACAATTAAGTCACCTGGAATCCACTCAGAGCAATCTTTAAATTTAAAGTGAATGTAACAATTAATTAGCTATAGACTTGCTCGTCCGATTTTTTTATTTATATCCAAAAAAAAAATATAAATTTAAAAAACTAACCAAACCTCTTATTTATTTCGAAAACTATTCAAACCGGAAAAAAAATTTCCGGTTTCAATACCAATTTTCGGAAATTGGATATTAAATCCAGAATATTTTTTTCCGGATTTATGATTTTTTTTTTAGGAAATTTTTTTTTCCGAAATTTTTTTTTTCATTTTTCAGTTTTTATAATTTATTTATTTTTTGTATTGAAGTATTACAAATATTTAACATATTTTTTAAAAAATAGATGAAATACTATATAATTTGATTTATTCGAAAGACTGCTACAAATAATGCGGATCAACATTTTTCATGCCGAATTTTTTATGGCCATAAGAAAAATTAATATAATATAATATATGTATATGTATATATAATATAAGAGAAGGGATCGGATGACACCCTTTTTTGGTGACATCGGATGACACCGTGCATTTTTAAAGTCCAAACAGTCGATCCAAACCGTTGAACTTGATGGATATGTTAAAATATGCTGATAGATCAAATTTTACATTTTTTTGAATTTTTTTACTATTTATTAAGATGGGTACAAAAGTTCAACGGTCTGAATATAGCGATTTTGTTAAATACTTAATAAATAGTAAAAAAATTCCAAAAAATGTAAAATTTGATCTGCAAGCACATTTTAACATATCCATTATGTTGAACGGTTTGGATTGACTGTTTGGACTTTGAAAACTTTGAAAATGCACGATGTTATTCGATGTCACCAAAAAAGAGTGTCATCCGATCCCTCCTCATAATATAATATATATGTTAAAATTTTTATTCGACCCGAACCGTTCAATAAATTTTTTTATTTGATCCGAACCATTCAAAAAACAGTGATTTTCTACCCATCTTAAAAAATAATAAAAAAATTTCAAAAATTATAAAATTTCATCCCTAACCATATTTTCGTATGGATATCATGTTGAACGGTTCGGATCGACAATTTAGACTTTGAATATGAAGAAAATGAATATATAAAATATGAGGTATGATGAGGTATTGGAACCCTCGTTTAGTGACTCAAAAATTCAGTTTAAGTTTTCGTTCAACGGTAGGCATTCAACGATCGGTATTTTCAAAGTTTTCAAAGTCCAAACAGTCGATCCAAACCGTTCAACATGATGGATATTTTAAAATGTGCTTGCAGATCAAATTTTACATTTTTCTAATTTTTTTTACTATTTGACACCGGCCCGGCCAATGAGATTCACAAGGACACACGCTATCTCAACGGAGAACACTCAAAGAGGAGTAAGCTCAACTCAAAGAGGCAAAGAGGAGATAAACTCAACTCAGAATTTAAAATTCGTAATATTTCATAAGCTGTTTTACAAATTCAACATGGCTTCTCTTATAGCCTTACAAAGACCTCCAAAAGTCACCTAATTATTAATACAACTTCAACTACTTTTTATCCTCCCAAAATATACTTAATTATCTTTCTAGAAACCCCAAAATACAGCTGGAAATAAATACTATTTGACTCTAATTAAAACACACTCAAAACTCACACCTAATTAATTAATACAGCCCAAAACAGACTACTTATCTTGACACGCTCTTTTTACTATGATATGTTATTATTCTGGACAATCTCAAAACATCAAAGTTGTAGAGTATTTTGTAAGCTTTCCGTAGGACTTTGAATCACTTTAATCCGAGTTCGTATGGCTTAGATATGGATAAAACAGTGCAGCATGTCACATGTGGCTGTTTTAGACATTTGAACTGCTTCTGGAACTGTTCTGATTTTCTGTTGAATTCTGGACCGTGTCACTATTTATTAAGATGGGTACAAAAATTCAATGATATGAATATAGCGATTTTGTTAAATACTTAATAAATAGTAAAAAAATTCAAAAAAATATAAAATTTGATATGCAAGCACATTTTAACATATATATTATGAGATAGGCTAATGTGCTTCCATAAGCACTTGGCCCGAAGTGCTGCCACCCAATTTTCGATTTTTCAAAATCCAAACAGTCGATCCGAACCGTTCATCTTGTTCTCCATATTAATATCTGCTTGGAGACCAAATTTTACATTTTTTGGAATTTTTTTGCTATTTATTAAGCCACTTTGAAAATCGCTGATTCAACGGTGGCTTGCCAAACAGTAAAATCAGGGGTTCACCGTTGGATCAGCGATTTTCAAAGTGGCTTAATAAATAGCAAAAAAATTCCAAAAAATGTAAAATTTGGTCTCCAAGCATATATTAATATGGAGAACAAGATGAACGGTTCGGATCGACTGTTTGGATTTTGAAAAATTAAAAATGGGGTGGCAGCACTTCGGGCCAAGTGCTTATGGAAGCACATTAGCCTATCTCTATATATTATATTATATATACATATATATACATATATATACATATATTATATTATATATACATATACATATACATATACATATACATATATTATATTATATTAATTTTTCTTCTGGCCATAAAAAATTCGGCATGAAAAATGTTGATCCGCATTATTTGTAGCATTCTTTAGTATTCCATCTATTTTTAAAAAAATATATTAAATATTTATAATACTTCAATACAAAAAATAAATAACTTATAAAAACTGAAAAATGAAAAAAAAAGAATCTGAAAAAAAAATTTCCTAAAAAAAAAAAAAAAATTCGGAAAAAAAAAATCCTAAATCCGGAAAAAATTATTCCGGATTTAATATCCAATTTCCGGAAATTGGTATTGAAACCGGAAATTTTTTTTTTCCGATTTGAATAGTTTTCGAAATAAACAAAAGGTTTAGTTAGTTTTTTAAATTTATATATTTTTTTGGATATAAATAAAAAAATCGGCTTGGTCGTTGATTCCATATCCTATTATATGTCGTAATTATTGCTAGTTGCTACCTCTAGCTCCAAAAGGGACCACCACATCAAAATTCAGATCCGAATTAATTAATTTTGAGCTCTATAAGAACTCGACCCTCAGCCAATCTCCTGTATTCATTCTTCAGTCTTCAGTCTTCAGTCTTCACTAGAGAAAGAGAGAGCCTTAATTATTTATTGATAAATCAGCTAGCTAGCACTCTTTAGTCTAGTAATTGAAATGGCAGCAAAGAGTGAGGTGGAAGTGGAGGTGAAGTCTGCTCCGGAGAAGTTCTGGGAAGCGATACGCAGCTCCACCGACTTGTTCCCCAAGGTCTTCCCTGAGCAATACAAGAGCATCGACATTTTGGAGGGCGACGGCAAGAGCGTTGGATCCGTACGCCTAGTCAATTATGCCCCAGGTATTAATTATTTGCCTGTTTAATTAATTTCATAAGAATAAATTAATTATTCTCTAATAAGGACATCTAATTTTGATCGAACTTTTTTTTTTCTACTAACTAGATATAGTAATAAAGATTGCACTCAACAATGAAATAATAATTAATTCAAAATTTGGCAACAAAGTGCTGTCTTTTTATTATGTTAATTTACACACTACAATACTTTCACAATGTAAATGATGAGAATGAATCCATATATATCTGTAGAAAATAAAAATTAAGTACAGAAACAAGTAGGCTGAATCTAATTAAATTTACCAACCATGATTGAATATATAATTGGGTTGATTGCAGGGACACCGTTGGTGACATTCGCAAAGGAGAAGGTGGAGGCAGTGGAGGAGGAGAACAAGCTGGTATCGTACAGCGTAATAGATGGCGAGATTCTCAGCTTGTACAAGAACTTCAGGGCAACTCTGAGCATTACACCGAAGGGCGAGGGGAGTTTGATCAAATGGACTCTCCAGTATGATAAGGCGAGCGATGAGGTCCCCGAGCCGGAGGCAATTAAAGAGGCAGCTGTTAAAACTTTCAATGGTCTAGATGCCCATCTCCAAAGCAACTAGCCAGCATCGACTACATATTTATATATGAAGCCATGATGAAAAATCTATATAATCAAGATATAATTATTAATAATAATGTTTAAGGCAGAGTGGTGAACGATTCATGGAACATATATATATTTATGGGCTGTTTTACAAGGTAGATGTTGTTGATTTAATTTGATAGTAATGCATGAGCGTACTGTTCCCCTATGAATATTGAATAAATATATATGAACCTTTTTCTTATCTATTAATTGTTGATTTGTCGCTTTAAACTCCCATATATATAAAGTGCTCTTGGATTTTTTTCATTGATACTTGACGCGGCTGATTTGGTTCAACACTTGCAAGCAGAATATTTTATTGCGAGCTTTCCTTTCCATTGTAATCATGTAGGCTATAACATCAACATTATACATCAACATAATTTATTAGGTGCCACGCTCTCTATTGAAGTTATAAAGGACAATGCTAAAAGTAAAACCCCGCTAGTCTTCGTTGGTGTTCCACCATTTCCACCATCACATATCCCAGAAGAAGCTATTGATCCTGAAACAGAGCAGCATAATAACCTCTTTGATAGATTAACAGAGGGAAAGGGGATATTTGTTAACTCATTTGAGTCATTGGAGCCTCGAGCTGTCATGGCCCTGAAAGATGGGCTTTGTTTTCCAAACCATTCCACACCATCTATTTACTTCATCGGCCTGTTAATTTCTGGTGTAACAAAAAAACAAGAGCAGCATCGCTGTAAATTATGGTTGGATGTTCAGCCAAAGAAAAGCGTGGTATTTCTCTGCTTCGGCAGCATGGGTTCTTTCTCCAGGGAGCAACTCAAGGAGATTGCAATTGGGTTGGAGAATAGTGGCCAGAGATTCCTCTGGGTTGTGCGGAACCCACCAAATCATGACCCAGCAAAAATCTTCAAGCAACCACTGAGCCTGAGCCTGATCTCGATATACTGTTGCCAGAAGGATTCTTGGATAGAACCAAGGATCGGGGCATGATTATGAAACAGTGGGCTCCACAGGTTGAGGTTCTAAAACATGAGGCAGTTGGTGATTTTGTGAGTCACTGTGGTTGGAACTCCACACTGGAGGCAGTGAGTTTTGGTGTACCGATGATATGCTTGCCATTGTATGCAGAGCAGAAGATGAATAAGGTGTTCTTGGTAGAAGAAATGAAGATCGGCATTGAATTGAAGGGGTATGATGAAGGTTTCGTGCAGGCAGATGAATTAGAAGCTAAAGTAAAATGGATCATTGTGTCTGAGGGGGCCTTGGAACTCAGGAATCGAATGATGGAGATGAAGGAAAGTGCAATTAAGGCCATGAAAGAAGGGGGGTCATCTTTCGGTGCTTTTGCTGAGTTCTTAGAATGTTTGAACTAAAAATAGATATGTGTGATGTGCTTGGTACGGAATGCTAGTGTTGGAATTGATTTTGATTAAATTCACTTCAGTTTAAAGAACAAAGTATTTTATTTTTGTATTGTATCAGAAAGAGGTCAGGGAACTTTTAGCTCAGATCATGTTTGATCACTGATGAAGTATAGGATTTAAAAAGGTATTATTTTTCTTAAATAAAAATAGAAATTGTTGTCTTATTCTTTCATCTATTCCTTTATCAAACATTATTTCCAAAAACGGACACAGTCGTGAAGCAATTTGTTGGAGCTATATACTTTGGTCTTCGAGCTTGTACTGCTCTGATTAATTTCTACTGGTTATTTTAATTGGCCTATTTCCTGCTTAAATGCTCAAACATCTCTTCATTCGGCCCATACAAGTTACAACCATTTTAAGGTGTCGTGCTTCAACAAAACTGATAATTGAACTACATTACTATAGTCACTATGATAACAAGGAAAACTTTATACAAGTAATTCTTTAAGCTCCTGTATACCGTGCCTCTGTGTTCTTAGAATGCTTGAACTAGGAATATAGTGTGCAAGCAGGCTATTTTTGTTGTGGTAAAATTAGTGCTTGCTTGTCTTAAAATATCTTTCATCTGCCGCCTCTAAATCATGTTTCATGATCAGATCATTTTTTTCTTGTTTAACAAAGTTCTTGGTGTTACCTTAACAACTAGATTGAAAGAAAAACCATGATTTGCATAAACTATGATATTCTGGTTGAGGTGAGCTTCCAAGTACAAAAATGCTCGGAAGTTATCTTCAAGGATTATGAAACCAGCTTTAAAAGTTTCTACTGAAAAGTCAATTAAAATTGTGTGAATTCCATATTAAATGGATCATTTTTTGCTGATATCTAGACAAGACATCAGTAGTTTCTGCAAACTATGTTTAAAAAAAAATGCATTGATCAGATTAGTTAACCAGAATCCAAAATAACATCGAGTGACTGGGTGCATTATCAGATTTCATTACACAAATTCACCCTTACATTGAGGTTGTTGCAGATATATTACTCGATGCCCCTCCTCTATTGGCATTTGCCTTTCACTTTTTAAAATTTCTTCTTATGTGCTCATTTTGTAAGGCACTGATAAGCTTATTTTGTCCCAATGTGGTTAATGTTCTTCTTATGAACAATTGAGACCTTTCAGCATAATTGAGAAAATATAAAAATTGATCTTTAAATGATTGCCTAGTATGACAGCATTGTCTAGCATAAATTAAGTCTTAACCAGACCAGTTTGCTAGTATTCAGCAAAATTGGTTTTAATACTACAATGAAGGTTATTCATTTACCAAATTATTTGAGGCATAATTACCTTCATCTAGGCTCTGTCTTTCTTACCAGAAAACAGTGTCATGTATACAAGACAAATACTTTAATGTAGCCCCATGTTTGCTCATTCTAACTGCCAATTTTAGGAAACGAGTTTAGCTGCTGAGAGCACAACTCCTGTGCGCACTTTCCGAGAACCACTGCGCCAGCATTGTCTAGGCCCACAAATTAACAAACAGGTCATGAAAAAGTAAAGACTAGGCTATACATCCTAAACCTAAAAGTAGCATACTCTTTTCATCTTCAACAAAATCTTGCTTGAGATATTCTGAACTTCACTTCATATATAAGTTCCCTACAAATTGCTAAACAACCCCAAGTTCAATTACCATGTCAGAACAACAGAAATTTCATCCACATGAAATCCATCAAATTAATTTTCCAAAAGTTACATGGAGATTTAATTCGATAAATTAAGAATCACAGTGAAAAAAAATGAATTTAAAGAGTGCTATACCAAAGCACTTGCGCAATTTTTCACAAGTATCATTAATTATAACTTTGTGCAATCAATTAATATAGATATGATAACTCACCATATATGCATCACTGTTTAACATTACAGCTATATATAATATCAAACATAGTGAATCACTACCTGAAGATACCTAATCATGATCGTCGACTGATGCATGACCCTAATGCAACTACATAATCAAGTCAATTAAACAACAGAGTCACCAATAAACTTCAATCGACCGGCCCTTAGTTTCTCAAGCTCAAAAGGTAACAATCATGAAGAAAGACTATTACTAGTGGGGCATGAACAACAGTCCACCATTGCTAAGCTTAACGCACCATTTGGCTTCAGTATTCGAGTTTTCTCCGACAAAAGAAGAGGACTCGAGAGTGGAGAGGCGTGCGGCGTGCGGCGACACCGGGCCACATTGTTTGTGGATTTTATTCTTTTTTGTTTATTTCGAGGAACATATTTTCTACCCAGTTATAATCATGAATGGGCTAGAGATTGGCATGGATTGCAGTATAAGATTTATGGGCCGTCGAGAAATTAATGAGCCATGTTTTCTAGGCTCGATTTCAATATCTTTCTAATATCGGATTGATTTTTCTCCTTTCTCTTCTTGATAGAAAATTTTCAAAAATAATATAGAGAATAGATTAATTATTGCATGGAAATTTATGGAACCTAATCGGCTAATCTTTAATTTGTATCATTTAGTTGTCACATCATGCTATTTTACTATAAAGAAGGTTAGACAATAATTCGGCCTCTGGGTCCTTTAATTTCATACAGACATGCAAACCATTGTCCAAAAAAATACGAGTAGCTAAAGTAATCAAAATATTAATTGATTTTTTGGAAATGCCTAAAAAGTTTCTCTACACTCCAACCATTTTTTTCTATAATTTCTATGAATAAAAAATTCTGGAGAAGGTGGCTTAGATCATGAACACGGGCTATTGCTACTGTCATTGCTGACGCTTGTACTATTTACATATCAAGACATCAAGTATTGTTTGGCCACAACCTTTGGTCCTTTTTTGGCAATCCAAATTAATTTTCGTCTCATCACTTGCTGACCTTTCTTTCCTCAAAAAAAAAAAAAAATTGCTGACCTTTCATTTGTTAATTATCATGTTATTCTTTAACATCAACTGTTGACTGTAGTATAATCTTCAACATCAACTGTTAGTGGAGACAGAAACAAGTTGAGCAAACGGAGGTCAATAATTTTTCTTTTTTCAGAACACAGAAATTGTTAGTGATTTTATTTTTAAGATAATTTTTAAACGTGCATTCAAATTTTATATTATATATATTTAATATCATAAGAGTATTATTTAAATGAATAACATTATGCACATTTGCGAAATTGTAAATATGCAAGAGACTATGCAAGAAAAATACAAGAAAGATTGTTGTATTACAATGCAAGAAATATATCAGTGAGTTTCTAAATTACATATCATAGTGTTTAGCTTTATTATCTTCACTAATTTGGAGATCAATAATGAAAGACATTTGCAAACATCGAGGAAATCAATTGTAAAATAATGTACTATTTTTATTTTTTGTAATTATTATATTTCAGCAATAAAATGGGCTCTAGTCTTTTTTTTTTAAAAGAAAAATACATCTACTAATTTATCTCAAAAATAAGGATACTTTGTAGATTTTTTTTTTCTTAAGTACATCTTGCAAAATAATATTCAAATTAAAAGTTAAATTTGTAGATTTTTTTTTACTTAAGTATATGTGATATGATCAAGTTTGAATTGGTTTGAAAGTCATTATTTGTGTCTTTCATAAAAAAAATGTAAAATATATATTGGCTGGGTATAATGATTTTAGAATAGATACAACTAAATTTTAAGTTGACTTAAATTTAATAAATGTCCTATCCAAATAATTGATAATACATTTATAATTTTTTTAATTTAGATGGTATTTTTTATGTTATTAAATTAATATAATATAAAACTTACACGGATATTATATGGTCAATATATAAAATTAATATTAAAGAGTTATTTTCATATTCCAAAAAAGTTATAGAATTCTCTGGTCTGGACCATCCAAAAAGGCACACTATATAATTTGATGCAATATAAAAATGAACTGATCATTCATTGCAACCTATTCAAACTATATATATTTTTTAATATTTAAATCATTGTAAGATAATCAATTCTCTATAAAGTGATTCCACTCCCTACTCACCACGCAAAATTACATATTCAATCAGAAGTTCAGAACCAACTTATGGTTCAAATGAGAGCCACGTGAACAATCAACAATCTATGGGGCTATTGTTCGGGAATCAGAAAATTGAGATAAAAAAGATCTGGATACGTATGTATTCTGTAATTTATTTTAGGAGAGTATAATTGTAATTTTAATTTATGAGAAATTAATAGTATGTTTTTTTTAATAAAAGTTAAAAAATTTAAAAGACAAAATTAAGAAAATTTCAATTTGGTCTTTCTCTCCACATAAATCCGCTCTGACAATGTTAATCCGTCACACTACTTTTTATGAGAGGAAGGGTACCGATTGAGGACATATTTTTTTTAATTCTGAGAATTTTATTTTTATGAGAAATATACGGATTGAGGACATGCAAAATGGTAAATTGACAAGAATATTCCGTATTTACAATCTTTTAAAAATAATAAAACAAATAACTATTTTTTTAGAAAAAAATATTAATTATATGGGCCGCAGATATACTTGATGGTTCCGTATATTATATTTGCGGACTTGATAATAATGAAATTTTCTCAAAAAGGTATATATTGGGTTTTTTTTAAAGAGGGTAAAAAAACATTCAGCTGTAAATTTATACATTTTTATCATAACACGCAAAATGACAATAACAATACCTTTTTTTTCTCTCATAATGAGGACATTTTTTCTTTCTTTTGACCTTTTTGTAATGTAAGATTACGGACCGGAATTCCTTTTCTTCTTGTAAGCATCGTACAAATCCTTCTCACTTCTCAGAGACTTCTCTTTTTCGGCTTTGATAAAAACAAACAATAATTTTGGAAATGGACAGGACAGCGCATTATTTTCAAATGGAATCTTGTTTTTAAATTCGTATCCTCTGCATTAACTCAAAAGGGAATTCTTGAGTTAATAAATTTCAACCGTTTAATCTGTTTCAAAATTCATGCAAATTAGATCTGCATTAATATTAGAAAGCCCCAATGTTACAAGTAAATGTCTGATTGACTTTGTTTAAAATTAGAAAGGTTGAGATTCAAAAGATTCCCTTTTAAGTTAATGCAGAGGATACGCATTCATCTTGTTTTGTGGGCGCTGTAGGAAAACAATTCAAATTCAATTACACTTTCAACAAAACAATTAATTCCAAGCTTCCTCTTTTTTCAGAGGACATTATTATACATTGAATCATTGAAGGAGAGAGCAAGCGAGGGAGCGAGAGAGAGAGGCAATATGAAGGAGACGGTAGTGCTCTACTCTGGCATGGGCGTTGGGCACCTTGTGCCAATGGTTGCACTTGCAAAGCTCTTCCTTCGCAACAACCTCGCTGTCACCATTGTGACCGTTGATCCACCACCAACATCGGGCTCCAGCACAAAAGTCATCTCGAGCTTCGCCTCGGCCAACCCCTCGATCTTATTCCATATCCTTCCCACCATCTCCATCCCTGCTGAAGCTAGCCACAACCCTTTCGGCCGGATGTTCGACATCCTGCGGGGAGGCAACTCAAATCTTCTTGATTTCCTAATTTCCACTTCGAAAGCCACCTCTGTACGTGGCATTGTGCTTGACATGTTTTGCACGGCGGCACTTGAAGTGACTGATAAATTGTGTATCCCGACCTACTTTTTCATGCCCTCTTCTGCCTCTGTTCTTGCTGTCTTCTTTCATGTTGCAGTTCTTGACAAAACTCTCTCTACCTCTTTCAAGGACATGGGAAGAACGCCAATCGACTTCCCAGGGCTTCCACCGGTGCCAGCATCTGATTTACCACAAAATGTGCATGACCGATCAAGTGAATCCTACAAAACACGCATTGCTAACTGGCCACGATATGTTGAAGCTGATGGGATACTCCTCAACACCTTTGAGGAACTCGAACCAAAAGCCGTGAAGGCTCTGAGAGCCGGGCTGTGGAGCCACAAAATGCCACCGGTTTATTGCGTAGGACCATTGATTACTCAAAGTGAAGGCAGCCGCAGTGAAGCAAAACACGAGTGCCTCACATGGCTCGATTCCCAGCCAAAACAGAGCGTGGTTTTCCTGTGCTTCGGCAGCATGGGTGCTTTCTTACCAGAGCAGGTTAAAGAAATTGCAGTTGGGCTAGAAAATAGCGGTCACAGCTTCCTCTGGGTGGTGAAGATTCAGGATGACCCGAATAAGCTCCTTGAGGCGCAGTCCGAGCCTGATCTGGATACTGTCTTACCAGAGGGGTTCCTTGACCGGACCAAAGACCGTGGCATGGTTGTAAAATCATGGGCTCCTCAAGCTCAGATTCTACGGCACGAGTCGGTTGGTGTGTTCGTGAGCCATTGCGGGTGGAATTCAACACTAGAGGCAATCACTTACGGAGTGCCGATGATATGCTGGCCACTGTATGCTGAGCAGAGATTGAATAAGGTGATCTTGGTGGAAGAGATGAAGATTGCGGCCGTGATGGATGGGCATGATGAAGGGTTGGTACGGGCTGAAGAAGTTGAAACCAAGGTAAGATGGCTAATGGAGTCTGAAGGAGGGAAGGCACTGAAAGAGCGCATGGCGGCGGTGAAGCAGGAGGCTGCCGAGGCGCTCGGAGAAGGGGGGTCTTCTTCCCAAGCGTTTGTTCAGTTCCTTAAAGATCTAGAAGAATTTCAAAAGGGAAAATAGGACTTGAATAGATGAGCATGCGGAGTGTTTCTCTTGTTTCATCGGAAGATTAATTTCGATCCTTTGTTTTAGTAAACTGCCTGCATATTTCGTATTAATTTTCTTTATGACATTATAATTGGCTGATAGTCACGGAAACTTGGGATTTGTAATTCATGAGCTAGAAAAATTAGCTTTTTGTTTTAAATACTAAACCTGCAAATATTGGATAGTTAAATCTTCCAAATGAGGATCAACCATTCATCGGCTTATTTTTATTTTTTTAAATATAATCAAATTTAAATATTTCAATGAAATAAGCACACTAAATTTTGTTTTTATGAAAAACAACTCCATTGATCCTGTAAGCATAGTAGCTGTCTCCACCGATCCATAAGATCTACATAATCGGTGGAGCTATTTTTCATAAAAGCCAAGCCCAACTTGCTTGTTTCGTTGAAATAATTAAATTTGATCCTATTTTTTTTAAAAAAAATCTTCATCTCAAAAGGGTAGGATTTTTGTTTAAACGGCTTTGAACAAAGTCTCATTCAAAGTCTTACCTAAATGATCTAATCTGCATCAAAATTCGTATAAATATTTAGATTCAAGAAGTCATTTAAAATGATTAAGTTTTACATATATTTGCACAAATCTAAATACAAATCGGACGTTTAAGCTTGATACTTTACCCAAAACTATTTGTACAAAACCCAATCCCATCTCAAATTGGCAAATCGTAACAAGTGTGATTGAAATTAATTGAAAAAAAAAAATGTTTAAGATCAGGTATGGAAATGGTAAACCTTTCAAATCTCAAGTAACTTTACCTAACAAAATGTCGAACCTTTAGCTATTTAAGACCAGGAACTAGGCACCGTGCTGTGTCTCTCTCAGCCACAAATCTAACCACACGCTGTCTGCTTCAATGAATGTTCTAACAACTGTACTCGACAAATCTAACCACGCTACCTGCATCAATGAATGTTCTAACAACTCTACTCAACAAAAGTGGCTAATAAAATCCTGGTCAGACGATGTACCAATGGCCGACAGCATTGAAAGGCTTCTAACAAATTTGCTGGTACATGAGCAGGCCCATCAATTGCCACTATCATGGGTCTTCTTTCAATTTCGGCACTCTTTACTCCTACGTAATTAGTTAGCTGTGTTCTAGGGCCAGAAGCTATATAATTGAATCTGTTGAAAATAATAAAGAATTGGAAGATTAATCTCAGTCGTTCATCATCAATCAAGCGGTCTAGGATCAACCAAGAATAAAATATTTGTTCTTTTTATTAGTTTTAGAAATAGATATAAAGTAGATGAATAGTACCGTTGGTACAGTAAATAAGAATAGTACCGTTGGTAACGTTGGTGCAGTAACGGCTAGTTGAACCTTGTATGCTATAAATACTACATAAATCATTGTAACAAAAAACATATACATCAATATAGAAATGCATTTTTACCATAGACCATTCTCTCTGTCTTTTCTCTATTTTCCTCTAAAATTCAACATGGTATCAGAGCGGGATTAAATCCTGACTCTATTCCGCAATCAACAAAACTGCAGTTAACAAAAATTGCAGCACCAACAAAAACCACAAAAGTTCAGATCTGAACAGAAAACTACAAAAGAAAAAAGGGAAAGAAAAAATGATTTGGTGCAGCAGCCAAAACAAAACCTGCTCTAACCCGAGCTAAAGAAGGCTTTCAACCATAAAATCAAAGAAATCAAGAAAAGAAAGAAAGGCTGACATCAAGACTTTAAATCTTAGCCTCGCCTCTAGATGGGAGAAGCCCAGTCACAGAGAGCAAGAGCCAGAGAAGAAAGGTGAAGTGCAAACGAGGGGGAAAAAAATTCAAACCCGCAACACAACACCAATCTGGTACAAGAGGCAAGAAAAGGGGTCTCAACCTTCAATCAAGGTAAAACGAAAAAGGAAAAAAATGGCAGATAAAGTAATATTTTCTTTTTCTGTTCTAACCAACAAAATCAATCAAATACCATAAAAAAAAACCAGCTAGTACCACCCAAACTAGCAAAGCTAGTCGGTACTTGAGAAAAACAGCCAAGTACCACCCAAACTAGCAAAGCTAGTCGGTACTTAAGAAACCAGCCAAGTACCACCTAAACTAGTAAATCTAGTCAGTACTTGTGAAAAACAGCCAAGTACCACCCAAACTAGCAAAGCTAGTCGGTACTTGAGAAACCCAAGAGCCGTAAAGGCCATCCAAACAAGCAAAACTCCAGCCGCCGGGAAAACAGAATACAGTTTCTTTGATATTGATTATTGGGTTAGAACCAGAGTGGGTGTAGAACCCAGTTAAAAAACCAAGTGCCAAGAAGGCCACCAAGTTCTGAGTATACTGTACCAGCCACCCAAAAATAAAACTCTCTTACTGATATCTGTTCTTATCAGTACCAGAAACAAAAACAAAAACCAGAATCAGCAGAGATTGAGTTATACCAGAAAATCAGAAAAAAAATTCCAAACAAAGAATCAACAAACAGGAACAAAAAAAAAGAGAAAAAAAAAGAAGAAGAAAAGAACCGAAAAAAAACAAAAACTGAGTATTTCGGATCTCTTAAAAAGAAGTGGGAAGAGTTAAAAGTGTACCTACCTCACACACCTCGAGCTTGATGCGGTAAGATCACAAATTCCTCTCACAACCGAACTACCACCATATCTCTCAGCCGTATCCGCTATGATTCAACCAGAAGAGCCACGGCGCAGAGCCATGGGTGATCCATAAGTCCGCTGAGGCAAGGGACACGAAACCCAGGCCTTTGCGGTAGAAAACCTTGCTCCCGTCAAACCCTAGCTCCAAAATTGAGACCGATAAGTGCACAAATAAAAAATGAAGGGCATGTGGTTGATCGGCGTTGGTTCCTCTATTCCCATCTCCGGCCAAAGAGAGGGAAGGCAGCGGAGAAGGGAGGAGGAAGGTGGAATCGGATTGAAGAAAAGAGGAACGGGGAGAAAGAGGGATTCGTACCCTCCCAGGTACTGGAGAGGATGTGAATTCGAGAAAAAAGGCGAGACGGTAAAAGAAAGGGCAAAGGTGTATTCTCTCCATTCACCAAGAAATGGAGGTGTCCATTAAAGGCGTCTCTAGTGGGTCAAACGGGTCCCGTGAAGATGATCCAACACAAGTCCTGTTCATGAGATTCTCCATGTGGTACTCTAAAACCAATATTTAAATTTCATATGGTGTAGACTGTAGCCTATAAATTTCATGTTTTACCCAATAACCTGTACCTTGACCAAAACTAACCAATATAGAATTAAAGCGCCAATCAATAGTATGAAAAATTATAGACAATTGCCAAAATATCAATAAAATAGAAATATTCATTCTTATAAAATTTACTTTCAATTAATAAATTGTTTCAAATATTTCATCTAAATATTTTCATAAATTTCAACATTTTAATTATAAAAGTTCAAAACTTAGTTTTCTTGTCAATTGTATGTTAATATATTGAACGTCATAAAATAATTATGTTTCTATAATGCATGCATGAAGTTCTTTTTTACTTTATGTTGTGTGAAAAAAATGAATTATTTTTGTACAACCAAAAAAAAAAAAAAAAAAAACACTATGAGAAAAAATAGGGCACAAGATTTTTGGACATCCTTTCTATAAAATATTAAAATTTCTAATTTTCCTATAACAATTGTATTAATTATAATGATTTGTAAAATTATAAAATACCTTTCAAAATGTTGTTAACCTGCTAGAAACCAAATTTGAAAAATAATTATTTTACAAACTATTTTAAAATCTAATTAAGGTATCGTTTTCATACAAACGGGTCAAGGTTCATATAACATATTCATAACAAAAATATCAATATTCATAAACATAATCATAATTTACATGGTACACCATTCACAAAGAGCTATCCAATTCATACCAAGATAACAACAGCTACTAGAGCCACCATAATCAAGAGCCGAAAGGTTTCGGCCACCATAACAAAACCATAGAGAGCCTCATCCCTCGGTAATAAAAAAAAAAAAACTCTCAAACCGAGAGGAACCTTAGAGCCATAGAGCCTCATCCCTCGGTAAGAAAAGAAAAAAAAAAAACTCAAACCGAGAGGAACCTTAGAGCCATAGAGCCTCATCCCTTGGTTAAGGAAAAAAAAATGGTAAATCATACCAGAAAAATATTATTTACTAACCCAAAAATTATCCATGATGGCCACTAAAAGAGGTGGCTGGGTCAATATGCCTAGTGCAAGCACACAAAAAAAAAAAAAAAAAAAAAAAGGTGAATAGTCACCAAAACAATATTAAGAGCCGAAAAGTCACCAAAACAAAACTCCAAAAATATAACCAAGAAAACAAATACCAACACCAATACCAATTATAAAAACCAATTACCAAATGACCAAATAGAACAAATACCAATACAAAATACGAAGGTCATGAAAAATAAAAATTGATACGTTGGTAATTATATATAAAGAAAACAATAATGCTAACCTTGAGATAATGCTAACCTTGAGGGGGAGCAAATTGATGCCTCTATTTTAGGGGGAGTTTATGAAGAAAAATATGTGCAACCTGATTCAACAAAATCAAGATCAAATGAGGCAATCTCTTCAACAACCGATTGTGGTGTAGACTCAACAAGATAACTCAAAAATGAGGTGTCTTTTTTGATATAAATTAAAAATTTCCTTACATGATAAATTGATAATTGATAGTGGTGACAAAATATTTTGATAATCTAGACATAACAAAAATGACAAAATTAATAAGTTAACACAAGAATTTAAATGTGGCTAAATACCTTGATTTTACATTAATTTAGATACAAAGATCGGGTTACTGCGATTGTTTGAATTTTTAATTGAAGGATTCAAGAAATACGAAGAACATCAAGGGTGATGAAACCATCTTCAAGATTTAGAGACGATGCAATCCCTTCGGTCATAAAAAAAGATGCAAGCCAAAATCAAAACTAAACTCATGCAAAGTGAGGAGCAACTTGCTAGTATCCTCATCAAAGGTTCGGACCCGAGTCCATTCGAAGACAACCAAGCTAGGATTGTACGACATTTACATTCCTAGCTTGAGGGGGAGTGTTGAAAATAATAAAGAATTGGAAGATTAATCTCAGTCATTCATCATCAATCAAGCGGTCTAGGATCAACCAAGAATAAAATATTTGTTCTTTTTATTAGTTTTAGAAATAGATATAAAGTAGATGAATAGTACCGTTGGTACAGTAAATAAGAATAGTACCGTTGGTAGGGGTGTCAATGGGTACGGTACGGGTCGGGTGGAGACATTTTCATACCCATACCCATTAAAATTGATCTTATCCATACCCTACCCATACCCATTAAAAATTGATCTTACCCTACCCTACCCTTACCCGTTAATATTATCGGGTAACAAAACGGTAACGGGTGAATAACGAATAATACTAGTATAATAATTAGTTTTATTATATTTTACAAATTAAACATCAAAAACTCACTCATTTTAACACATATATAATTGTATTTCTAATAAAAAAATAAAATAAATGTGCAATTAATTTGAACTAAATTATTTTTTATAAAGAATAAAAATTTAAAAACACAAATATACATTTAAGTGGATTAGAAATTGAATTAAATATACATTTAAGTGAGTTGAAAATTGAATTGAATATATATTTGAATTTTATAATTACCCTATAGGGTAACGGGTACGAAATAGTCATTACCCATATCCTTACCCATTTATTTAACGAAAAAAAATTCTTACCCATACCCATACCCAATAAGCTAACGAAAAAAAAATCTTACCCATACCCGCCTTATCGAATACGATACGGGTCAGGTAAACGGCTAAAAAGGTACCATTGACACCCCTAACCGTTGGTAACGTTGGTGCAGTAACGGGTAGTTGAACCTTGTATGCTATAAATACTACATAAATCATTGTAACAAAAAACATATACATCAATATAGAAATGCATTTTTACCATAGACCATTCTCTCTGTCTTTTCTCTATTTTCCTCTAAAATTCAACAGAATCCAACTTAAGTTATCAGACCATGGGCACTGCAGTTATCTAATTAACTGGAAGTCTGGAAGTCAGGAATGCACTTCCAAATTCCCAAAGTAATTAATTTAATATAACCTGTTAATCCAACATCTGTATCATTCGTCAAATCATATTTCGATCTACGAACATTGAACTCTGGTTATAACATTAAGTTGAGCTCCTTTTTGTTAAACTAATTCATTTATATAAAGGCCAATTTCTAATGAAATTAAGAGAGAGGTCTTAGTGAAATGTATCGGTTCACTATCAGTAAACCAATATAATGGAAATTTTGTGAATGCCAGTATTGTTATCCGGCACTAATATGATACAGAATATTGAGCACTATATCCGGAAAGGAACAAAATCTGTTAGAAAAAATATAACGTGAAGTTCATCTTTCACCATGTTCAACAGTAAAATTTTAAGATGTCGCATACATATTAGAGGTCATATTAATTAAAAATTAGAAACAGAGGAGAGAACGCATAGCAGATTGAATAAAATAAAAAATTAATGTTTACATATATGCTTCCATGAAACATACTAAGAAAGATTTGTGAAATGAATCCAAACAACCAAAGCAAGCATACCGATTATACTATGAGGGACCAAATTAAATATAATCTCTATTACCATCGAAGGACAAGAAATCTTTCTAAGAAATAGTTAATTCATACTGCACATGGTCTCCATCCCCAACAAATAACTTGGCACTTCCAAATATCCTAAGAACTCCAAGAAAGCTTCTTCTGATGAGCCCCCCTCTTTCAATGCCTCCAAACCATTAATTCTATGAGCGCTCACATTGTTTCTAAGCTCTTTACCTCCTTCTGATTCTATCAACCATTTCACTTTCTCAGCCAATTCATCTCTTGAAACCAACCCTTCATCACAACCTTTGAGCTCAACTCCAACTTTCATTTCCTCAATCAAGAAGACTCTATTCATCCTCTGCTCCGCAAACAATGGCCAGCAGATAATTGGTACAGCATTACTTATCGCCTCCAGTATTGAGCTCCAACCGCAGTGACTCACAAATCCCCCAACTGACTCATGTTGCAAAATCTCAACTTGTGGGGCCCACGACTTCACCACGATGCCTTGTTCTTTTGTCCGGTCCAAGAACCCTTCTGGCAACAATGCATTTAAGTCTGGCTCAGACAGTGGGTCATATGGCATTTTTGGGTCATTACTTGGTGGATTGCGTACCACCCATAAGAACTTTTGGTCACTCTTCTCAATCCCGAAAGCTATTTCTCTCAATTGCTCGACTGAGAATTTGCCGTGACTGCCGAATGAAAGAAATACCACACTCTTCTTTGGTTGGGCATCCAGCCATATAAGACATGGATGATTATTTATCTCATTGTCATTAGGAGCAGTGACCAATGGCCCAACGCAATAAACAGGCGGTGTCGGTTGGGTTGAAAGGCCGAGCCCATCTTTCAGAGTTTTCACTGCTTCATGTTCTAGCGACTCAAATGTGTTGATGAGAATTCCTTTTGCCTCCAGCATTCGTCTGAACAAATTAATAAAGAGCTTGTGTTCCTCGGTGTCAAACTCTAGCACCCTGGGTGGTACATCAGATGCATGCAGCAGGGGAATGCCAGGGATGACAATTGGGGTTTTCCCAACATCTTTCTTCCTCCTGTCCCAAGTTGGGATGAGTTCTGGTAAGCGAAGGAACACGGCAAGGGCGTTTGCTCCAGATGGACAAAATATATATGTAGGGATGCCAAGCTCAGTTGCAACATCCAGTGCATCAACACAGAAGATGTCAATGATCAGTGCAGCAATATATGCGGTTCTTGACAGGGATTGAAGGTATGATTGAAGTTTCCCGTTGTTTGCTCGTATAGTATGTAACATGTTGCTAAATGGATCCGAGGCAGATTGAGGGGGAGGTGGGAGCGGCAGGAGAAGGTTAAACGAGATTTCCTGATTGGTAGAAGAGACTTTGGAGATAAATTTTGTGGTGGAGGCGGGCATGATCGGAGGGTTTATTAGAGCGATTTCAATGGAGACGCCGTGATTCATAAACAACTTTGCTAGCTGTACCATTGGTATTATGTGGCTTACACCCATGGTAGGGTAGAGCACTACCTTGACCTCCTTCATTGATCCGAATAGATTTTGAAAGAGTGTTTTTGTGTAAAATGGTTGTAGAAGTGATTGACCTCCTTCATTGGGGCGGGAAGGAGGTACGAAGATTCGTTGTATATATTTCTCCTATTATTTCTTTTAGTTCCTTTCGCAGTGGACTTGCGTTGAGTTACGATCCGCTGGGTAGGTGTTACGTTCTGAAATTTTAAAACATGATTAAATGGATAAATCGATCATTTGACTTAAATAAAAAGTTTAATTAAATTTAAACGATCGTTCAGAAATTTTCTGACCGACTAAAACGAAACTGAAATTTCATAATAATAAATAATGTATGAAATTATGTATAACAAAATTGAGAGATTTAGAAATAAAATAAAATATAACACTAGGAATAAAATTATAATTATTCGGTAAATTAGAAACTTAGAAAATCCGTTACAATTCTTCTTAAGTTTTAGGAAAGAAGAAATTCATTTAATTAGATTCGTGTAAATAAATAAATAAATTGAATTCCAAATAAGAGCATAATTATACGGAATTATTTGTACAATTGGATTTTAGAATTTATAAAACTAGTTCATTTAGGAATTTTAGAGAGTTAATGGAATATATAAAAATTATATAAATTGAGAACGAATTATTCGAATCTTAAATTGAGAACGAATTATTCGAATGTTAAATTGAGAAATAAATGTCCGAAATATACATACGAAATTAATTAAAAATTTACGAAACCCGATTCGGATTTTTATAACCAAAACAGATTATGAAAACAATAAATGAAAGCCAAATTAGAATTTCAGAATTTGTTGAACCCTTGGATTTAACCCAGCACGAATCTTGATGCAGCCCATTTAACCCCTCCCTTCTCTCTTTCCCTCCTCTCCCTCCCTACCCGTGAGACACAGCCCCCCCTCTCTCTGTTTTCTCTTCTACGCCAAACCAAGAGGGGCTCCGCCCCCTCTTTCCTCCTCCGTCGCCGGCGAGCCGCGCCGCGCCCCAGCCCATCTCCCTCTCCTCCTCTTCTCGGTCCGACCCACCTGACCCGCCAGAAAATTCTACGCCCAAAAACAGGGGCTCCGCCCCTCTCAACTTGCGTCGCTGCCACGGCCACCACCGGCCGCCACCCCACCCTCTCCTCTCTCTCTCTGACCCGGGGCACTAATCTCTTGGATTCTTCGCAATTGCCGCTGATTTTTGCGAGCTTTCGAGAAACCCTAGAAATTAGGGTTATGGTGCTGAGCCGTGCTGGTGTTGATTGGTGCTGCCTCGGTTCGATTGGTGCTGTCCCGGTACTTGGAAGTGCCCATTGCATGTGGTGCTCGCTGATTTTAGACGACCGCAAGGCGAGGCGAAACCCTCGGAACCGATCACTTTCTTCCGACATTTTCTCTTTCGGTTAATTTCTAAAATTCTTGATTTGTGTTTTGATGAATTGATTAATGTCGTAGGATGTGAAATTGTTAGTTTCGAGTACGGGTTGTTGATTTTCCCGACTCGATCGAATTGCTCGAATAAATTAAGTATAAGGGGTTATATTGCAAAAATGATTTTTTTTATATAAATGGTCGGAATTGTAAAATATATGACCATAGTGATTTGTATGAATTAAAGGGACTGAAATGTAAGAAATGATTTGTTTGAAATGGTATTGTCTGTTATTGTGACTGGGCGTTTGATTTCTGTGATGACTTGCGTGGTGCTGGTACTAGTGTACCTGTCCAGTGTAGATACTAGTATGGTTCTGAATTGATTTATCAGACACTTACTTGACAGGGACCATATTGCAAATTAATTATATTTAGGGGTATGAATTATAAAATATAAGGCCTATGTGAGTTGTATAAATATAAGGGACCAAATTGTAAGATGTAAATTATTTGAGGCTATGGCCGGCCATGCATGTGAAGTATTATAATTTGAGCCATATGTGAATTTAAATAATTGTAAAGAGGACTGAAATTGAAATGTTATAAATGGACTTTGAGTAAATGGTGAATTGTTAATTAGTGGCTTAAACCCTTGCTAAATTATGGGCTTTTAATTAAATTGAATTGAATTAAAATGATTATAAATGAGCCAAAAGGTATAAAAGAATTGACGAATTAAAATACGGCTTTCGGAATTTAAGTTTTGATAATTTAACCGAACTAAACCAAGTAAACGTATAATATAGGTGTAGGCTCAGTCGAGCAAGATATCGCGAGGTAATTCGAGACGCCCGATCCTTAAATTAAGCGGTACGCTCGTCATACTAAGGTGCGGGATTCTTGGACTTGTTTGATACTTTATTTTCAGGAATTAAACTGTTTATTCGTTTGTCATGTTGAATGATTAATTGTTGCATATTTTGGAATTCATGCTGTAGATTGATTCTTGCATAACTGAGAATGATTTAAATTGTTCGGTTAAGATTACTTGGCATGTTGGTATGGTTATTATTTGATTAGTTCTATAAATTGTTCTTGATGTGAATGAATCTGCCAGGCCGACCTGTTTAGGTGGCTGGATAAGGTGACGGTGACCTATCCGTTGACCTGTGTTTATGAATTTGCCAGACCGACCTGTTTAGGTGGCTGGATTAAGGTGACGCTGCTGACTTATGCGTTGACCTATTAGAATTTGCCAGACCGACCTGTTTAGGTGGCTGGATTAAGGTGACGCTGCTGACTTATGCGTTGACCTGTTAGAATTTGCCAGACCGACCTGTTTAGGTGGCTGGATTAAGGTGACGCTGCTGACTTATGCGTTGACCTGTTAGAATTTGCCAGACCGACCTGTTTAGGCGGCTGGATTAAGGTGACGTTGCTGACTTATGCGTTGACCTGTTATGATTTTGCGAGATTGACCTGTATGTGTGGCTTTGATATATATATATTTGCTTGAGATTTAGCAAAGTTGACCTGTAGAGGTAACTTTGATTCCATGTGATTGCATTTGTCAAGTTGACCTGTATTGGTGACTTGTAACCGGACTTTAGGAAATGGTTAAGCCAAACAGCAATTGCAGATGGGTGTCTGATAAAGGGTCCAGCTTGGTTGGCCATCTGTAGGCGCCTGTAACCCTACAGATGTGGGTTTGATAACGGTCCAGCTCGAAAGAACATCTGTAGTTGCTACAAGCCCTAATGAACTGAGTTATGAATCGAGTTAAGCCAAATATATGTTGTGTTTTGAAACTCATCTTGGAAATTCCGTAAACTGTGTTTCAGGTTGATAAATTGTTGTCGAGCATTGGCATTCTGTTATTTATGATTATATATATCTCTTTGAACTGTTATTGTTTGGGTTTCATTGTTGAATATAGAGTTTGATTGCAAGTCCAATAATCTAAACTGTGGCAAATTTCGCACTGAGAATTTATTCTCACCCCCTCTCCCCGATTATTTTCAGGTTCATTACACGGACGCAGCGAATGAGGATATTGGTAATGCATATAAAAGATCCACTGCCTTGCGTGTATATGTGACGATTGATTTATACACGCGGCAGGCTGTCAGACCTGGTGGATTTGGAGTGTGACAGTAGGGGTGCAAACGGATCGGATAGTGGTAAAATTATATCCGTATCCGTTTTTATTTTCCAGATACATATACGGATCGGATATTAGACAGATACGGATCAGATATTAACCGGATATGGATACAGATATCCGTTTTTTATAATAGTGAATAACATAATTTTTTTCATAATTCATATTAAATTATATAATATATATCTACTATTCAGATACGAATAATTAAAATTTAAAACCATATCCGTATCTGTATCTGCATGAATATTCGGATATCCGTATTAAATTTTCGGATACGAAATTAGATACGGTCAGATAATATCCAACCCGTTTGCACCCCAACCGCTGGGGCATAGGGTTGGAACACCAATGACGAGGTACTGAGCTAGCGTCTCCACAATATATTCATAAGATTTTTGGCCTTTCAATGAAAAAGGAAAAAAAAATGAGGGGGGATCGGATGACACTGTTTTTTGGTGACATCGGATGACACCGTGTATTTTCAAAGTTTAAACAGTCGATCCAAACTGTTCACCTTGATGAATATGTTAAAATGTGCTTGCAGATCAAATTATATATTTTTTTTGAATTTTTTTATTATTTATTAAGATGGGTACAAAAATTCAACGGTCTGAATATAGCGATTTTGTTTAATACTTAATAAATAGTAAACAAATTTCAAAAAATATAAAATTTGTGATCTGCAAGCACATTTTAACATATTCATTATGTTGAACGGTTTTGATCGACTATTTGGACTTTGAAAATTTTGAAAATACACGATGTCATCCGATGTCACCAAAAAACGGTGTCATCCAATCCCTCCTAAAAAAAAATTGAATTATCACCTGCGGGCTAACTTGAAAAAAATATAACAAATAATAAAAGGAACCCGCGATCAAGGCGACAAATTAAGACACATGTTGTGGTTTTGCTGTGGCACTTTTTTTTCCATTGTGTTCAGCTTTTGGGAACTAAATTTTGGATTGAATTGGAAATCTATGATAGCCTACGGTGTTTTGAAATGCCAAAAAAAATAATATAAGTTGAAACCTGATTCCCTAATATTTTCGTAAGATTTCTATTTTCAAACGAGCTTCCCAACAAGTGGACTTAGCTGATCATCATTTATATATATGTTTTATCTTCTTGATGTCTTATATTACCACTCCATTACTCATACCCGTAACAATATATTCTTTTTCGGTTGTCACATATTATGCGAGATCAAATTTTACGGATTCAAAAATCCACAAATTAATTGCGGAACTCAAATTCATGAGGTTTGCACTGTAATAATTATGAGAACAAACTAAAATGAATAATTCGTTGTACGAGAATAGTCATGGGAAATTGAACTTTTTTTTTTAAATATGCACATCTAATAAAATTTTCTTATTTATATTAATATTTAATTTATTAGTATAAAAATTAGAGTAATGATTTCATCCCTCATTATAGTCTCCTAACAGTCTCCCTGGCCATTAACTACCTGTGATAACTGTCTTCCAATTCTAGTAATTATTTCTAACTGTCTTGACCCCCTTCTCTCTCTCGATCAGCAAAAAAATGAAATTCACGCTCTTCATGGCCTTCACAGCCTCTGTCTCTTCTCTTTTCTCGGCATGGTGCACCGTTGAGATCCGGTGAGGAGAGCGTGGTGCACCGTCGAGATCCGGCGGGGAGAGCGTGGTGCACCATTGAAGGGTGTCCATGCTAGTCCAGCGAAGATTGTCAAAGTGCAACATATGAATACTTCATTAGTTAGATGTGAATACTTCATTAGTTAGATATGCATACTTCATGATGTTAGATATGAATACTTCATATTTACATTAATTAGTTATAAATATGTCATTAGTTTGATATGAATACTTCATTAGTTAGATATGAACACAATATAGTTACTATAAAAAAAAGGCTTTTCAAGTGAATTAAATAGGTGTCTTGGAAGAGAAGAGGTGTCTGATTTTGAATTGTATAAATTATTTCGTACATGTATGAATACTTCGTAATTTTCAGTATGAATATTGTTAGTGTCAGGTGTGAATACTTCATGTAATATTAGGTTGTTGGATATGGATACTTATATATATAAATACTTCATTGGTTATGTCACACCCCGCTGCCATGGGTCGCGACAATACCCTGCCGTAAGCATACAACACCGTGTATGCTTACAAGACAATTAACATTTCAATCAGACAATCAAGACAATAAATAATATAACACAAGTTTCTAAATATAAATCAGAGTACACAGTATGGTCAGAATATAATACAGCAAAAGTATCTCATCCGGATACTAACCATAAGGCCTACCCTAAAGCTATACAACAAAATATCTTTAGGGTCATATATATGTAACTACCAAAGGCCTGCTACTCGCGTGCCTCCCCGGAATTGGACGCACCAGAACCTG
Organism: Carex rostrata; assembly: GCF_964058835.1. Taxonomy (NCBI): domain Eukaryota; kingdom Viridiplantae; phylum Streptophyta; class Magnoliopsida; order Poales; family Cyperaceae; genus Carex; species Carex rostrata. The sequence goes on along the minus strand of NC_135947.1, from coordinate 5,325,660 downwards.
TGAGATAACCCGAAGGGTGGGGGTGATAAATTCTCAGTGCGAATTTGCCACAGTTAGATTATTGGACTTGCAATCAAATTCCATATTCAAAAATGAAATCTATACAATAGCAATTCAGACAGATACATATTCATAAATAAAAGAATGCATATGCTCGATAACAATTTAACCAGCTGAATCACAATTAACGAAATTTTCAAGATGAATTTCAAACACAACACATATTTGGCTTAACTCGACTCATTAGGGCTTGTAGCAACTACAGATGTTCATTCGAGCTGGACCCTTTATTTGACCCTCGTCTGTAGGGTCACTGACACCTACAGACGTTCCACCGAGCTGGACCCTTTATCTGACACCCATCTGTAGTCGCTTGGCTTAACCGTTTATTAAGGCCTGGTTCAAGTCATATAAAGAAAATCCTCTTTGGAATCATTTCTATGTTCGTAATATTCAATTGACTGTCCAAACACATTAACATATAGGAGAATGTCACCGAGCCACAGACGTTACACATGTCACCCATGACTTCAAACCACACATCAATATAATGACTCACCCCTCGTCCCAATCGGTACTGGAAAAACTGAGGGCCGTTCACCTAAAGCGCTAGAAGGATTCCGGGCTCAAAGTCAGCTAAGCTCAACTTTGCAAATTCGTCGGATCCAAGTCAGCTATACAGCTCAACTTCGTAAATCTGCTCACATACACAATTCGTCGGATCCAAGTCAGCTATATAGCTCAACTTCGTAAATCCGCTCACATACATAGTTTGTGGTGACTTTCAACCAAAATCAGATCATAATAGATAGACACAAATGACAACTATACAAACATGCAAACATTTCATTCACCATAATTCGAGTTTAATTTGATTGGGCTATGCAAATGATTTATGCAATTCAATGATGCAACAATCATACATTCAACATGACAAACGAATAAACAATTTAATTCCTGAAAATGAAATATCAAACAAGTTCAAAAATCCCGCACCTGTTTACGGCGAGCGTATCGCGTACTTATGGATCAAACGTCTCGAAATGTCCCGCGAATTCTTGCTCGACCGAGCCTACGCCTATATTACACATATACTTGGTTTAACACTGGTTCACGATCGAGATGTTGACTCGAGTTATTTTAGGGCTTATACTTTCCTTAATCAATTCCGTGTCTTTTGGTACCGATTTTTCTTATTCCTTTTTTCACATAAGAATCTCTAAACTCCACAAAAATTCCATTTGGATCTTCTAAACCATACACGATCTCAATTTGGTAATAATTCATTTACCGGTTCACTAATTGGGTTCCCGCAACAATTCAATTTACCGATTACTTAAACCCTAATTTGGTCAAAATTCGAATTAACCGTTAGATGTCAAGATTGAGGGAGAGGTTCACCGATTACAAGTCTATTTGGTCGGATTAAACTAAACAATTCATGGTTATTCCAATTTTTGATTTTGGCATGAAAACCCTAGAAATCAAAATCTACAACCGAGGTGAAATCGGAGAAAGAATCGGCAAATAAACAATCAAAGAAGCTCAAGGAGCTAGTTTACAAGTACTTCCAATACAAATCTCGGGTTTAAAACGAAAACCCGAGCAATCAAGAAATCCGAGATTTTAGAGAGAAACGGGAAAAGAAAGGAATACCGAATAGGAGGGCTATGAGAGATCTACGGCCAATTTCTCGGCTCCACCTTCGATTTCCCGAGCTTTGGTGCGATTTGGAGGGAGAGAGAACTTTTTCTCTCTTTTCTTCTCTCTTTGGGCGGAGCACACACAGAAAATGGGGAAATGGGCGGAGGGGAAGAGAAAGAAGAAAGAAAATATGAGTTTTGGGTTAAAAACACCCCCAGTGCGGACGCACTCAATTTCAGTGCGGGTCGACCACCCGCACTCAACACTTGGACAGATTTTCAGAAGTTCAAAATACACAGAAATATACATGAGTGCGGACGCACTCAATTTTAGTGCGGATTGGTCACCCGCACTCAGCACTTGGGAAGAATTTCAGCAGCCCAGAAATTAGAAGAATACTCCAGTGCGGACGCACTCAGGTACAGTGCGGATGCACTTAGTACTTAGTCAAATTTTCATCAAAATGGCACTGAACAAGAAAAATTCTAAGCCTAATGCGTCCACATTGAATTTCAGTAACATGCACTCAGGACTTAATCAGAATTGGAGAAAAAGAGAAATTGGAGTCAGTGCAGATCACTCATCTGCACTCACCACCAATGCGGACGCACTGAGAATGAATTCAGAAAACAATCTAAGGAAAACAGAGGCCAGTGCGGGTCATCCACCTGCACTCACCACCAGTGCGGACGCACTAAGCCTATAAAGTGTCAAAATCTCAAAATTTCGACGTGGTTTCGATTCACACTTGACGTACTTATTTAGGGAAGCATAATTTAAGATTTAAAATTTCTATTTCGTTAGCACGATTTTCAATTCTTGCCTTTAAAACATACACAAATTAATTGTTAAAATTCCATAACGTAACAAGTTATATATGAATACTTCATGTTGTCAACATATGAATACTTCATTAGTTTTATATGAATACTTTATTAGTTAGATATTAATACTTAATAATTAGTATATAGATTCGCTGTAGTGATCCCCAATCTTGACAAATGTCGCTTTCAGACGGTTGCGATCCCCAATCCAGGCTGTCAGACGTCGTTAGCGGTCCCCCTGATCGTTACTGGTCCCCAATATTAATGGTCACCTCCAGTTTGTGTTTATATATGATGAATATTATAGATAATAAGTATAAATACTATAAATTCGTAGGTATAAATACTATACATTTCGACGATAAATAAAATCGCGTTAACCCTGCTCATTGGTGGTAGTTATCATGTGCGCGTCAGTTAGTGGTCCCCCATTGTACTTTTTTTTTGTCTTTTAACGTGGGGGATAGATATGCGACTGAATGGGGGGATACTGTTAGTCGTTCTCTAAAAATCAAATAAAAGAAAAACTGAAAAAGTAATTGCAAAACGTTAATTACTTATGTTTATGGATTTTTTTTTATGAAGGAAAGTGACTGTGTCATATAAGAATATGTTTATATTGCCTAAAGTATAAAACATTATGTTTATATTTATTATGGGTTCCTGTTATTTAACTATGAAATATGGACTTCTTTTTTTGTCTCAGTTACCTGATGATACTTTGTGAAAGAGAGAAATTATGCTTAGTTTTAATGGGAAGAAAATTCGTGATAGGATGACTTGATTTTTTTTTTCTTTTTCTATATTTTGAGTTAGGAGGAGAATTTTGGTGAGAAAATAAAAATATGATCCGAATACAACTTGATGAAGAATATCCAATCATTCATAAAACTCACTAATCGGCTGAACGGACCCAGAAAATTTGAGTTAGAAAAATCAAATATTCTGGAAGGTAGGGTAGTACGACAATTTCAGCCGTGAGCCCCAAGAAATACTTGAGTGGGACATTATCTTAACATCCATAGAATTCCAAATTTGCTTCTTTCAAGACAAAAGTACCCATAAGAGGCGTCAGCCGTGACGATCAACATCACGATTATCAGTCTTATTCAGAGCTGATCCTGAAAATTTTGGAATTCGGAGCGGTAGAAAGTTCAAGTTCTTTGTATATATAATTTTTTTATGAGACTTGACTAATATGATTCTAGAAGTACTTCAACGTCATATATTTATAAGTTGATTTTTGCATTTTTACAATCTAAACAGTTGATTCAAACTGTTCAACATGATATTCACATTAAAATGTACTTCGAGATCAAATTTTATATTTTTTAAAATTTATTTACTATTTTTTAAAATAGATAGAAAATCTATTGATTCAAAAGATTAGGAACCATAAAAACAATTATTTTTGACCTACCTTAAAATATAGTAAAAATTGAAAAATATAAAATTCGGTCTCCAATTATGTTTTAATATGGATATAATGTTGAATTGTTTGGATTGACTATTTGAACTTTAAAATGCAAAAACGACTTATAAGCATATGGTGTTGAAGTACTTGTGGAAGCATATTAATCGGTCTCATTTTTTATTTATATATCAATAAATCATACCTATTCATAAAAAATTTTGGGCCCTTTATATATACAAAATTTGGGCCCTAATATTTTATTTATTCTTAATATATACAAATAATTTTTTTTTATACACACAAACTATTATATTTTTTTGGGCCCCTTGAATCTCGGAGCCCGAGGCGTCGCCCAAGGTGCCCAGCACCAGGGCCGGCCTTGGTCTCATCACCTAATGTAGTGGCCGGGTCATAAGCTATGTTATCTCGATACTTTACTTAGGATTCCGTATCTGTATTGGATGTATATTAGATCAGATACGCATTCAATACATATCAGATACATCAGTTGACGTATCATAATATGTGGAAAATTCTTACTCAGAAGATATGCACCCAGATATGGATTTACACTGCAGTAATACGGCTGTATGGACTGGATATGCACTCGGATACACCCGCATGCACTAAAAATCAATATTTAGTGCTCTACAGGAATCAAAACCATTTTCTTTGGTTTAGCAACATATCGCCTTTACCACTACATCAACTCATATTTGATGTTTGAATGGAGTAGTTATGTCCATTCTATTATTAAGCACGTTGGGTGTCCGATCCGCCAACGGCCACGATTGAAATATGAAACTTCAGATTTGATCTTAACTCTCTAATTATATAATTTGTCTTTTTTTGATTAAATGCATCTGTTTTATGTATAGAAGTTTAAATTTAGTTAAAAATATACTCACTACATGTACTGTCACATGATACGTTACAATTAAAATTGAACAAACTCTGAAATTTAGCGATATTTTTATTTGTTTCCTTATTTTTTTGTTTCCATATTTCTCCTCTTTAATTGAGAAAACTCCACTTTCTATTTTCTTATTTTTTTTGTTTCCTTACTTCTTCTTCATTTCTATACGAAACACAATGAAAATCAATTTTTTTTATTTCCTTATTTCTCTTTCTTTGTTTCTATACATATTGTTGTGGGCAATTTAGAATATATTTCCAATATAGATTATATCAATGTGTGTGTGTGTGTGTATTCTAAATTGAAAACAAAAAATAAGAAAAATATAAATTGGAAACAAAGAAGAATATATAAATTGGAACACATGTGTGAATATATATTTCTCTTATAATATGTGTGTGTGTGTGTGTGTGTGTGTGTGTGTGTCCTATACATACAGATGATAACACTTTTTATTTATGTTTTTTGATATCATATTATATGTCAATATTGAATTGTTGTACGATATTTGATATTAGATTCGAATCGAGCTATTATTTGATATTATTGGTACTTAAAAATAAAGAATTATCACATCATCAAATTGTTATCAGAGATCACGATCAAAGTTAATCAAAAATACATAATCATATAAATTTTCTATTAACATGTGTGTTAATTTTTGGATAATTATTATTTTCATTGATATATATATTTTCTTATAATATGTCTCCGTTGTAACGTACGGGTATGATACTAGTAGTATTAAATGTATAATTAGATTATTGTATAATCTCCCATCTAATATTTTTAATATTTAATAAGTGTTGAATTAATAACATATAAATAAAATAATACAAAATAATATATTTAGTAGGTGTATTGTATTTTAGTTTTTTTCTTAAATTATTATATCGTTGTATTCGTATCATATACATACCCGTATATCTATACAACATATAAGAGTGCAAAGCATGAAATTAAGTTGAGCAAAGTTGACTTCAAAAAGTAAGGATACGTTTAGGGCTGCAAACGAACCGAATCGAATCGAATCTGCCTTAGTTCGAATTCGAATTCGAAATTATTTCGAACCAAATCCAATTCGAAATTAAATCTATTTCAAACCTAAAAGGCTAGTTCGAATTTGGTTCGGTATAATTCGAACTAGTTCGATTTGATTCGAAATTAGTTCGAAATTGATAACAATTTAATTAAATTGAGAGCAATTCGGGAAAGGGGAGAAGAAAAAGGAACTCTCAATTCGAATTCGAACTACGGGAAGGGGAGAAGAATAGCTCTACGGGGAAGAGGAGAAGAAAAGCAAGCGGATAACTCCAGAACCTTTTTAATTTAATAATATAAAAAAATGTTAGCGTGTACAAAGCACCCACCGACAGATACAGACATATAGGGAAATAAATCTGCTACGATTCCAACCTACGATCTCAAATCCCAGCCATTGATTTATTGGAATGCAGAATCTAAAAAAAAGTTACTTTTCGGTACACGAATCCCAAAACAAATCAATAGTTGAGATTGAGATCGCATGAACCTACAATCCGTAGGAATCGTAGCAGATTTATTTCCAGCCATATAGTAAAGGAGAGCATGAGTCAAAGAGACGACACGTGACAAGACCGCATAGCTAATGTATGGATCCATGTCAGATTGTCAGGCAGCTTCTCTCCTTTTATCGGTGCAAATGCATTATTCTATTCCAATTCTAGCTATTGATTATTAAAACGAGGAGGAGAGGTCAGAGCCGGCTGCAAATGAATCGAACCCAAAAAAAATTCGTGAACTATCGAATCGAATCTGCTATGGTTCGAATTCGAAATTAATTAATTTCGAATCGAACTGGTTTGAATTAATTTCGAATCGAATTACTGTCACATCGAATTTTTTCCGAACTTTTTCGAATCGAATCACGAATCTCGAATTTTTTGTGCACCCCTAGATACGTTCATTCTTTTTTTTAAGAGAACCTTTATTTTAATTTGGCCTTTCTCACTATTATGTGGCTACTTTTTTGTTCCTTGGATTATTCATTGACAGCCTTGATCTTTTTTTTTTTTTGGCGCATCTCATTTTTTAGCGTTTATTATAAAGTATATTATAATATCACTTATTAGAAAAATAAATCGTAGTACACCTTATTCCCTTCAGTTTACATTTTTTTAAATTTCCCTAGTTCGATCAAAAGTTCTTTTGTTTTTTACTTTTAAATTTTCCTATTTCAAAAATTAGAGTGAAAATTGACAAGATAAGGAGAAAATTTTTGTGACATAGAGGTAACTCCGCTAAAAGGAGGTACTCCTTGGTGACTTAGGATGTTGTACGCATCAGTAAAAATCAAGGTGAACTTGATCTCAAGCTAATTAATATCTCTCTCCTTGCCAAGTTGTGGATCATACTTTTAGATAACTCAGTTCATGGAAAATGAAAGGACATTTTACTAAGCAAGTATGGGTCCATAACCTCACCTAATGTATGCTCTCCCTCTTGGAGATGCATATTAAAAGAGCACCATATAATAGGTTTGGGACTGAATAAAAAAATAGACAATGACAATACTACTGTCTTTTGGCTTGATAGGTGATGTTTTGAATATCCTTTGCAACATAAATATCCTAATATGTTTTCTATTGTACAAGACAGATTTATATCTGTTGCCACAGTCTTTTTTAGATCTTATTTGCATCTGGATTTTAGAAGGCAACTCACAAGAATTTATTTAATGGAATGGATGCATATGAAGCAACACTTTATGCATTTTACCTTAGAGAATTACTTGGTTGACAAAATTATTTGGAGATGTCCACTAATTCTCTTTTCTTAGTAAGTTCATTTTATCAATGACTTCAATATGGTGATGTCCTCAACAAAGAATACATTATTATATGAAAATGTAAGCTGCCTTTGAAAATTAAAAATTTTCTTTGGCTTGTTCGACAAAATAAGATCCTTACAAAGGATAATCTATCTTCTAAAAGTTGGATTGGAGATGGAACTTGTGTCTTTTGCTCACAATCAGAAAGTGTGGATCATCTGTTTCTACACTGTTCCTATATCCAAGCAATATGACACTAGATTGCTGACTTCCATAACTTTACTTTTTCTTTTTAATACTCTTTGGGAATTATGGTTGCTTGATGCGGTTATCCCCTTGAAATACAACTTACTTTTGGAATTAATACGAAAGTTTGTTTTAATAAAACAAAATCAATATCGGCCAAAACTATTGGTACTAGAATTCTGTCACTTAACTCTTTTTGTTGCCAGTTCCATAGAGATAACTCTTATTTCAAACTCTCCCTTATGTTACCTTGTGATGTCAAGGACCTCCCAGACTAACTCGTGATAGAGGAGGAGGAGAAGGAGGCAGTCAACTTGCTCATCACACAGTCGAAGGTGGATGAAGGGGTTTCGGAGGATGTTGTAGCCACCCAGGTCCGTGTGGGAACAGAAGACCTAGCCGTTCCTCTGTCTGGCGGCGACAAGGATGAAGATGACTCCATTATTGGAGTGACATGGATTAGCTTTAGTTTCTTTAGTGCTATATAGTTGTGAAATTAAATACATTTTTTGTTTTGTTAATGTGGTTCTATAAACTATTTATTTTGTTAAACTGATGTAAACTTATGTGACACTTGTTTCGATCAGGTTTCCGTTTTGAAAACCTTCTTAACGAGTTCTCATTATGATTTCGAATGAAATCGATAGTAATCCACAACTTTAAAAAAAAAAAAAAAAGAGCAGATAACGCATAGCAGCATTATATATACACACACACATACTTAATTATTTGCTTCCCTAAAACATAATAAGAAAGGTTTGTCAAATAAATTCAAACAACCATATCAAGCATACTGATCATACTCCGACGTCGGACCAAACTAATTAAATAAGGTCTCAATCAGGCAATCAGCATTGACCTTCAAACAACAAGAAATCTACCAGTAGAAATTTCCGAAAATGCAAAATTGACAACTAATTAATTCTTGCAAATTCATTCAAAAATCAACACACAACACAATTCAACATGAACTAGGTAATTCATACTAGCACAAGGCCTTGAGAACTTTACAGTTCCAAATTTCCTAAGAATTCCAAGAAAGCTGCTTCTGATGAGCCACCTTCTCTCAATGCCTCCAAACCATTAATTCTATGAGCGCTTACATTGTCTCTTAGCTCTTTACCTCCTTCCGATTCCATCAGCCATTTCATTTTCTCAGCCAATTCATCTCTTGAAACCAACCCTTCGTTGCAACCTATGAGTTCAACTCCGATTTTCATTTCCTCAATCAAGAAAACTCTGTTCATCTTCTGTTCCGCAAACAATGGCCAACAAATAATTGGAACAGCGTTGGTTATCGCCTCGAGTATTGAGCTCCAACCACAGTGACTCACGAATCCCCCGACTGAATCATGTTGCAAAATCTCAACTTGTGGGGCCCACGACTTAACCACGACGCCCTGTTCCTTTGTCCTGTCCAAGAACCCTTCTGGTAATAATGCATCCAAGTCTGGCTCAACCAAAGGATCATATGGCTTTATTGGGTCGTTACTTGGCGGATTGCGTACAACCCATATGAACTTGTGACCACTCTTCTCAATCCCCAAAGCCATTTCACACAATTGCTCAACAGAGAAAGTACCAGCACTCCCGAAGGAAAGAAAGATGACGCTCTTCTTTGGCTGGGCATTCAACCATCTCAGACACGAATGATTAATTATCTCATTGTCATCAGCAGCAGTGACCAATGGCCCGACACAATAAATAGGAGGTATAGGTCGGGTTGAGAGGCACAACCCATCTTTTATTGTTTTCACGGCCCGATGTTCTAGTGACTCAAAGGTGTTGATGAGAATTCCTTTTGCCTCCGTCCTTCGCCTTAACGCATTAACGAAGAGCTTGTGCTCCTCAGTGTCAAACTCTTGGATCAAAGATGGTGTGTCTGATACATGCAGAAGGGGAATGCCAGGGATGACAATTGGGGTTTTCCCAACATCTTTCTTTCTCCTATCCCAAGTTGGGACCAGATCTGGTAAGGGAAAGTACACGGCAAGGGCGTTTGCTCCAGATGCATAGAATATATATGTTGGTATGCCGAGCTCAGCCGCGACATCCAGTGCATCAACACAGAAGAAATCAATGACCAGTGCAGCAATAGATGCGGTTTTTGACAGGGATTGAAGGTATGATTGAAGTTCCGTGTTGTTTGCTCGTAGAGTATGGAACATGTTGCTTAACGGAGTACGGGCAGGTTGAGAAGGAAGTGAGAGCGGCGGGAGAAGGTTAAATGAGATTTCCGGATTGGTAGAAGAGACTTTGGAGATGAATTTTGTGGTGGCGGCAGGCATGATCGGAGGGTTTATTACAGCAATTTCGACGGAGACGCGGTGGTTCATAAACAACTTGGCTAGCTGTACCATTGGTATCATGTGGCTGGCACCCATGGTAGGGTAGAGCACAACCTTGACGTCCTTCATTAATCGCAAACAGAATAAATTTTGGAATAGTGTTTTTGGCTAAGATGATTGTAGAATCGATTGAAGATCCTGTATACTGAGATACAGTTACAATTACAAGCAAGTTTGATCCCTTCGTTCCATTTTATAATTGGGGCGTGAGGAAGAAGAATATATTTCTCTTACGCAGTGCGTGACCTACTTCTGTTGACTCCCCGTTATTTAATTACGTCATAGGGTTGGAATATTGATGGAAAAAAAGAAGATAGGGTTGGATTATTAATACATGCATGATGCATTCTCATCAAAATACCGAGTTACTAAGTTTATTATTTGTATGATTTATTATTTTGAATTTCTTCCTAAATTATCTCAATCATATTGTATAATTCATTATTTTATAAAATACCCCATTTCTTAAAAGGGAAAATTTCCTCCATGCCACCCCAAAACTTGGAAAATACCAAATTGCCACCCCAAAACTTAAAATTTCTTATTTGCCACCCTAAAATCATCAAATTTACCAAATTGCCACATTTATACATCTAATATACTTATTTGATTAAAATAATTCTGAAAAGTGTTGTATAAAAATTGTATTTTCATATTTCCCATTTTACCCTTCAAATCAAGGGATAAAATTACCACTTCTCTCCGCGCCTCTCCCTCCGCGCCTCTCTCTCGTTAAACAGATCCCCTTCTCCTCTCTCTTTCATTCAACAGATCCCCTTCGCCAAAACTCTTCCTCCGCCAAAACCCACCTAAACTCTTCCTCCATCCCTCTCCAGTATCCCTTCCCTCTCCGACAGATTTTGTGAAAAAACTACATAATTGTAACAGTAGGTACACAGTACAGTCCCAAATTATAGATTTGAATTCCTACTTTTATCAAAAAGAAAGAAAGGCTGAGCTGAAGATTTTTGGAATATTTTTTTATTTTACAATGTATAACAGATAAGAGAAGAGTAGTTCAAGACTGGTCGTTTACTTGGTGAATTCCTAAGGCTCATACGTGGCAACCATTCCATTGTTTCTTGATTGATTCTTTGTTTCTTGATTTATATAAATACTTATAGATTTGCCACTGCATCATAATGTGACTAAGGGAAGGTTATTTGGTATTTCTTGTGTTAAAGTACTTGCATTTATATACTGGTATGGTGGTACCTACTAAGCTTGTTAATTTATGTACTTGCATTTATATACCGAAGAAGCATCTGGAGATATATACAAGACTTCTACTTGGACTAATTTTTTTTTTTGGATGAAATTATGTAATTTTTTTTACTAAATTTTTGTTTTGATGTAATTGTCATAATATGATATTCTTGATGTTAAACACACTTTTATTGGAATTGTCTTTTAGTCATTGCTTGCTATGTTGTAATGTTGTTTGAACTAAATAATATATTTGTTTAGTGAATAATGTTTTCCAGATCAAATTAATTACTTTTTATAAAATATCATTGCTTCTTATTTCCCATTTCAAAATATCACTTAGACATAGTAATATGAAGAGTGCCTGAGTTGCTTATTACAAATAAGGAATTTAATTTCAAAGAAAAAGTATGATGTGCCTTGTGCCAAGAAGCAGAAGGCAATTAAAATTTGAAATTTCAACATTCACAAATGATTCATTCCTCTCTGAGATGTTCTATTATAGAATCATGATTCATTCTCTTTTGTGTGACACACTAACAAAATTGAAATACAATTGCAATATACAAGATGTGCATTTATTTATGAAATAATAGACGTACAAGCATTCGATAAGAAGCTAATACAAGATGTGCACTTATTTATGAAAACAAACATCCATCAACACGAAAATAAAAGACACAAATATCTTAAGAGAAATTCATTGTTTCTTGATTGATTGATTACACTGTATGCTATTACATTTATAGAAATCCATCTATCTAAACTACAGTTGTTTTGAAATCTAAGGTAAGAATCTGTTCGACTTGTTTGCTTGTGTGTCTTCATCTCCACAGAAACTGCAAAAGTAGTAATTGAAATGGTTAATTGCATAAACATAATTAGGCTTGAGGGCTACTAATTTCAACCATAAAATTATGGACCAATGTCAAATGCTTTCTTTAGAATCATTGATGCTTTATTTAGCAAGTGGATTTGAAAATTAAAACTACACAAAAAGTTCAAAACCCGTTTAAATAGATGTCACCAAGTATGCCAAAATCTGTCAAGAACAAATAAATGACCAAATAAACTTGAACTAATCCTCTAAGTCTCAAGTCCTGTACCAATGTACCAGTACCAAACCGATACTGTACCAATACCAAGCAATGATTATAGGGCTTAAATTGTGAAGAATTTGGTTGATTATAGGGCTCAAATTGGGAAAATCAGTTTATAAAACTAAATTTGACATGGTAATGAAAGAATGGACCAGATGATTTTTACACATATACACTGATTTAAGACTCAGAGAAGCAAAAATGTGAAAATAAAATAGAACTGACAACAATAATTGCAACCATTATTTTTGCCTAGAACAGATTTAATAAAAACCTGCCCGACCCATATTCAATTAGAAAAATCTTGATGAGATATGGTCTATTCTATAAATTCTCCACTACAATTAGCGTAAAAGGCGAAGGTTATAACACACCTGCTTCCTATTTCTGGGAGAGAGGCGCACATTTCTTGAACTCATTGTAAGGTCATCAGCTTCACGCACTATTTCTGATCCAACTATTTCAACTGCTAGTGGAGCAAGAACTGGTGGCGGAGAGGCAGGAGGTTCGGCAGAGGAGAGGAGACTTCGGCCTGACGGAGAGGGAAGGGGTACTGGAGAGGGGCGGAGGAAGGGTTTTGGCGAAGGGAATCTGTTGAACGAGAGAGAGAAGCGCGGAGGAAAGTGGTCCTGGTGGAGGAACGAGAGAAAGAGAGGCACATGGGATGGGGATGAAGAGCTATTGCACTGGAGATATCAAGTTCATAATTTTATCTCTTGAATTGAAGGGTAAAATGGGAAATATGAAAATACGTTTTTTATACAACACTTTTCAGAATTATTTTAATCAAATAAGTATATTAGATGTATAAATGTGGCAATTTAGTAAATTTGATGATTTTAGAGTGGCAAATAAGAAATTTTGAGTTTTGAGGTGGCAATTTGGTATTTTTCAAGTTTTAGAGTGGCATGGAGGAAATTTTCCCTTCTTAAAACCATCAAACAAAATAATCTTCTCTAAAATTTACGAAGAAATTACAAATAATAAATCATACTAATAATAAACTTTATAATTCAGGCAATTAATTAAGAAAGGAGTGAGAGTAAATGAAAGAAGGAAGAAATGAGGGTAAGAGAGGAAAAATGGGTTCTACAAAGATATTTTGTAAAAAAAAATTAAGAGAAAAATATTTTGTTTAATGGTTTTCAAAAGTGTAGTATTATATAAAATTTTCTCGCTATCATATTTTCATAAGGTTTCTTTTAAACAAGCTTTCCGATGAGAGGAGGTATTGATCATCATTTGTTTTATCTTTCTTTTCGATGTACTATACCATTTCATAACAATATACTCCCGTTCAATTGTCACAGAATTTTGCAAGATAAAATTTCACGAGTTCGGAAGCTAACATATTAATTTACGGAACTCATACCCATTAGTATTTACTGAAATGATTATGAGAACATGCTGAAATTAATGTTCCATTACTAGGGGTGAAAACGGAGCTGATACCATATCTACATCCGTCTTTCAATGAGCGGATACGAATACGGATACGAATAGTAAATGGATATTAAAATTCAAAATCAAATCTATCTTAAACGGATACGGATACGTAACAGATAGTCCACAGATACGAATTCGAATACAAATATAAAATGAATAATTGTTGAGCATTTTAAAATACAAATACTAATTAATAAAATTAAGAAAATAAAATCAGAAAATAAAATACGAAAAAGTACTATTCAATTTTCTCTATGTACCATGGGTGCTCCCAAACAATTCTCACTAAATAATTCATTCTTCTATAAAGAGATTCAAACAACACGTGAATTAGACATCATGCTAAACAAGAAACCGGTTATAACCGGTAATAACCGGATCGGATTTCAAGGAAATGCCACTGGATCGTACTTACCCACGTGATATGCCATTGGTTTCAATACGTGATATGCCATTGGATCGTACTTACCCACGTGATAAGCTTTTTTTTAAAATACGTATATCTATTCAAATTTTCTTATTTAAATTACCATTTAATTTACTAGAATAAAAACTAACAAATTAAATAATGTTCATAAAAATTGGTTTCAATAAATACAAAAATATTCGGAAAAAATAAAATTGTAAAACACTAATTACTTATATATGTTTATGGATATTTTTTATGAACAAAAAAAAATGTTTTTTTTCACATAAGAATATATTTATATTGTCTAAAGTATAAAGTATTATGTTTATATTTGTTATGTGTTGTTCTTGTCACATAACTATGAATATACTTAACTTTTTATCTCATTTATAAATGTTCCTTTAGCATTTTGACTTGCAATAATTTGTTGCAAAATTAATTCAATTAAGGGAAAGAATAATGTAATCCGAATACAACTTGAAAAGACGGCGAGGGGGAAATGAGAGAGGAAAGAGCGAAAATAAAGGCGACAAAAATGGCGACAAAAAAGAAAAAAAAGAAGAACAAAACAAATCAGAAAAAAACGACAACATCCAAAGTCAAAGTCGCAATTCACCACAAAGCTCAAATTCCTTCTCTCCTCTTGCTCCTGTGGACCTGAAGTCCAGCCCATCCACTGTTGTGACTACTCAGGTTTTGGTTAGGCCTCAAATGGCTTCTGGGCCGAGCGATACCAATTCTTACAAAGCCTCATTGCTGAAGCCTGTACCTCCGCTCCGCGACAAGGAGAAGTTGCGCCACACCTATTGGCATCAACGAGGCGCTCCTCTAGTCACGCGAGGGAGCCTGGTGCGAGCTCGCCTTGAGAAGCTACGCGCATCTTCCTCTCCTTCTAATCCAGTGTGTTTTAAATGCGCTGATCATGGTCATCTTGCTCCCCAGTGCCGTAATGTGGAATTGTGCTTCGTATGTAACCAATTAGGGCATCGGGCACGCTATTGTCGCACTGTGACGGCTCATCCCCCTTCTCCGATCACCAAAACCATTCCTACACCTGTTTCTCCTCCAGATCTGCCTGTTCCCAGCCCTTCGCCTCCATCTCAGCTGTTCAACACTGCGAATATGAGTTCTCAGGCTATGCGAGCTCCGATCCGGACGCTGTACTCCACTGAGGCTAGCGACCTGGAGGAACAGGCCTTTCACCGCAGTTTCTTTCTGACAGATCACAAAGGGTGGGGTCCGATCAAGATCGAACAAGGGTTGAAGAAGTTGATTGGTTACTTTCACTGGTTTGCGAGCAAGTTCGATGATCATCGGTACCTGATTGACATGTCTCGTACACTTTGAGTGTGACGAGTAGATATCAGGCTAATCCAGGCATAAAGCACTGGAATGCTGTAAAGAATATCCTTAAGTTCTTGAGGAGAACTAAGGATATGTTTCTCGTCTACAACGTTATCACCTAATACGAGAGATCGTAAACATCATAAGATGTTTATAATTAATTATAAAAGATATAATTAATATAAAGGTGATGTAAATATAAGTAGAGTTGACACAGTCAGCAACACAGCTGATCCACTCACAAAATCTCTTCCTCAAGCCAAGCACGAGATGCTTAATGCTTCTATGAGTTTGAAACACATAGAAGATTGGCTGTGTGATTTTCTCAGGATATACGAGATCTTAGAGAATATAGAATTTTGTATATAAGTAGGGCCTACGATGATTAACTCCTAGCTTAAGTGGGAGATTGTTAGTTTGTAATAATCTAGAAGTCAATAATACGATAAATTATCATAAAGCTTTGTTCATGAATTGAATGTTTATTTATATATCATTTTGTTGCCTTGAGTATTATTGAATTTATGGATCATTTCGAGTTCATGACTGAAATTGTGAAACTGCATAATATAGATAATATATACTCTTAAAAAGTCACTGACCAAGGTAATTAGCAGGAACACTAATTACCGCGATAAGGTTAGTATGTGGATTAAAAGATTGTTAAGTTTTACAAACCACCTGACACGAGATGTTATTTTAATCACATAGATACATGTTCTAGGAACATGGTATTTGACAGACCCCGAACGAAACATTAAATAGAATTGTGTTCGTGTCATTTATGTTTTCATTCAGTGTCACGTTCTACAGTATGAGGTATTTATCGTTCCCACTAAGAAATATGTATGTGTGATTGTTATCCACCCTTGAACGTAAAAAGCAGTCATAACGGTAGCTTTTCCATATGTATAGCTTAGCTGAGGAAGTGATAGTTTACCAAGAATACTATTTGTCCCTCGTATCTCTATACGAGCTATAGCATCACTGAGCCCCTTGGTAGAGTTAGATTATCTGCTAGCGGTATAATTACAAGAGTAATTATATTTTATAATCTGCTCAAGATCAAGAAAAGATTCAGTTAGCAAGGATGACACACATCTATCTTGAAACTAATCTGATAGCTATGAGACAGAAGAACAGACACAAGTAAATTGTTTACTGGATCGTGATATTGTACAGTACAACATCATCTGTGTAATTGGATGGTCATGATGTGTTGCCAGATGCCGCTCATGATTATAGAAGTTAAAACAGTTTTAACTCTATTTACCAACATAACACAGATCCTATTGGGTCACACCATATAGGAGTTAATCGGAGAATCTTATTGTGATTGATTATAAATTGGTTATGATCAATAGTAAGATGGTTATAATTAATTATACGTGTTACAATTAAATTATAAATGTTATGTAAAAATAACAAACAAAACATTGGTTAATTTATAAACGTGTGTGACACGTTGTATAAAAGTTAACCGGTTAATTTATAAATGTGCAGGACACGTTGTATAAATTATCGAAATAACAACCGCAAGAAAAATATATATAATTGTTCAGAATAATTATACGAATATTATTTGTATTCGGGTCGAGGGCATTCGGGTCTTTTCAGATTCGTCCTTATCCGCATGACATGTCATCGATCCTATCCAGATGACACGTCATCGATCTTATCCACATGACATGTCATCCTTATCCATTCAATGACATATCTTGTAAATAGGCCGAACTTGGAGGGCATTTTGGTCTTTTGGCAACCGACCCTAAACCCTATAAATAGGGGTGGAGGGGTAGAGAGAAAAATCGCTAATTCATTCGTACCGTTTCGTGTCGAAACGGATCGGTATTTTCTCTCTTTCTCGGTTTCTCTCCCAAATAGTGTTTCGGTTGAGAAAAAAAAGTTATACGTAGTTGACGTATAATCTTGCGGTTTGTTGTGAAGTATATTTACGGGATCGATGAATAGTGTTTTACCAAATTTCGCGGTATGTCAGTTTTGCTTATTGATGAAACTGAGCAACCGAAAATTTGTGTTTACGGGTTTTCATCTTTTTCCCTGTGAATAGTGTTTTTGCAGAATTCCGCGGTTTACAGTATTTCTGGCAGAAGAAATAAACCGCTCTCCGGTTAGTCCTGGTGGATAACCGATAGAGGTATCACACGTGTGATACTCCGAGTCGATTCCTTCCCTGGTGAGGCTCTACTCGCTCGGTCTGCATTCCAACTGTGATTTAGAAACAAGGTATAAATATGCTATATTAATCTATTTAATTGGTAAGTAGATTAAAGTTTTAGAAATCAATCATGGAGTAGATCTGTAAAAGGATTAAATTGGGTTTTGATGCCAAATGAATACTGAAGGTCGACCGCCTTGGAAAGTTTCCTGACATACCCCGTTTAATCCTGAGCTTAAGTTGGCCGTAGAAATTTTTGTTCTACGGTCATTCCGCAACTTAAGCCTAAACGGGTTTTGGTTAGCACACCGCGAAACCCAACAGTTGCCTCATAAGAAATATACTTGGGCTAGTGGTAAAAATAAAGCTTTGCTAGATAGGTATTTTGTTAGTGTTGATTGGTTAGATCAATATCCTACGGTGGTAGTTAAACACTTGAGCTCATATGGTTCTGATCACAACCCCTTGATTCTTTCCACTGGGGAAACAAATAATAATGCTTCTCTGTTTAGATTTGATCCAGAATGGTTAAAAAATGAAGCGTTTGTAGCCCTCCTCCAACAGTGGTGGCAAGAATTTCCGCTAGCTGATCATAGAATGGGACTTTCTTGGCACAATAAAACTAAATTCCTCAAAAGAAAAATAACGGGCTGGGCTAAAAACTACCATGGCGCAAAAAAGAGACATAAAAGAGCACTTCTGGATCAATTATCTAAACTAGAAACAATCAGAGAGACTAGAGAGCTTACCTCAACTGAATTCCAACTCTGGGTACACTTGAACAGTCAGCTTGATCAAGTGTACTTGGAGGAAGAATTATATTGGCAGACTAGATCTAGACAGCAGTGGCTCCAAGAAGGAGACCACAACACTAAGTTTTTTCATAGGATTGCAAATACTCGACATAGGAAAAATAAGATTTTATCATTAGAAATTAACAATCAGCTTACCACCAACTCTGCTGATATTCATGACCATGTTCAGTCATACTACAAAGATTTGTTAGGCACCATTGGTTGCCCTTTCGGATCCTTAGGACCGGAGTTGTGGGCTTCTCAGGATCTCGTTTCCCCAGCAGAAAATCAACACCTGACAGCACCCTTTGTTGAGAGTGAGATTCACCGAGCTGTTTTTGAATCTGACCCCTATGGTGCACCAGGGCCTGATGGCCTCACTTTCCAGTTTTATCAGTTCTTTTGGGACACCATTAAATCTGATCTGATTCGGTTATGTCATCAATTTTATGAGGGTAATCTCGAACTGCAATTCATTAACAAATCTATCATATGTTTGATACCTAAAGAACATGATGCTCAGCTCATCAAGAAATTTCGACCCATTAGTCTCGTTAATTGCAGTTTTAAGATTATCTCTAAAATATTGACATATCGAGTAGAACCTATCTTACAACGGCTTATTGATCACCACCAATCTGCCTTTTTGAAAGGTCGCTACATCTTAGATAATGTAGTCCTTGGCCATGAAATCATACATCATTGTAAAAGCACACACACTAAAGGAGTGGTAGTTAAAATTGATTTTGAAAAAGCTTATGACAAAATCAATTGGAACTATCTACTTCAGATTATGCAGGCCCGAGGATTTGGTACCAAATGGGTACATTGGATGGCAACAGGGTTGGTCAGCTCCCAATCTTGTGTATCCATTAATGGCAACCTTACACCTTATTTCTTTTGTAAACGAGGAGTGAGACAAGGGGACCCCCTCTCTCCCTACCTCTTTAACTTAGCTGCTGATTCTTTGAGCAAAATGTTCCTGCTGGGTAGAGATACACACCGAATCATAGGACTAGGACCAGCTTGTGATCAAAACCATGCAGTGACCAACTGTCACTATGCGGATGATACTATACTGTTTCTACAAGCTGATCCTAGGAATATTGAAATTGCATGGTGGACTATGGTGGCATTTGAATCCATATCCGGAATTAAAATGAATTTGGATAAAACTGAAATGTATCCAATTAATTTAGAGGATACATAAACTCACTTCCTAGCTTCCATCTTCAAGTGCCACTTGTCTAAATTTCCATTTAAGTACTTGGGCATTCCTCTCTCTGACTCTCCCTTAAAAGTAGCTAATTGGAATTTTTTGTTGGATAAATTTAGATATAAATTACAGGGTTGGAAACAACAATCTCTCTCCCTTGGGGGCAGAATTACCCTTCTCAACTCTGTTCTTTCAGCGATACCTTTATATACCCTATCTTTATATAAAATTCCTCAAACAGTACTGCGTGAAATAGATAAGATTCGGAGAAAATTTTTATGGCAAGGTACTCAAGATAAAAGGAAATATGCTTTAATGAGTTGGGAAGATTTATGCATTGACAAAACTTTTGGGGGTATGGGGATTCTTGATCTCCATCAGATGAATTGTGCGTTACTGCTCAAGTGGTGGTGGCGATATAATGATCCTCACTACTCCAATCTTTGGAAATCTGTTTTAGAGGCCAACCTCCGCGCAAATATCGCTCCCTCTATGTTCTGGCAAGCGGTCCAGGACCTTTCTCACTTTAGTCAGTTGGGCATGATCTTATCTCCAGGCCATTTATGAACAGTTCAGTTTTGGACTGATACCTGGTGTACTTGCCCTTTACATATTACTTATCCTCAACTATTTGATATATGTACAACCAAAGATGTTACGGTACAAGAGGTGGTAAATACTCAGGGTAGTTGCTTGCAATTTAGGAGAGGTCTAAGTGGAGTGTTATTAGAAGAATGGCAACAAATTTTGGGATTACTGCAGACTACCACTTTTACTCAGGACATAGATACACTTAAATGGCAGTGGGAATCTCATGGGACATTCACTGTTAGATCTATGTATTTGTTTCTTAATTTTCATGGAGTCCAACCCCTAACACCATTGCTGCTTTGGTGGAAACTCCCAGTTCCCCCAAAAATTAGGACCTTTATGTGGTTAATGAGTAAAAATAAAATTCTGACTTAAATACAACTCTTGGCCAAGGGATGGCAAGGAGATATTATGTGTCAGTTTTGTCCTATGCATGAAGACTCTAACCATTTGTTTTTTCAGTGTTATTTTGCTAGGGCTATATGGTTTTATATGGGAAAATGTCAGGACCATAGACATACTTGGACCTCTATTGATGATGTGTTACACTTTGCACATTCACTACCCAAAATAACTCGAAAAGCTCTTTTAATTGTTGTTAGTGCAGTGGTGTGGTGCATATGGAAAAAACGCAATGACCTTTGCTTTAATCATTCATTAACACAGCCTTGTCGGGGTACTATTATGACTATTATTTCTTTGGTTGTTTCTTGGACAGGTACTCAAGGGGAGCACATCCAAGCTACAGTAAATGAGTGGCTGCCACAGGATCTGGATGAGGTGCCTATTCAACTCGTCCCGATGGAGGATGCCAGGCTGATAGAGATGCTCTCTGATGACTATGAATAGCGTGTTGGATACCAGGGATTTAATTGATTAGATTAGACACATGTGAGGGCTATGTTAGCAGTCTCTTGCTTGTTTCCAGTTTGCTGTTTTAGACTCTGTTTATCGTTTCTGCTATGTTTGACGTATGGACTCTAGCACTTGGTTCGCTAGTATTTCTCTGGATTTTGTGTGTTTTGTAACAATGTTTCATGGTAATGAAACGGGCTAATGCCTTTTAAAAAAAAAAAATACAACTTGAAAAAAATATCCAATAAATCCTAAAATTCCCTTAATACCAAAAAAATTTAGTCGGCCGAACGGGCCCAGAAAATTCGGCCATTTTTTTAATACCCCTAAAAAAATTTATAAAAAATAACCTCTGTTTTTTTTATATATATGCCCTGACCGCTTGGATTGGAGGCGGGCCAAAATTATAGCAAGCTGCCCAGGATACGGGCGCTCCTTGCCATAACCAAGCCCAGGGGCGGATCCAGGATTTTCGCCAGGAAGGGGCAAAAAAAATATCGAATCGGATTTAAATAGCTTATCGGATTTAAACCCATTAACTAATTGAGTACTCGATAAAAAAATAATATTTTGACTTATTTTTTCAACACCTTGACTTATAATTTCTGATCCTGTAACTTATAATTAATATTACCAATCATAATTCAAGAAATTTATTTTGATTTTAACGCTAAATTTAACCCGAATTACAACTCAAACACCCAAAGGGGGGCAAAAAAATTTCCAGGGAGGGGCAGAGTCGATCGGTACCAATAAATCACCACTAAAACTCGAAATCCAGGAGGGGGCGACTGACCCCCCTTGTGCTACAGTAGATCCGCCCCTGACCAAGCCGCCACAATATGGGGCGCTCCATGCCAAGACCAAGCCGCCCCACTCTTGGGCGCTCCATGCCAAACCAAACCGCCCATCCCATATTTAATCCTTTTTAATCTATCTGTACTCCATTCTTCTCTCCCGCACACTCCATTCAATACACTCTAACCTAAATTGTACTATTTGAGAGATGCGATTTATTTGGCGACTGAAGAGCGATTTTACTGTAGCAACAGGTACTTTTTTTAGATTCTTTTTATTTATTTACTAAATTAGATATTATTGTTCCATTTACTGTAACTGTAACTGTGGTAATTACTGTTCAATTATGACTGTTGCTACTGTGCATTACTGTTACTGTTACAATTACTGTAGCAACAGGTATTTTTTTTCAAATTATTTTCTAATTAGATTATTGTACCCGTTATAATTTTTGTACAATTACTTTAATCTTTATAAAATTATTTTTTAAATGTAGTTTGTTAAGGAAAAGATGTTAGTTGCACTGTATGTGGGCGGCAAGTTACAAAGAGATGAAGATGGCGTGCAGTACACGAAAGATGCCACATTTGGCTTCGAGGTTAATGACAATACCACATTTCAGGAACTTAAGCAGCTAATATACGAAAAGACTGTTGTAAATCCCAACAGGTATGAAATAGAATTGGCTACACGGATTGACAACTCACGTGGGGTGGGGGCTAGACCTTACTTTGTGAGGTTTTCAATAACATATGTGAATTTGTGGAGAGTTGTGTACACTCAATTTGCGGCTAGTGGGGTCCCGGTAGTGGACATATATTTGAAGAGGGTTCCCCGGACTAGGGCTGGACCTTCAAGTTCGGCTGGGGCTGGACCTTCAGGTTATGACAATTCGGGTTATGACAACCAGGGGTACCACCAGCACTCCCCTTATGACAACCAAGGGTACCACCAGCACTCCCCTTATGACAACCAGGAATACCACCAGCACTCCCCTTATGACAACCAGGGGTACCACCAGCACTCCCCTTATGACAACCAGAGGTACCACAGCCCCGGTTATCACAACCAGGGGTACCACAACTCCCCAGAAAATACTGAAAAGTTACCACCACCACCCAGACAGACACCCATAATCCCTAGATTTCCAACTATGCCAGAGTCAGGATCGGTACCCATTAATCGGACTGATATTGATATTGATGTTGATGCTATCGATGCCATACCAGAAAGGGAAATGGAAACGGGGGATGAATACCAAGGGGTTTGGGAATCTGATGACTTATCAGATGGTGATGCAAATGTACCAGGTTTATCCAGGGCATAAAAATTTCCGATTAGAGGTCGGGGAAGTAAGCATCCAGCCCTACATTCAATGACACCACAGCTTTCGAGGAGGCAGACATTAGTTTCTTTGGTCCTCGTATTGAATACAATCAAGAACTTGCCGCAGGGCAACTTTATACCAAGATAGATGAACTTGTAAAGAAAATCAATGAGACTCATGTTTACGGCAACTGGGAATGTATAATACACACAAGGGACCGAACAAGGTTAGTTGTGCTATGTAAAACTCACCCGCGCTGCGAGTTCCGCCTTTTTGCAACCTCTGCTAGTTCAGGGGAAGCATGGATAATTAAGAAGTGTGAACCATCTCATACATGCAAGTCTGCGTCCACAATGACAGACCATGCGCAGCTGACGGCATCACTAATTGCCGATGCAATTGAGGAGGACATTAAGTTGGATCCATCGATGAGCATCAAGGCGGTGGCTATGATCGTCAGACACAAATACAAATATGTAACCCCAAAATACAACATGCTGTGGAGAGGTCGTGAACTTGCCGTCTGCAGAACATTTTTTGAAATTTTTTTACTATTTATTAAGCCACTTTGAAAATCGTTGATTTTACATTTTCTGGACCATTGGATCAGCGATTTTCAAAGTGGCTTCATAAATAGTAAAAAAATTCCAAAAAATATAAAATTTGGTCTCCAAGCACATCTTAATATATAGATCGCATCTAACGGTTCGGATTGACTATTTGGACTTTAAAAACGGAGAAAAAGAATTTGAAAGATATGGTGCATTTGGGTGCATTTGAACCCTCCTCAATTAGATTATTGTATAATCTTCCATCTAATATTTTTAATATTTAATAAGTGTTGAATTAATAACATATAAATAAAATAATACAAAATAATATATTTAATAGGTATATTGTATTTTAGTTTTTTTTTTAAATTATTATATCGTTGTATTCGTATCATATACATACCCGTATATCTATACAACATATAAGAGTGCAAAGCATGAAAGTTGAGCAGAGTTGACTTCAAAAAGTAAGGATACGTTCATTCTTTTTTTGAAGAGAACCTTTATTTTAATTTGGCCTTTCTCACTGTTATGTGGCTACTTTTTTGTTCCTTGGATTATTCATTGACAGCCTTGATCTTTTTTTTTTTTTTGGGTGCATCTCATTTTTTAACGTTTATTATAAAGTATATTATAATATCACTTATTAGAAAAAGAAATCGTAGTACACCTTGTTCCCTTCAGTTTACATTTTTTTAAATTTCCCTAGTTCAAAAGTTCTTTTGTTTTTTACTTTTAAATTTCCGTATTTCAAAAATTAGAGTGAAAATTGACAAGATAAGGAGAAAATTTTTGTGACACGGAGGTAACTCCACTAAAAGGAGGTTCTCCTTAATGACTTGGGATGTTGTATGCATCAGTAAAAATCAAGGTGGGCTTCGTGTGCTTGATCTCAAGCTAATTAATATCTCTTCTTGTCAAGTGGTGGATCAGATTTTTAGATAACTCAGTTCATGGAAAATGAAAAGACATTTTTAGATAACTCACCTAATCTATGCTCTCCCTTTTGGAGATGCATATTAAAAGAGCACCATATATTAAAAGCAGCAGTGACCAATGGCCCGACACAATAAATAGGAGGTATAGGTCGGGTTGAGAGGCACAACCCATCTTTTATTGTTTTCACGGCCCGATGTTCTAGTGACTCAAAGGTGTTGATGAGAATTCCTTTTGCCTCCGTCCTTCGCCTTAACGCATTAACGAAGAGCTTGTGCTCCTCAGTGTCAAACTCTAGGATCAAAGATGGTGTGTCTGATACATGCAGAAGGGGAATGCCAGGGATGACAATTGGGGTTTTCCCAACATCTTTCTTTCTCCTATCCCAAGTTGGGACCAGATCTGGTAAGGGAAAGTACACGGCAAGGGCGTTTGCTCCAGATGCATAGAATATATATGTTGGTATGCCGAGCTCAGCCGCGACATCCAGTGCATCAACACAGAAGAAATCAATGACCAGTGCAGCAATAGATGCGGTTTTTGACAGGGATTGAAGGTATGATTGAAGTTCCGTGTTGTTTGCTCGTAGAGTATGGAACATGTTGCTTAACGGAGTACGGGCAGGTTGAGAAGGAAGTGAGAGCGGCGGGAGAAGGTTAAATGAGATTTCCGGATTGGTAGAAGAGACTTTGGAGATGAATTTTGTGGTGGCGGGAGGCATGATCGGAGGGTTTATTACAGCAATTTCGACGGAGATGCGGTGGTTTATAAACAACTTGGCTAGCTGTACCATTGGTATCATGTGGCTGGCACCCATGGTAGGGTAGAGCACAACCTTGACGTCCTTCATTAATCGCAAACAGAATAAATTTTGGAATAGTGTTTTTGGCTAAGATGATTGTAGAATCGATTGAAGATCCTGTATACTGAGATACAGTTACAATTACAAGCAAGTTTGATCCCTTCGTTCCATTTTATAATTGGGGCGTGAGGAAGAAGAATATATTTCTCTTACGCAGTGGGTGACCTACTTCTGTTGACTCCCCGTTATTTAATTACGTCATAGGGTTGGAATATTGATGGAAAAAAAGAAGATAGGGTTGGATTATTAATACATGCATGATGCATTCTCATCAAAATACCGAGTTACTAAGTTTATTATTTGTATGATTTATTATTTTGAATTTCTTCCTAAATTATCTCAATCATATTGTATAATTCATTATTTTATAAAATACCCCATTTCTTAAAACCATCAAACAAAATAATCTTCTCTAAAATTTACGAAGAAATTACAAATAATAAATCATACTAATAATAAACTTTATAATTCAGGCAATTAATTAAGAAAGGAGTGAGAGTAAATGAAAGAAGGAAGAAATGAGGGTAAGAGAGGAAAAATGGGTTCTACAAAGATATTTTGTAAAAAAAAATTAAGAGAAAAATATTTTGTTTAATGGTTTTCAAAAGTGTAGTATTATATAAAATTTTCTCGCTATCATATTTTCATAAGGTTTCTTTTAAACAAGCTTTCCGACGAGAGGAGGTATTGATCATCATTTGTTTTATCTTTCTTTTCGATGTACTATACCATTTCATAACAATATACTCCCGTTCAATTGTCACAGAATTTTGCAAGATAAAATTTCACGAGTTCGGAAGCTAACATATTAATTTACGGAACTCATACCCATTAGTATTTACTGAAATGATTATGAGAACATGCTGAAATTAATGTTCCATTACTAGGGGTGAAAACGGAGCTGATACCATATCTACATCCGTCTTTCAATGAGCGGATACGAATACGGATACGAATAGTAAATGGATATTAAAATTCAAAATCAAATCTATCTTAAACGGATACGGATACGTAACAGATAGTCCACAGATACGAATTCGAATACAAATATAAAATGAATAATTGTTGAGCATTTTAAAATACAAATACTAATTAATAAAATTAAGAAAATAAAATCAGAAAATAAAATACGAAAAAGTACTATTCAATTTTCTCTATGTACCATGGGTGCTCCCAAACAATTCTCACTAAATAATTCATTCTTCTATAAAGAGATTCAAACAACACGTGAATTAGACATCATGCTAAACAAGAAACCGGTTATAACCGGTAATAACCGGTTATAACCGGTAATAACCGGATCGGATTTCAAGGAAATGCCACTGGATCGTACTTACCCACGTGATATGCCATTGGTTTCAATACGTGATATGCCATTGGATCGTACTTACCCACGTGATAAGCTTTTTTTTTAAATACGTATATCTATTCAAATTTTCTTATTTAAATTACCATTTAATTTACTAGAATAAAAACTAACAAATTAAATAATGTTCATAAAAATTGGTTTCAATAAATACAAAAATATTCGGAAAAAATAAAATTGTAAAACACTAATTACTTATATATGTTTATGGATATTTTTTATGAACAAAAAAAAATGTTTTTTTTCACATAAGAATATATTTATATTGTCTAAAGTATAAAGTATTATGTTTATATTTGTTATGTGTTGTTCTTGTCACATAACTATGAATATACTTAACTTTTTATCTCATTTATAAATGTTCCTTTAGCATTTTGACTTGCAATAATTTGTTGCAAAATTAATTCAATTAAGGGAAAGAATAATGTAATCCGAATACAACTTGAAAAGACGGCGATGGGGGAAAGGAGAGAGGAAAGAGCGAAAATAAAGGCGACAAAAATGGCGACAAAAAAGAAAAAAAAGAAGAACAAAACAAATCAGAAAAAAACGACAACATCCAAAGTCAAAGTCGCAATTCACCACAAAGCTCAAATTCCTTCTCTCCTCTTGCTCCTGTGGACCTGAAGTCCAGCCCATCCACTGTTGTGACTACTCAGGTTTTGGTTAGGCCTCAAATGGCTTCTGGGCCGAGCGATACCAATTCTTACAAAGCCTCATTGCTGAAGCCTGTACCTCCGCTCCGCGACAAGGAGAAGTTGCGCCACACCTATTGGCATCAACGAGGCGCTCCTCTAGTCACGCGAGGGAGCCTGGTGCGAGCTCGCCTTGAGAAGCTACGCGCATCTTCCTCTCCTTCTAATCCAGTGTGTTTTAAATGCGCTGATCATGGTCATCTTGCTCCCCAGTGCCGTAATGTGGTATTGTGCTTCGTATGTAACCAATTAGGGCATCGGGCACGCTATTGTCGCACTGTGACGGCTCATCCCCCTTCTCCGATCACCAAAACCATTCCTACACCTGTTTCTCCTCCAGATCTGCCTGTTCCCAGCCCTTCGCCTCCATCTCAGCTGTTCAACACTGCGAATATGAGTTCTCAGGCTATGCGAGCTCCGATCCGGACGCTGTACTCCATTGAGGCTAGCGACCTGGAGGAACAGGCCTTTCACCGCAGTTTCTTTCTGACGGATCACAAAGGGTGGGGTCCGATCAAGATCGAACAAGGGTTGAAGAAGTTGATTGGTTACTTTCACTGGTTTGCGAGCAAGTTCGATGATCATCGGTACCTGATTGACATGTCTCGTACACTTTGAGTGTGACGAGTAGATATCAGGCTAATCCAGGCATAAAGCACTGGAATGCTGTAAAGAATATCCTTAAGTTCTTGAGGAGAACTAAGGATATGTTTCTCGTCTACAACGTTATCACCTAATATGAGAGATCGTAAACATCATAAGATGTTTATAATTAATTATAAAAGATATAATTAATATAAAGGTGATGTAAAGATAAGTAGAGTTGACACAGTCAGCAACACAGCTGATCCACTCACAAAATCTCTTCCTCAAGCCAAGCACGAGATGCTTAATGCTTCTATGAGTTTGAAACACATAGAAGATTGGCTGTGTGATTTTCTCAGGATATACGAGATCTTAGAGAATATAGAATTTTGTATATAAGTAGGGCCTACGATGATTAACTCCTAGCTTAAGTGGGAGATTGTTAGTTTGTAATAATCTAGAAGTCAATAATACGATAAATTATCATAAAGCTTTGTTCATGAATTGAATGTTTATTTATATATCATTTTGTTGCCTTGAGTATTATTGAATTTATGGATCATTTCGAGTTCATGACTGAAATTGTGAAACTGCATAATATAGATAATATATACTCTTAAAAAGTCACTGACCAAGGTAATTAGCAGGAACACTAATTACCGCGATAAGGTTAGTATGTGGATTAAAAAATTGTTAAGTTTTACAAACCACCTGACACGAGATGTTATTTTAATCACATAGATACATGTTCTAGGAACATGGTATTTGACAGACCCCGAATGAAACATTAAATAGAATTGTGTTCGTGTCATTTATGTTTTCATTCAGTGTCACGTTCTACAGTATGAGGTATTTATCGTTCCCACTAAGAAATATGTATGTGTGATTGTTATCCACCCTTGAACGTAAAAAGCAGTCATAACGGTAGCTTTTCCATATGTATAGCTTAGCTGAGGAAGTGATAGTTTACCAATAATACTATTTGTCCCTCGTATCTCTATACGAGCTATAGCATCACTGAGCCCCTTGGTAGAGTTAGATTATCTGCTAGCGGTATAATTACAAGAGTAATTATATTTTATAATCTGCTCAAGATCAAGAAAAGATTCAGTTAGCAAGGATGACACACATCTATCTTGAAACTAATCTGATAGCTATGAGACAGAAGAACAGACACAAGTAAATTGTTTACTGGATCGTGATATTGTACAGTACAACATCATCTGTGTAATTGGATGGTCATGATGTGTTGCCAGATGCCGCTCATGATTATAGAAGTTAAAACAGTTTTAACTCTATTTACCAACATAACACAGATCCTATTGGGTCACACCATATAGGAGTTAATCGGAGAATCTTATTGTGATTGATTATAAATTGGTTATGATCAATAGTAAGATGGTTATAATTAATTATACGTGTTACAATTAAATTATAAATGTTATGTAAAAATAACAAACAAAACATTGGTTAATTTATAAACGTGTGTGACACGTTGTATAAAAGTTAACCGGTTAATTTATAAATGTGCCGGACACATTGTATAAATTACCGAAACAACAACCGCAAGAAATATAATTATTCAGAATAATTATACGAATATTATTTGTATTCGGGTCGAGGGCATTCGGGTCTTTTCAGATTCGTCCTTATCCGCATGACATGTCATCGATCCTATCCAGATGACACGTCATCGATCCTATCCAGATGACACGTCATCGATCCTATCCAGATGACACGTCATCGATCCTATCCAGATGACACGTCATCGATCTTATCCACATGACATGTCATCCTTATCCATTCAATGACATATCTTGTAAATAGGCCGAACTTGGAGGGCATTTTGGTCTTTTGGCAACCGACCCTAAACCCTATAAATAGGGGTGGAGGGGTAGAGAGAAAAATCGCTAATTCATTCGTACCGTTTCGTGTCGAAACGGATCGGTATTTTCTCTCTTTCTCGGTTTCTCTCCTAAATAGTGTTTCGGTTGAGAAAAGAAAGTTATACGTAGTTGACGTATAATCTTGCGGTTTGTTGTGAAGTATATTTACGGGATCGATAAATAGTGTTTTACCAAATTTTGCGGTATGTCAGTTTTGCTTATTGATGAAACTGAGCAACCGAAAATTTGTGTTTACGAGTTTTCGTCTTTTTCCCTGTGAATAGTGTTTTTGCATAATTCCGCGGTTTACAGTATTTCTGGCAGAAGAAATAAACCGCTCTCCGGTTAGTCCTGGTGGATAACCGATAGAGGTATCACACGTGTGATACTCCGAGTCGATTCCTTCCCTGGTGAGGCTCTACTCGCTCGGTCTGCATTCCAACTGTGATTTGGAAACAAGGTATAAATATGCTATATTAATCTATTTAATTGGTAAGTAGATTAAAGTTTTAGAAATCAATCATGGAGTAGATCTGTAAAAGGATTAAATTGGGTTTTGATGCCAAATGAATACTGAAGGTGGACCGCCTTGGAAAGTTTCCTGACATACCCCGTTTAATCCTGAGCTTAAGTTGGCCGTAGAAATTTTTGTTCTACGGTCATTCCGCAACTTAAGCCTAAACAGGTTTTGGTTAGCACACCGCGAAACCCAACAGTTGCCTCATAAGAAATATACTTGGGCTAGTGGTAAAAATAAAGCTTTGCTAGATAGGTATTTTGTTAGTGTTGATTGGTTAGATCAATATCCTACGGTGGTAGTTAAACACTTGAGCTCATATGGTTCTGATCACAACCCCTTGATTCTTTCCACTGGGGAAACAAATAATAATGCTTCTCTGTTTAGATTTGATCCAGAATGGTTAAAAAATGAAGCGTTTGTAGCCCTCCTCCAACAGTGGTGGCAAGAATTTCCGCTAGCTGATCATAGAATGGGACTTTCTTGGCACAATAAAACTAAATTCCTCAAAAGAAAAATAACGGGCTGGGCTAAAAACTACTATGGCGCAAAAAAGAGACATAAAAGAGCACTTCTGGATCAATTATCTAAACTAGAAACAATCAGAGAGACTAGAGAGCTTACCTCAACTGAATTCCAACTCTGGGTACACTTGAACAGTCAGCTTGATCAAGTGTACTTGGAGGAAGAATTATATTGGCAGACTAGATCTAGACAGCAGTGGCTCCAAGAAGGAGACCACAACACTAAGTTTTTTCATAGGATTGCAAATACTCGACATAGGAAAAATAAGATTTTATCATTAGAAATTAACAATCAGCTTACCACCAACTCTGCTGATATTCATGACCATGTTCAGTCATACTACAAAGATTTGTTAGGCACCATTGGTTGCCCTTTCGGATCCTTAGGACCGGAGTTGTGGGCTTCTCAGGATCTCGTTTCCCCAGCAGAAAATCAACACCTGACAGCACCCTTTGTTGAGAGTGAGATTCACCGAGCTGTTTTTGAATCTGACCCCTATGGTGCACCAGGGCCTGATGGCCTCACTTTCCAGTTTTATCAGTTCTTTTGGGACACCATTAAATCTGATCTGATTCGGTTATGTCATCAATTTTATGAGGGTAATCTCGAACTGCAATTCATTAACAAATCTATCATATGTTTGATACCTAAAGAACATGATGCTCAGCTCATCAAGAAATTTCGACCCATTAGTCTCGTTAATTGCAGTTTTAAGATTATCTCTAAAATATTGACATATCGAGTAGAACCTATCTTACAACGGCTTATTGATCACCACCAATCTGCCTTTTTGAAAGGTCGCTACATCTTAGATAATGTAGTCCTTGGCCATGAAATCATACATCATTGTAAAAGCACACACACTAAAGGAGTGGTAGTTAAAATTGATTTTGAAAAAGCTTATGACAAAATCAATTGGAACTATCTACTTCAGATTATGCAGGCCTGAGGATTTGGTACCAAATGGGTACATTGGATGGCAACAGGGTTGGTCAGCTCCCAATCTTGTGTATCCATTAATGGCAACCTTACACCTTATTTCTTTTGTAAACGAGGAGTGAGACAAGGGGACCCCCTCTCTCCCTACCTCTTTAACTTAGCTGCTGATTCTTTGAGCAAAATGTTCCTGTTGGGTAGAGATACACACCGAATCATAGGACTAGGACCAGCTTGTGATCAAAACCATGCAGTGACCAACTGTCACTATGCGGATGATACTATACTGTTTCTACAAGCTGATCCTAGGAATATTGAAATTGCATGGTGGACTATGGTGGCATTTGAATCCATATCCGGAATTAAAATGAATTTGGATAAAACTGAAATGTATCCAATTAATTTAGAGGATACAGAAACTCACTTCCTAGCTTCCATCTTCAAGTGCCACTTGTCTAAATTTCCATTTAAGTACTTGGGCATTCCTCTCTCTGACTCTCCCTTAAAAGTAGCTAATTGGAATTTTTTGTTGGATAAATTTAGATATAAATTACAGGGTTGGAAAGAGCAATCTCTCTCCCTTGGGGGCAGAATTACCCTTCTCAACTCTGTTCTTTCAGCGGTACCTTTATATACCCTATCTTTATATAAAATTCCTCAAACAGTACTGCGTGAAATAGATAAGATTCGGAGAAAATTTTTATGGCAAGGTACTCAAGATAAAAGGAAATATGCTTTAATGAGTTGGGAAGATTTATGCATTGACAAAACTTTTGGGGGTATGGGGATTCTTGATCTCCATCAGATGAATTGTGCGTTACTGCTCAAGTGGTGGTGGCGATATAAAGATCCTCACTACTCCAATCTTTGGAAATCTGTTTTAGAGGCCAACCTCCGCGCAAATATCGCTCCCTCTATGTTCTGGCAAGCGGTCCAGGACCTTTCTCACTTTAGTCAGTTGGGCATGATCTTATCTCTAGGCCATTTAGGAGCAGTTTAGTTTTGGACTGATACCTGGTGTCACACTTGCCCTTTACAGATTACTTATCCTCAACTATTTGATATATGTACAACCAAAGATGTTACGGTACAAGAGGTGGTAAATACTCAGGGTAGTTGCTTGCAATTTAGGAGAGGTCTAAGTGGAGTGTTATTAGAAGAATGGCAACAAATTTTGGGATTACTGCAGACTACCACTTTTACTCAGGACATAGATACACTTAAATGGCAGTGGGAATCTCATGGGACATTCACTGTTAGATCTATGTATTTGTTTCTTAATTTTCATGGAGTCCAACCCCTAACACCATTGCTTTGGTGGAAACTCCCAGTTCCCCCAAAAATTAGGACCTTTATGTGGTTAATGAGTAAAAATAAAATTCTGACTTAAATACAACTCTTGGCCAAGGGATGGCAAGGAGATATTATGTGTCAGTTTTGTCCTATGCATGAAGACTCTAACCATTTGTTTTTTCAGTGTTATTTTGCTAGGGCTATATGGTTTTATATGGGAAAATGTCAGGACCATAGACATACTTGGACCTCTATTGATGATGTGTTACACTTTGCACATTCACTACCCAAAATAACTCGAAAAGCTCTTTTAATTGTTGTTAGTGCAGTGGTGTGGTGCATATGGAAAAAACGCAATGACCTTTGCTTTAATCATTCATTAACACAGCCTTGTCGGGGTACTATTATGACTATTATTTCTTTGGTTGTTTCTTGGACAGGTACTCAAGGGGAGCACATCCAAGCTACAGTAAATGAGTGGCTGCCACAGGATCTGGATGAGGTGCCTATTCAACTCGTCCCGATGGAGGATGCCAGGCTGATAGAGATGCTCTCTGATGACTATGAATAGCGTGTTGGATACCAGGGATTTAATTGATTAGATTAGACACATGTGAGGGCTATGTTAGCAGTCTCTTGCTTGTTTCCAGTTTGCTGTTTTAGACTCTGTTTATCGTTTCTGCTATGTTTGACGTATGGACTCTAGCACTTGGTTCGCTAGTATTTCTCTGGATTTTGTGTGTTTTGTAACAATGTTTCATGGTAATGAAACGGGCTAATGCCTTTTAAAAAAAAAAAATACAACTTGAAAAAAATATCCAATAAATCCTAAAATTCCCTTAATACCAAAAAAATTTAGTCGGCAGAACGGGCCCAGAAAATTCGGCCATTTTTTTAATACCCCTAAAAAAATTTATAAAAAATAACCTCCGTTTTTTTTATATATATGCCCTGGCCGCTTGGATTGGAGGCGGGCCAAAATTATAGCAAGCTGCCCAGGATACGGGCGCTCCTTGCCATAACCAAGCCCAGGGGCGGATCCAGGATTTTCGCCAGGAAGGGGCAAAAAAAATATCGAATCAGATTTAAATAGCTTATCGGATTTAAACCCATTAACTAATTGAGTACTCGATAAAAAAATAATGTTTTGACTTATTTTTTCAACACCTTGACTTATAATTTCTGATCCTATAACTTATAATTAATATTACCAATCATAATTCAAGAAATTTATTTTGATTTTAACGCTAAATTTAACCCGAATTACAACTCAAACACCCAAAGGGGGGCAAAAAAATTTCCAGGGAGGGGCAGAGTCGATCGGTACCAATAAATCACCACTAAAACTCGAAATCCAGGAGGGGACGACTGACCCCCCTTGTGCTACAGTAGATCCGCCCCTGACCAAGCCGCCACAATATGGGGCGCTCCATGCCAAGACCAAGCCGCCCCACTCTTGGGCGCTCCATGCCAAACCAAACCGCCCACCCTGCACCAACCGCCCATCCCATATTTAATCCTTTTTAATCTATCTGTACTCCATTCTTCTCTCCCGCACACTCCATTCAATACACTCTGACCTAAATTGTACTATTTGAGAGATGCGATTTATTTGGCGACTGAAGAGCGATTTTACTGTAGCAACAGGTACTTTTTTTAGATTCTTTTTATTTATTTACTAAATTAGATATTATTGTTCCATTTACTGTAACTGTAACTATTGTAATTACTGTTCAATTATGACTGTTGCTACTGTGCATTACTGTTACTGTTACAATTACTGTAGCAACAGGTATTTTTTTTCCAAATTATTTTCTAATTAGATTATTGTACCCGTTATAATTTTTGTACAATTACTTTAATCTTTATAAAATTATTTTTTAAATGTAGTTTGTTAAGGAAAAGATGTTAGTTGCACTGTATGTGGGCGGCAAGTTACAAAGAGATGAAGATGGCGTGCAGTACACGAAAGAGGCCACATTTGGCTTCGAGGTTAATGACAATACCACATTTCAGGAACTTAAGCAGCTAATATACGAAAAGACTGTTGTAAATCCCAACAGGTATGAAATAGAATTGGCTACACGGATTGACAACTCACGTGGGGTGGGGGCTAGACCTTACTTTGTGAGGTTGTCAATAACATATGTGAATTTGTGGAGAGTTGTGTACACTCAATTTGCGGCTAGTGGGGTCCCGGTAGTGGACATATATTCGAAGAGGGTTCCCCGGACTAGGGCTGGACCTTCAAGTTCGGTTGGGGCTGGACCTTCAGGTTATGACAATTCGGGTTATGACAACCAGGGGTACCACCAGCACTCCCCTTATGACAACCAAGGGTACCACCAGCACTCCCCTTATGACAACCAGGAATACCACCAACACTCCCCTTATGACAACCAGGGGTACCACCAGCACTCCCCTTATGACAACCAGAGGTACCACAGCCCCGGTTATCACAACCAGGGGTACCACAACTCCCCAGAAAATACTGAAAAGTTACCACCACCACCCAGACAGACACCCATAATCCCTAGATTTCCAACTATGCCAGAGTCAGGACCGGTACCCATTAATCGAACTGATATTGATATTGATGTTGATGCTATCGATGCCATACCAGAAAGGGAAATGGAAACGGGGGATGAATACCAAGGGGTTTGGGAATCTGATGACTTATCAGATGGTGATGCAAATGTACCAGGTTTATCCAGGGCATAAAAATTTCCGATTAGAGGTCGGGGAAGTAAGCATCCAGTCACTACATTCAATGACACCACAGCTTTCGAGGAGGCAGACATTAGTTTCTTTGGTCCTCGTATTGAATACAATCAAGAACTTGCCGCAGGGCAACTTTATACCAAGATAGATGAACTTGTAAAGAAAATCAATGAGACTCATGTTTACGGCAACTGGGAATGTATAATACACACAAGGGACCGAACAAGGTTAGTTGTGCTATGTAAAACTCACCCGCGCTGCGAGTTCCGCCTTTTTGCAACCTCTGCGAGTTTAGGGGAAGCATGGATAATTAAGAAGTGTGAACCATCTCATACATGCAAGTCTGCGTCCACAAGGACAGACCATGCGCAGCTGACGGCATCACTAATTGCCGATGCAATTGAGGAGGACATTAAGTTGGATCCATCGATGAGCATCAAGGCGGTGGCTATGATCGTCAGACACAAATACAAATATGTAACCCCAAAATACAACATGCTGTGGAGAGGTCGTGAACTTGCCGTCTGCAGAACATTTTTTGAAATTTTTTTACTATTTATTAAGCCACTTTGAAAATCGCTGATTTTACATTTTCTGGACCATTGGATCAGCGATTTTCAAAGTGGCTTCATAAATAGTAAAAAAATTCCAAAAAATATAAAATTTGGTCTCCAAGCACATCTTAATATATAGATCGCATCTAACGGTTCGGATTGACTATTTGGACTTTAAAAACGGAGAAAAAGAATTTGAAAGATATGGTGCATTTGGGTGCATTTGAACCCTCCTCAATTAGATTATTGTATAATCTTCCATCTAATATTTTTAATATTTAATAAGTGTTGAATTAATAACATATAAATAAAATAATACAAAATAATATATTTAATAGGTATATTGTATTTTAGTTTTTTTTTTAAATTATTATATCGTTGTATTCGTATCATATACATACCCGTATATCTATACAACATATAAGAGTGCAAAGCATGAAAGTCGAGCAGAGTTGACTTCAAAAAGTAAGGATACGTTCATTCTTTTTTTGAAGAGAACCTTTATTTTAATTTGGCCTTTCTCACTGTTATGTGGCTACTTTTTTGTTCCTTGGATTATTCATTGACAGCCTTGATCTTTTTTTTTTTTTTTGGTGCATCTCATTTTTTAACGTTTATTATAAAGTATATTATAATATCACTTATTAGAAAAAGAAATCGTAGTACACCTTGTTCCCTTCAGTTTACATTTTTTTAAATTTCCCTAGTTCAAAAGTTCTTTTGTTTTTTACTTTTAAATTTCCGTATTTCAAAAATTAGAGTGAAAATTGACAAGATAAGGAGAAAATTTTTGTGACACGGAGGTAACTCCACTAAAAGGAGGTTCTCCTTAATGACTTGGGATGTTGTATGCATCAGTAAAAATCAAGGTGGGCTTCGTGTGCTTGATCTCAAGCTAATTAATATCTCTCTTCTTGTCAAGTGGTGGATCAGATTTTTAGATAACTCAGTTCATGGAAAATGAAAAGACATTTTACTAAGCAAGTATGGTCCAGAACCTCACCTAATCTATGCTCTCCCTTTTGGAGATGCATATTAAAAGAGCACCATATAATAGGTTTGGGACTGAATAAAAAAATAGGCAATGACAATACTACTGTCTTTTGGCTTGATAGGTGGTGTTTTGAATATCCTTTGCAACATCAATATCCTAATATGTTTTCTATTGTACAAGACAGATTTATATCTGTTGTCACAGTCTTTTTCAGATCTTATTTGCATCTGGATTTTAGAAGGCAATTCACAAGAATTTATTTAATTGAATGGATGCATACGAAGCAACACTTTATGCATTTTACCTTAGAGAATTACTTGGTTGACAAAATAATTTGGAGATGGTCCACTAATTCTCTTTTCTCAGTAAGTTCATTTTATCAATGACTTCAATATGGTGGTGTCCTCAACAAAGAATACATTATTATATGAAAATGTAAGCTGCCTTTGAAAATTAAAATTTTTCTTTGGCTTGTTCGACAAAATAAGATCCTTACAAAGGATAATCTATCTTCTAAAAGTTGGATTGGAGATGGAACTTGTGTCTTTTGCTCACAATCAGAAAGTGTAGATCATCTGTTTCTACACTGTTCCTATATCCAACCAATATGGCACACTGGATTGCTTCTACATTGTTCCTATATCCAAGCAATTAATATGGCACACTGGATTGCTGACTTTCATAACTTTACTTTTTTCTTTTTAATACTCTTTAGGAATTTTGGTTGCTTGATGCGGTTATCCCCTTGAAAGACAACTTACTTTTGGAATTAATACGAGAAGCTATCTATGGGTAATTTGGCTTGAAAGGAATAAGGTTTGTTTTAATAAAACAAAATCAGTATCAGCCAAAACTATTGGTACTAGAATTCTGTCACTTAACTTCTTTTGTTGCCAATCCCGTAGAGATAACTCTTATTTCAAACTCTCTCTTATGTTACCTTGTGATGTCAAGGACCTCCCATACCAACTCCTAGCAGAGGAGGAGGAGGCAGCCAACTTTCCTTTGTCTGGCAACGACGTCTGGGAACAGAAGATCTAGCTGCTTTTTAGTTTTTTGTTTTGTTAATGTGGTTCTGTAAACTATTTATTTTGTTAAACTGATGTAAAATGTGACACTTGTTTCGATCTGGTTTCCGTTTTGAAAACCTTCTTAACGAGTTCTCATTATGATTTCGAATGAAATCGATAGTAATCCACTACTTTCAAAAAAGAAAAAAAGAAAAAAAAGAGAGAGAGAGAGAGCAGATAACGCATAGCAGCATTATATACACACACACACTTAATTATTTGCTTCCCTAAAACATAATAAGAAAGGTTTGTCAAATAAATTCAAACAACCATATCAAGCATACTGATCATACTCTGACGTCGGACCAAACTAATTAAATAAGGTCTCAATCAGGCGATCAGCATTGACCTTCAAACAACAAGAAATCTACCAGCGGAAATTTCCGAAAATGCAAATTTGACAACTAATTAATTCTTGCAAATTCATTCAAAAATCAACACACAACACAATTCAACATGAACTAGATAATTCATACTAGCACAAGGCCTTGGGAACTTTACAGTTCCAAATTTCCTAAGAATTCCAAGAAAGCTGCTTCTGATGAGCCACCTTCTCTCAATGCCTCCAAACCATTAATTCTATGAGCGCTTACATTGTCTCTTAGCTCTTTACCTCCTTCCGATTCCATCAGCCATTTCATTTTCTCAGCCAATTCATCTCTTGAAACCAACCCTTCGTTGCAACCTATGAGTTCAACTCCGATTTTCATTTCCTCAATCAAGAAAACTCTGTTCATCTTCTGTTCCGCAAACAATGGCCAACAAATAATTGGAACGGCGTTGGTTATCGCCTCGAGTATTGAGCTCCAACCACAGTGACTCACGAATCCCCCGACTGAATCATGTTGCAAAATCTCAACTTGTGGGGCCCACGACTTAACCACGACGCCCTGTTCCTTTGTCCTGTCCAAGAACCCTTCTGGTAATAATGCATCCAAGTCTGGCTCAACCAAAGGATCATATGGCTTTATTGGGTCGTTACTTGGCGGATTGCGTACAACCCATATGAACTTGTGACCACTCTTCTCAATCCCCAAAGCCATTTCACACAATTGCTCAACAGAGAAAGTACCAGCACTCCCGAAGGAAAGAAAGATGACGCTCTTCTTTGGCTGGGCATTCAACCATCTCAGACACGAATGATTAATTATCTCATTGTCATCAGCAGCAGTGACCAATGGCCCGACACAATAAATAGGAGGTATAGGTCGGGTTGAGAGGCACAACCCATCTTTTATTGTTTTCACGGCCCGATGTTCTAGTGACTCAAAGGTGTTGATGAGAATTCCTTTTGCCTCTGTCCTTCGCCTTAACAGATTAACGAAGAGCTTGTGCTCCTCAGTGTCAAACTCTTGTATCAAAGATGGTGTGTCTGATACATGCAGAAGGGGAATGCCAGGGATGACAATTGGGGTTTTCCCAACATCTTTCTTTCTCCTATCCCAAGTTGGGACCAGTTCTGGTAAGGGAAAGAACACGGCAAGGGCGTTTGCTCCAGATGAATAGAATATATATGTTGGTATGCCTAGCTCAGCCGCGACATCCAGTGCATCAATACAGAAGAAGTCAATGACCAGTGCAGCAATAGATGCGGTTTTTGACAGGGATTGAAGGTATGATTGAAGTTCCGTGTTGTTTGCTCGTAGAGTATGAAACATGTTGCTTAACGGAGTACGGGCAGGTTGAGAAGGAAGTGAGAGCGGCGGGAGAAGGTTAAATGAGATTTCCGGATTGGTAGAAGAGACTTTGGAGATGAATTTTGTGGTGGCGGCAGGCATGATCGGAGGGTTTATTACAGCAATTTCGACGGAGATGCGGTGGTTTATAAACAACTTGGCTAGCTGTACCATTGGTATCATGTGGCTGGCACCCATGGTAGGGTAGAGCACAACCTTGACGTCCTTCATTGATCGCAAAATGAATAAATTTTGGAAAAGTTTTTTTGGCTAAGATGGTTGTAGAATTGATTGAAGATCCTGTATACTGAAGTTACAATTGCAAGCAAGTTTGATCCCTTCGTTTCATTTTGTAATTGGGGCGTGCGGAAGAAGAAAGATTCTGTTTATATTTCTCTTACTATTCCTTCTGGTTTCTTTCGTAGTGGATGGTTACTTCTGTTGACTCCCCGTTAGTTAATTACGTCATAGGGTTGGAATATTGATGGAAAAAAGAAGAAGAAGATATGTTGGAATATTGATGGAAAAAAGAAGAAGAAGATAGGGTTGGAATATTAATACATGCTGACATGCATTCTCATCAAAATACCGAGTTACTATGTTTATTATTTGTATGATTTATTATTTTGAATTTCTTCCTAAATTATCTCAATCATATTGTATGATTCATTATTTTATAAAATACCCCATTTCTTAAAACCATCAAACAAAATAATCTTCTCTAAAATTTACTAAGAAATTACAAATAATAAATCATACTAATAATAACTTTATAATTGAGGCAATTAATTAAGAAAGGAGTGAGAGTAAATAAAAGAAAGAAGAAACGAGGGTAAGGAAAAATGGATTCTACAAAGACATTTTGTCAAAAAAAATTAAGAGAAGGATATTTTGTTTAATGGTTTTCAAAAGTGCAGTATTATATAAAATTTTCCGTCTCTATAATATTTTCATAAGGTTTCTTTTAAACAAGTTTTCCAATGAGAGGACGTATTAATCATCATTTATCTTATCTTTCTTTTTGATGTACTACCATTTCATAACAATACACTCCCGTTCAATTGTCACAGAATTTTGCAAGATAAAATGATTATGAGAACATGCTAAAATTAATGTTCCATTATACCATGAGAATAGTCGTTAGAAATTTAAGGTTTTTTTTAAATACGTATATCTATTCAAATTTTCTTATTTAAATTACCATTTAATTTACTAGAATAAAAACTAACAAATTAAATAATGTTCATAAAAATTGGTTTCAATAAATACAAAAATATTCGGAAAAAATAAAATTGTAAAACACTAATTATTTATATATGTTTATGGATATTTTTTATGAACAAAAAAAAATGTTTTTTTTCACATAAGAATATATTTATATTGTCTAAAGTATAAAGTATTATGTTTATATTTGTTGTGTTGTTCTGGTCACATAACTATGAATATACTGAACTTTTTATCTCATTTATAAATGTTCCTTTAGCATTTTGACTTGCAATAATTTGTTGGAAAATTAATTCAATTAAGAGAATGAATAATGTAATCCGAATACAACTTGAAAAAAAATATCCAATAAATCCTAAAATTCCCTTAATACCAAAAAAATTTAGTCGGCCGAACGGGCCCAGAAAATTTGACTTAGAAAAATCAAAATTTCTATAAGTTCGGGTAGTATGACAAGTACTATATACGGCCGTGAGCCCGTGAGGTCCTAAAAATACTCGAACGGGGACATTAACTTAACATCCATAAAATTCCAAATTTGTTTCTTCTCTCAATACAAAGTACCAGAGGCGTCAGCCGTGACTGAATCATGTGCAAGGAAATAAATCTGCGGTTATTTCAAAGGAATAACAAAGTAACATATTATTTTGATTTTAACCGTTTAAATTTGTTCATGTACAAATTTTAACGAAAAAAAATTTAAGCCCGAATCTTAACGAAAATAAACAGTTGAGATCAGAATAACATATTTCTGTTATTCCTTTGAAATAACAACAGATTTATTTCCAAGAGGGAAAAGATGAAAGTTGAGCAGAATTAACTGCAACCAGTAAGCTAAGGCCTAAGGGTCTGTTCACCGGGCTTATTTTAATTCTGGCTTTTCTCAATATTTATGTGGCTAGTTTTCTGTTCCTTGGATCATTCATTGATTGATGGACGGCCTTGATTTTTTTTTTTTTTTTTGGTGCATCTCCTTTTTTAGGAGGATCCACTTACACCGTTTTGATGACACTCGATTAAATCTTATATTTTTAAAGTTTTTAAAGTCCAA
The DNA here is from genome assembly GCF_964058835.1 of Carex rostrata. Classification (NCBI taxonomy): domain Eukaryota; kingdom Viridiplantae; phylum Streptophyta; class Magnoliopsida; order Poales; family Cyperaceae; genus Carex; species Carex rostrata. The sequence continues at coordinate 5,282,752 of NC_135947.1, read as the reverse complement.
ACAGTCAATTCAAATCGTTCAACATGATGAATATATTAAAATGTACTTGTAGATCAAATTTTACATTTTTTGAATTTTTTTTATTTATTAAGTATTTTACAAAATTGTTGTTTTCAGACCATTGAATTTTTGTACTCATCTTAATAAATTGAAAAAAAAAATTAAAATGTAAAATTTGATCTGCAAACACATATTAATATATTTCTCATGTTGAACAGTTTGGATCGTCTATTTGGACTTTAAAAATGTAGAGTGTAATCAGGTGTTATCAAAAAATGGTGTAAGTGGATCCCTCCCCTTCTTGTTTAGCATTTATTATAAAGTGGCACTTATAAGAAAAAAAAATATATTATTACACCTTATTCCCTTGATTTACATTTTTTTTTAATATTCCGTGACTTATTTCAAAAGTTATTTCCTTTTTTACTTTGAGATATAATAATTATATAGTATGTATATTCTCTTTAATATTTGTTCGATGAGAATATTCGCTTTATGTAGTATGTATATTCTCTTTAATTTCCAAATTAAACTAAATTAAATTGTACATTCTTTGACGTGTTGGCCAATTGGGTACTTGAGACTGGCAGGAAGACGCTTTCTTTCCACTCTCTTTCTTAATTAATTAAGTTGAGTTCATTTTGTTTACCTGATTCATTTATATGTAGGTGAAATGTCTATAAAGTTAAAAGAGACAGGTTTTATTGATATGCATCGGTGTAGCATCAGCAAACCTAATGTAATTAAAATTTTGTGTATGCCTCAAAAAGTCTAAACGAAAGACTAAGCGAAGTCAAAGCAAAATCGTCATTCATCCGGCACTGTATGATGCACACAAATATCTCGGACTGAAGGTCCTATACTCAAGGTTTGTCCAACAATCAAAACAATTACAGCAGCCACACTAATCGTAATCGTACTAGGATGGAGCCAACTAAATTGGCTCTCTATCAACAATCAGCATTCACCTTCAAAGGACGATACACCTTCCTCCGGAAATTTCCGGCACCCTTTTTTTTCCCTCTAAGTCCTGGTACTACCCAGGTACGAAGAGCCACGGAGGTGACTGCAACGAGCAGGCATGCATAAATCTCATTTATCATTCTATAACGAATTAACGATAGACTTCTTACTTTATCTGATATTCTTTCTTATATTCTAATAGAAGATAAAATAAGAATTTATAAACGTTGAAAAAAAAACGACAAATTGAGGAAGCAGAAGATTTTTTTAAAATTAAAAAATATATAATAAATTTCAGAAAGGTAATTTTAAATTTTGAAAGGATATATATGAAATCCTCCTTAAATTGTAAATATGTAAAGAAGAAAGATTCGTTTCTACCTCTCTCTCTCTCTCTCTCTCTCTCTCTCTCTCTCTATATATATATATATATATATATATTTTTTTTTTTAAAATTCCTTATAGTGATTAGTGGCTATCAGGTGACCTCTCTATATTCTTTTTCTATTATTAGTTGCTTTTCCAAGATATTGGTGAATGCGCTTGGCCAGTATGACCCCGGATGCCTAGTTAATTATATCTACAAGTTTGCATAATAAATGCTCAGGTGGCAGTGACTAGCCAGTTACATACTCCAAGTGCTGAACAAATGTTAATATATTAATTAAAGCACAATCCAGGGTATTTATTGAAGATAATACGAACTTAACCTCGCTATTCGCTAACGAGGTTTGTGGGCTTAATTAAAAGAAAGAAACATCAGATGTGTTTCAAATAGTGGTTTGCAACTCGGGCGGGTACGGGTACCCCGGGTATACCCGTCTCGGGTACGGGTATACTCGGGTACAAGGGTATTCAGGTACGGGTATGGCGGGTATAATTTTCAAAACCCATACCCTACCCGTCCTATACCCTTACCCGTGTACCCTTGACGGGTAAGGTAGGGCGGGTACGGGTATTTTTTTTTATTTATTTTTTTTTCTGTTTTTTTTCTGGTTTTTTCTGATTTTTTCTGGTTTTTCCTGATTTTTTCTGGTTTTTTCTGATTTTTTTGGGGGGAAAAATCAATTTTTTTGAATTTTGAACTGTGATGAACAGTACTCGGGTATACGGGTATGGGTATTCGGGTACGGGTTTAGTCGGGTACGGGTTAACTCGGGTATTGGTCTAAAATAACGGGTCCGGTCCGGTTTTTGCCCGTACCCGCGTACCCGACCCATACCCGGGCTCAGGCACGGGTACCCTAGGTGGCGGGTATACCCTTAACGGGTTTTATTCAACCTCTAGTTTCAAATGATGAAACCGTTAATTTGATTTAGATTTAGATCTAGATCACAAACCACGTATAAACGTTTCAATTTTTTTATTTGTTGTGGATCGATAAGATAAAGATATAAAAAAATTAGTGAAAAATGGGTTTTGGTACAAATTAATTTATTTTAAAACCTCTGGATCATGGTATATGTTTCTAAAGAAGAATTCAATCCATTTACAATATATTTGGTAAAATATCTTGATAACATTATTTCTTACCTTAATATAGTTTATTTGTAAAATCTAAAATGATAAAAAAATAGTTCATCTTGTTATATGTCACTAGCAATGCATATGCATAAAAGTAAAATTTGTAGGTTCAGTTAGTACACGATCAATACATTGGAAAAACAATGATTACATTAGTTCTGTGCTATGATGTTTTAATCCATTAATTCTTGAAAACGCTTGCAATATTAGTCCCTTTTAAATACGACAGAGAGTTGACAAATCCAAATTTTGGAATATATGTTTGCTTAATTAATTGCCTGGTGTCAGCCGTGACGACATACATCCAACTAATGGCAATTATAGTTCATTTATTTTACTCAACCTGGACTTTTGGAGCCTGAACATGCGGTAATTAATTGACCAATGAACACGGTCACACGGAGCGCACAAATGGAACATATTTGACTTTGATCAGGAACATTGGACTCTTGATTGTATGTGTTAATAATTATGGATTCTTCCCGTGAATTAGAATTGGTTTAGTATGTCACAACTCAGTTCAACTTTTGTAAATTTTTTTGCGAAATTATTGTAAAAGACAACAAGAATTGAGAAGAAAATATGAGAACAGAAAATAGCCCGGAGTAGAAAATCAAAACAAGTAGACAAATAAAGATGATTATAACCCTTCTCGTCTCTTCATATTTTTTTTTTGGGTATAGCAAATTTTAATTAACAAATTTTGGCAAAACACATTTCGTGGAAGCATAGGTCATCGAAAGCTATCGGCGGACCCAAAAAGAGTTACGGGGGTAAGTAGACAATTGTTTTCGATTTTGAAATTTTATAGAAATGTATCGGTCTGGATCAACTTTATTATATTTGGAACTTTTTTTTTTTTCTCTTTTTCGAAATTCTATATTTAGCGAAATCAGGGCGGCTTAAACCGAGATTTTTATTTTTACCCAAAAAAATAATAATTTAATATAAATAACCACAGTTTAGCAGGAATTTTTTTTTCCCAAACCGTATAGAATATTTAGGGCCCGAAACTTTTTTTTTTTGGAACCGTATAGAATATTTATGGCATGAAATTTTTTTTTTTTTGGAATTGAGTGAAGTTTCGTATGAAAATTGACCGAAATACAGTTTTGATATCTCATGATCTGTTTGGAGATTTCGTACAAAACTTCACAGCCTTGTTCTATGATGTCAAGACTGTATGTCGGTCAATTTTCACGATTTTTAGAGATGTTTTGCTATGTTAACCAGGGGTGCAAAGTTGGGCTCAGAATGCACTCTTTTAGCAGTTCGGGCGATTTTTGAGACCTGATATCTCACTATTTGTTTGGAGATTACGTACTAAACATTATAGCCCTGTTCTATGATGTCAAGACTGCATATCGGTCAATTTTCACGATTTTTGAAGATGGTTTGCTATATTAACCAGAGGTGCAAAGTTGCTACTATATGTAATATTTTAGCAGTTTGGTCAATTTGACTAGTTTTTGTATCCATCTTAATAAATAGTAATAAAATTTCAAAAAATGTAAAATTTGATCTCCAAGTAAATTTTATTGTAGAGATCACATCTAACGGTTTGAATTGACGATTTAGACTTTAAAAAAGTAAAAAATGCTTGTTATAACTTGTTTTAACTCAAAAATTATTGTAACTTAATTCCTCCTCATATATGACATCCTCCTTAAATTGTAAATATGCAAAGAAGAAAGATTCGTTTCTACCTATCTCTCTCTCTCTCTATATTTTTTTAAATTCCTCATAGTGATTAGTGGCTATCAGGTGACCTCTCTGTATTATTTTTCTATTATTAGTTGCTTTTCCAAGATATTGGTGAATGCGCTTTGCCAGTAATATGACCCCGGATGCCTAGTTAATTATATCTACAAGTTTGCATAATAAATGCTCAGGTGGCACCGTGGCAGTGACTAGCCACTAGCCAGTTACATACTCCAAGTGCTGAACAAATGTTAATATATTGATTAAAGCACAATCCAGGGTATTTATTGAAGATAATACGAACTTAACCTCGCTATTCGCTAACGAGGTTTGTGGGCTTAATTAAAAGAAAGAAACATCAGATGTGTTTCAAATGATGAAACCGTTAATTTGATATAGATTTAGATCTAGATCACAAACCACGTATAAACGTTTCAATTTTTTTATTTGTTGTGGATCGATAAGATAAAGATATAAAAAAATTAGTGAAAAATGGGTTTTGGTACAAATTAATTTATTTTAAAACCTCTGGATCATGGTATATGTTTCTAAAGAAGAATCCATTTACAATATTTTTGGTAAAATATCATGATAACATTATTTCTTACCTTAATAGTTTATTTGTAAAATCTAAAATGACAAAAAGATAGTTCATCTTGTTATATATATGTCACTAGCAATGCATATGCATAAAATTAAATTTGTAGGTTCAGTTAGTACACGATCAATACATTGAAAAAACAATGATTACATTAGTTCTTTGCTATGATCTTTTAATCCATTAATTCTTGAAAACGCTTGCAATATTAGTCCCTTTTACCTTGTTTGGATGGAGAGTAGAGGAAGGCAGGGAATGGAAAGGAACAAAAACTTTTCGTTGAATCGTGTTTGGTTGACAAAATTATGTCAGAGGTGAAGGGTATAGGAGGTGAAAGGTTTAACCTTGTATCATTATAATTAATAGACTCGGTTTTCTTTTCAAATTGGAGTGTAACGGATGGAAAGAAATTTTGTTACAAATATTTTTAGAAAAATGACACAAATGTCCAACTCTATATCTTACCTATATAATTATCATACAATATTTTTTCCTCAAACCTACAACGGTTGCCGAATTTCTCATTAACCTCCTAAATTTTAATCAATTAAACAAGAAATAAGATGGAAAGAAAAGTTAAATTTATTTTCTCTAATTAATCATCCAAATATGAAGAGGTTAAATATATTAATCTTCCTTACTATTCCATTCCATTCCCTTCAATTCTTAACCTCCAATTCCTTTCTCTACTCTCCATCTAAACAGGGTGTTAAATACGACAGAGAGTTGACAAATCCAAATTTTGGAATATATGTTTGCTTAATTAATTGCCTGGTGTCAGCCGTGACGACATACATCCAACTAATGGCAATTATAGTTCATTTATTTTACTCAACCTGGACTTTTGGAGCCTGAACATGCGTTAATTAATTGACCAATGAACACGGTCACACGGAGCGCACAAATGGAATATACTTGACTTGATCAGGAACATTGGAGATTGGACTCTCTTTTTCTTCTAAAAGAAAGTTAGGATAATTTTTTTTTGAATTTTTATTAGTAATTAGAATAAAAAATTAGGGAATTGAAAACTAATTAGAGTATTTTATTTATTTAGTATTTAATTAGTTAAGGAGTTTGAATCTGATTATATATTGAAATCCGATTCAATGAAAATACTGAACCAGACACTAATAGCATGTCATGTCCTGATTTTTTTTTTTTTGTTTTTTGTTTTTTTTTGCAATTGAAAAAAATTCAGAAAGAACTAAAGTCGGGAAACATGTAGTGGTGAAATGGGGAGTGTGCGTCACCAACTTTTAATCAGGCCCCCAAGTTAGCCCATGCTTGGCCCACCTTGTAATCTGCCCCGTTTTCTAGCTTAACCAATAAACAGAGTAACGGGTGCACATAATAGTGGTGAATGGCGGAATGTGCGTATTCGTTACATTATTTATTTTTTTGTTTTGGAAATGTCATCGTTAGATTATGAAAGATGATGCGGGGCCGATATAGGATTAAAAAACATGGGCCGAAGATTTTTTATGGATCCTCCCAATTCAGAACAGAAACTCCTGACTTGGATCGTATGCTGGAAAGGGGGAGATCCTTGTAATTTTTAGAGATAAAAATAAAAACAATCAGGAAGTTCTTCGAAAATATAATTTTTTATTTTGTAAAAGACTAAAAATGAACAAAATTGCTGATCACACCCCATCGAAAAACAAGTTCAGTTCAACTTAAATTAAAATTGGACAGTCTTTAACATGTTTCCCTATTTCGAACTTGAAACTAGCAGAAAACTGTAAACCCTAAAACCTACTGCACATGAACATATGATATGAAAGCATTTCATGTTGTTTATTTTGAGCATTTGTGCACTAGTTATGTTACATGGAAGTTTCATATGAACTTATTGTTAGACTAGTTGATTAGTTACTCACTTTGATATATTTATGCTAGTTGTTTATTGAGAAAAGATAACGTCCCCCGACCTTTAGTCCCCCGATAATCTCCGCCTACTAATTTTTACGCGGTTTTAACTGTTTCTAACGGTACCATTTATCTTATCCAGTTCAACAGAAAATATAAAGTGTCTCGCTTTCCCCAAAATTAACTTCCCGTCTTCTCCTCCGCTTCTTCTCCTTTGTGCCAGATCTCTCTCTGTGCTCTCTTTCCCTCTCTTCAAATTTGCCGATCACCGAGATCCGACCCGACCTCCTCTCCGACAGCCTTCCCTCCAATGGCCTCGGCTCTCCGACCTCCTCCCTCTGCAACGGAAGCGACGCCACCGCACAGAGAGAGGGATGCTAAAGCGAGATCTGGAGATTATCCTCCTTATCAGTTCGAAGAAACAAATATTCTGAACTTCTGAGTTAATTGTTCGAGATTTGATCAAACGAATCGCGATGTCAATGCTTGATGGCTTCTTCAGCAAAGGCGCTGGTAGTTTTAGGAGCACTAAATGGTAAGTACCCTGCCTTTTGTTCTATTTTTCTCTAATTTCGTTGATTTTGTTGTACTTTTATTGAACAATTCGAACTCATTAAATACTCATGGGTTTTCACATATCAAGATCTCTGATTTTTGTGTTTAAGGTCATATTAGACAGTTTATTTTACATACTTTTATAATTTTTTGTTTTCCTTCCTCCAGGAAAACACTGCTGAATCTAACAATTCTAGGGATAAAATTTTGCACAATAGAAGAGAAATTCAGCTAAAGAATATGCACAAAGACAAACTTTTAGAGAACGGCCAGGAGGCTACCGCTCGGATTCAGGTAAAAAGCTGGTCTCAATCAGTTAATTGTTTTCTTAATGAGTGTTAGCAAGGAGATTTTGAACTGCATTAATTGGCTAATAACCGTTTCAGTTTTATGTATTACTTTAGTAGTCTTCTTTCTAATAGTTATGTTCATTAATTTTGTCTTTCTTGAGAGAAGAAGAAGATTCAGTACCAGTCAGTACATTTGCTTATTCTGAACTGTACCAGTCAGTACCAATGGACTAGTACATTATGTTGGAAGATTCAATGTAATTTTAATTTTTGTTTTTTCAAGAGTATATATTGAAAGTCTAGAAGGGAGTGCTGACATTGCATAGTCTAGGCATATATAGTTCAAGTCATATTGTTTTAGGGAAGAAGTAAGATTTGGTGTTAAAGTAGTTAGTTTTGTTGAATCGTACCTGAACCAATGAGTTGAGTCTAAAACATACAGTTTTAGGGTGCCTGTTGTAGAAATGGAAGTGCTAGCGAAACAGGCAATGAAAATGGAAATGGGAAAGGAAAGGGGGCAGTGGGACCCAACTGTCATACTAAGAAGGAACAGGAAAAGCAACATGTGCTTGAGGTATATGAAGAGGTGCTCAGGAACCTCAAAGTGGCCGGCGTGCCAGAGTTCACGAAGCCAGGGTTTGCTAAAGAACTGTGGGACCATTTCATATCGCCTCCTGGCAAGGTAGAACTCTTCCTTGTTTTTTGATGCCCACAACCTGTTTGACAAAAAAAATTGTGTTAATTTGCTTTTATCGGTGCATTGATGTAGGTATGCCATGGATGTCAATGTGGAGAAACCAGAGGATATTTTGATGCACATGAACTTGCGAGGATGCAAGGAATCCTGCAAAACAGTCGTCTTTCTTGGTCAGAGTAGTTAATGTAAGGATCTTTTTTCATTTTGTATTTTCTTCATTTTTTAACTTTTATAAAACTAAATCGTGCCAATTTTACTTGTATTGTCAGCTCTGTCGACGAATTATTATTTTTAGCTTTTGAATTTTTAAATATTGGCTTACACAGGTGCATTCTGGTACTGTGTACACAAAAAAAGTGTAATTGTTGTGCTGAATTGTGTTATCTTTCTTTTTCTTCCTTTTGCTTCCTTAGGTGTCGCCCGATGAGGATGATACTCCTAGTGATACAAATAATAGAAGGTTATTCATATTTGAACATTGTTATCAAATAAATATTACTTTCTTAATACTCATTTAATTTGGTTTTTTTTTTATCTGTAGTATCCATCCTTCACCGTCTTTTGATACATCCAAACTGAGGGATTTGGTTCTTTAGGCGAGCATATCTAATCGACACAAAGCACATCAGGTTTTTTGAACAGTACAGCATCTGATGAAAATGTTATGTTTGGTGGAAAACATTTATGTTATTTATTGGTAATTAATTTTGTTTTGTGTAAGAATTATGTCTCATTGTTAGACATAATAGTATGTGTTTTTTGAGATTAGTTGTTATGTTTATAGTATTTAGAGTACCGCTTTACAAAGATTTACAGTAAGATTTACAGAATTAAAAATATAAAATTTTAGTTCTTTCACGCAGCACATCAAAAAGGATAAAATTCAGTATTGCTGGAATTATGAGATTCAGTATTGCTGGATAAAATTCAGTATTAGAAACAGTCGCTAATTTCTCGACAGATTCAGTATTGTTGGAATTATGAGATTCAGTATCGGCAGAGGCTACATAAGGAGGATCATCTATTTTCTTCATTCTATTCAAATTCCTAATACACAAATATATCACTCGAATATATCCGACAAATGATCTATGTTTATAGAACAACAGCGGAGTAAAACCTACACTTCGAAAAGGTCGCGAGTTTATAGAAGAACAGTGGAATAAAACCTAAGTCGAAAGGTCGAGACTTTTAGAAAATATTAAAATATTATTATTCTTTTCTTTTTCCTTTTTTTTAACGAAAAGACGGATGGGGAGTTGCGCACTAATAAAATAATAAAAAAAAATACATAAATACATGAGCAATAATATGAACATTCACATATAATTCTATGAACATTCACATATTGTCCTGTGAACATTCACATTCAATCCTGTGAACATTCACATACTATCCTGTGAACAAACATACTGTAATTGAAATTATATTTTTTTTATTTGGTTCATTCTTGTTGAATCGTACTAATTTTATAAAAAATCTCTTTACATAGATTTTCACATATAATCCTGATATAGATGGTCATAGGAACTACATTGTCAATTTGGAATAGTTGAAATTCACATATAGAAAACTATAATAACATGTGTTAAATTCTATAAACATATTGTCCTAATCCTGTGAACATTCACATATAATCCTGTGAACATTCACATATTGACCTATGAACATTCACTTATAATCCTGTGAACATTCACATATTATCCTGTGAACATACATTTAGTAATTAAAATTATATTTTTTTTATTTGGTTCATTCTTGTTGAAACGTACTAATTTTATAAAAAATCTCTTTACATAGAATTTCACATATAATCCAGATATAGATGGTCATAGGATCTACATCGTCTATTTGAAATAGTTGAAATTCACATATAAAAAACTATAATAACATGTGTTAAATTCTATAAACATATTGTCCTAATCCTGTGAACATTCACATATAATCCCGTGAACATTTGAAATATTATCCTGTGAACCTACATATTGTAATAGATATTCTAATATTTATGTATTTGGTTCATTGTTGTTGAAACTCAATATATATATATTTTTTTTGCATATATCTATTTACTTAATTTTAAATTACAAGGAGATGCTTAATCATGGTTGATGCCAGAACCGATGTAAAGGCTGAGTGAATGATTTATAGTTTGTATACATTATTACATGCTTGTACTTCAATTTACAGTGTTTAAATAAATAGTTTACAGTGTTATGTAATAACATTTAAAGAATTCAAAATAATAGGAAGTAGCATCTAGATGTAAAATATAAAAAGTTGTAAAAAAAAATTTTGAATTTTTTTTGCCGGTTTATAGTATTCAATGAAATTGTCTACAAAGTCATGTGATAAGGTTTATAGAATTCCAAAAATATATAATTGAATTTTTTTTACTGGTTTACAGTTTTCAACGGAAATGTCTACAGAATTATGTGATAAGGTTTATAGAATTCAAAACAATTGGAAGTAGCGTCTAGAAGCAATTTTTTTTTACCGGTTTACAATATTTAACGAAATTGTCTACAGATTTATATCATTAGGTTTAAAGAATTCAAAACAATTGAAAGTATCATTTAGATGCAAATTTTAAAAAATAAATTAAAATTTTAAAAAATAAATTAAAATTTTGAAAAAATTAAAATTTGAATTTTATTTTTATCAGTTTACAGGATTAAACGAAACTATTTACATAGTTATGTGATAAGGTTTACAGAATTAAAAAAAATTAGCAGTAGTATCTAGAAGAAGATTTGAAAAAAAATTTGAATTCTTTTTTACATTTTAAAAATTAAAATTTGAAAAATAAAATAAAATATTGAAAAAATTTTAAAAATTGAATTTTTTTTTACCAGTTTATAGGATTAAACGAAACTATTTACAGAGTTATGTAGTAAGGTTTATAGAATTCAATTCAAAATAATTAATAGTATCTAGAAGGAGACAAAAAAAATTTTGAAGAAAAATTAAAAAAAAAAAAATTTTGAAAAAAAATTCCGAATAAAAATTTCAAAAATAAATTTTGGAAAATAAAAATTTCAAATATAAATTTTGGAAAATAAAAATTTCGAATATAAAGTTTTGAAGAAAAAAAATTTGAAAAAAAAACTCGAATATTTTTTACATATTTCTGTTTACAAAGTTTTAATGTAGTCATAGTTAGTTTTTAGTTTTGAAAAATTATTAGAGATCTTCTAGATGTGGTCCTAGTCAAAGGTCTAAAAGTGGTCCCAATCAAAGTAGTTAAAGTGGTTAAAGTGGTGGTTAAAGTGGAAGTTAAAGTGGAAGATATTGGGGACCACACATAATTGAAAGTTTTATGTTGACAGAATTTGTTGAATTAGTTTACAGGATTTAGTATTGATGTTTACAGGATTTAGTATTGATGTTTACAGGATTAGTCCGGGGATTTTTGGGGGACTGGAGTTGGGGGACTGTTAGCTGCTTCCTTGTTTATTATAGTTTGTCAATTTTCTATTCGGAGCGCGATTCTTTTTAGTTAATTTTCATTATTTGTGCTTGGTGCTATTTTAAAATTTATAATCATGTTAAGATAATGCGACAAAAGGCTTCCCCTCCTCTCTCTTTCTTCAAGCATTGAGCTCCTTTTGTTTACCTGATTCATTTATACATAGGTCAATTGTCTATAAAGTTAAAAGGATAGAGGATTTATTGATATGCATCGGTTCACTATCAGTAAACCAAAATAATGGAACTTTTGTGAATGCCCAAAATCGTCACCCTGCACTAATATGATGCAGAATATTGAGAAATCACATCCTCTCCATTATCTGAAAAGAGAATCTTTTACCATTACGGGATCCGGACAGATATTTTTAACTTGGCACGAATCTCAAAGCCCAATAATACTGCCCCAATCTCAAATTGTAAAGAAAAATTAGGTGAAGTTCATCGGTAAAATTTTAAGAAGTCGCTTACATGTAAGAGGTCATATTTTCTGGAGAACAAGAACAGAGGAGAGCACGCATTGCAGAATTTGAAGAAAAGAAAATATATGTTTACTTATTTGCTTCCCTCAAACATACAAAGAAAGGTTTGTGAAATTAATCCAAACAACCACAACAAGCGTACTGATCATGCTATGACGAACCCTACTAAATAGGATCTCTATCGACATTGATCTTCAAACGAAAAGAGATTCAAATAAATCTTCGCAAATCCAAATTTGACAACAAATTATTTCCTGCAAAACCATTCAAAATTCAACACTGACGATAACAAAATTCAGAATGAACTTGTTAATTCATACTAGCACAAGAAATTGAGAACTTTACAGTTCCAAATTTCCCAAGAACTCCAAGAAAGCTGCTTCAGATGAGCCACCTTCTCTCAATGCCTCCAAACCATTAATTCTATGAGTGCTCACATTGTCTCTTAGCTCTTTACCTTCTTCCGATTCCATTAGCCATTTCACTTTCTCAGCCAATTCATCTCTTGAAACCAACCCTTCATCACAACCTTTGAGCTCAACTCCAACTTTCATTTCCTCAATCAAGAAGACTCTATTCATCCTCTGCTCCGCAAACAATGGCCAGCAGATAATTGGTACAGCATTAGTTATCGCCTCCAGTATTGAGCTCCAACCGCAGTGACTCACAAATCCCCCGACTGACTCATGTTGCAAAATCTCAACTTGTGGGGCCCACGACTTCACCACGATGCCTTGTTCCTTTGTCTGGTCCAAGAACCCTTCCGGCATCAATGCATTTAAGTCTGGCTCAGACAGTTGGTCATATGGCTTTGTTGGGTCATTACTTGGCGGATTGTGCACCACCCACAAGAACTTTTGGCAACTCTTCTCAATCCCGAAAGCTATTTCTCTCAATTGCTCGACTGATAATTTGCCCTCATGACTGCCGAATGAAAGAAATACCACACTCTTCTTTGGCTGGGCATCCAGCCATCTAAGAGATGGATGTGCATCTCCTTCATTCGGAACCCTGACCAACGGACCAATAGCATAAATAGGCGGTGTTGGCCGGGTAAAGAGATTGAGCTTATCTTTTAAACTCATCACTGCCTGAGGTTCGAGCGACTGGAAGGTGTTCACGATAATGCCTTTCGCCTCCGGCATTCGCCTAAACACATTAATAAATAGCTCATAATCCTGAGTGTCAAACTCAAGTATCTCTTTTGGAAGATCAGATGCATGCAAAAGGGGAACACCAGGTATCTCAATCGGAGTTTTTCCAATATCCTTCTTTGTATGGTCCCAGGTGGAGACCAGGTCTGGTAAGCTTAGGAACACTGCAAGGCTGTTTGCTCCAGTGGGTGTAAAAATATATGCTGGGATGCCGAGCTCCACTGCAACATCTAAGGCATCAGCACAGAATAAGTCAATGACCAAGGCGGCAATGGATGAGTTCTTTGATTGTGACTGGAGGTAATGTTGGAGGATTGTATTGTTTGATCGAATAAGGTTAGACCTGTTGGTAAATGGAGTAGGGGCATATTCAGAGGGAGGTGGAAGGGGTGGGAGAAGGTTAAATGAGATTTCTGGGTTGGTGGAAGAAACTTGGGAGATCAATTTAGTGATTGCGGTCGGCATGATCGGAGGGTTCATCACAGCGATGTCGACGGTGACGCCATGGTTTATGAACAATTTGGCTAGTTCTATCATTGGTATCATGTGGCTTACACCAATTGGGGGGTAGAGAACTACCTTCGTCTCCATTGATTGGGAACAGACAGAAATCAGGGCAAGGTATTTTTTTTCTTCTTTGTTTTTGGGTAAAGTTATTGAGATGAGAAGAAGTAGAAACGAGCTCGTTCCATTTTATGAATTGTTGGTAAACTTTCGTGTATACCTTTACAAAGTTCAAAATTTACAGGGTTAATTTATCGTGTATTCTGATCAGAAGAGTTTTTCAATTTTTTGTTTATCTATGTACTCTTTATTTTTATTTTATTTTTTTACTTTTATTTATTTTTTGTTTACATACAAAATTTATTATTTATAGTTAATGAGTTATTTAAATCTATTAGTTTCAATAATAAATTCATCTGTTAAGGGCTTATTGAATATAATAAAGAGTAAAGGAGTAAATAAAAAATTGAAGAATTATTTATGGGTATGTGAGAAATTAATCAAAATTTATAATGTCATGTTTATTTTTGTAAATTTCAAAAACTCTCAAATTTATTAACTTTTGAATATTTATATTAAAATTAACTTTATATTTAAAATATTTCTATTCACCCCCTATTTAAATTTTAAAAAGATGTAGTATGTATACGGAACTTTTAACTTTTTACTTAGTTCGAACTTCGCAGAGATAAATATTTCATTTATCTATCAGTAATGCGCACATAGTGACATTTTTTACATGATACTTCAGTAAATTTCAAACTTGCATACCTCCTTGTTTTATAATTTTCAAAAGCATAGTTCCTAATTGAAGGAGTGCTTATTTAAAAATATATCTCCATATCTCCATTATATTATTAAGCACGCTGGGTGTCCGATCCACCAACAGCTATAATTGAAAGATGAAATTTCAGATTTAATCTCAGTCCTCCAATCAAATAATTTATTTTTGATTAAATACATCCTTTTTTTACGTATAGAAGTCTAAATATAGTTAAAAAATATACTTACCATACATATGGCCACACTATATGTTACAATTAAAATTAAACACACTGTCTTTTATTGACTTTTTATTAGTTTTCTTGTTTTCTTATTTCGTCTTCTTTGTATAAAATCAAACTTTTATTTGTTTCTTTATTTCTCTTTATTTGTTTCTATACAAATTCCTACAGCACAATGAAAAAATTAAGGCCTCCAAAAAGCAAATCAACTATCTTTCCATATCACTTGGTAAGTAAATTAAGTTATACTAAAGGGGTCTATGTCCAGCCAAATTGTACATTTACTGTTATGTTCAAACTCAATCCATATAGGTTATGACTATAGTTGCATATAAGTATCACTTATGAAAACTTATTTACATAAATTTCTAATGTTCATACAAACCTGCTCCTTCGTGATCTTTGCACAAGTCACATAAACCAATATCTACATTTATCATCCATCCGAATATGGTAACTTAAGTAAATTTTTTGAATTTCTCTTGAAACTCATTGCATTTCAAAATAAAAAACATAAAATGTTGAAAACATAAAAATCTAAAGCCTAACCAGATTACCAGAACCATATTGTCCAATTGTGGTTCCAACTTTCAAAATCTCTTGATTGAAAATCTCGAAATGCAATAAAATAATATGAAGAAAATGAAAATATTTACTATAGTTTCACTCATCTTATTTCAACAATAATTTATGTTCATCTTTATTAAGTTAGTTTTAATAACCAATACTTGTTTGGTATAAATAAATAAGAATATGTTTTTTCACCATTAGTGTTGAATGGAGAAATAAAACAATTATTTGTTCCTTCTTCGAATTTAGTATACATGGATTATTTGTGTTGCAAATAATCTTGAAAAAAAAATTAGGTATGCTATTTTCTATTGCTATATTATTTATTTATTTATATGTTCAATCTTATAATCTAACTCCGTTGCAACTCACGGTCACGATACTAGTGTATATATATATATATATATATATATTAATTTTGAAAATGAGCACATTTTTTAGTGGAGATTCTTCAAACAGACAATTTTCTTTTGTGATTCTACTCTTGAGATAAAACCCTATTGAAAAAATATTTTACATATTTTGCATAAAATTATATTTTATAATTTTTAGAAACTTTTTACTGGTTTTTTCAGATAGGTACAAAATCAATTTTTTTATGCATAGTTCAAAAATAGTAATTTGGTAGCTATCTAAAAGAAAATAGGAAACAATTTTAAAAAAAATACAAAATTTGGTCTATAAGAATATTTTAATGTAGAGATCATATTGAGTAATTTAAATTGATTGTTGAACTTAAAACTAAATTTAAAAGATGTAAGATACAATAAAACATGAAAGACACTAGACACATTTTAACTCTCCTTTCATTATAAATAATTTTTAAATAAACTGAATATCTATAACAGTATACTTCTTACTTTATATGATAAATTTCTAATTTTCTAATAGATACAAAAAATAATTTATAATCGTAGAGAGAAAGCAACAAATTGAGGAAACGGACGAATTTATGTAAATTAGAAGAATAAATATGATGGTAATGTAAATTTTGGAAAGGTAATTTCTAATTTTGATAGGATATATAAGTCCTCCATAAATTGTAAATCTGTAAAGAAGAAAGATTCGTTTCTACTTCTCTATAATATCTGTCTATTTTTTGTTCCTTTCCCATGATTATCATCGGCCATTTTTTTGGCAAATACCCTAAACAAAAAAAAAAAAAAAAAAAAAAATTCACAAATGAAAATATTAAGAAAAAATCAGATCTCTAAAAAAAAAAAAAAATTACGTCATATTATAACGGATTTCAAACTTAAACTATTTCAGCAAAATTAAAATAAATGAAGTAAAAATAAATCGACAGTCCATTAAAAAAAATTAAAATAAATAAATAAAGTCCATACAGACTAATTAGTCTGTACGGACTTCAAGAGTGACATCTGAACTAGATCCGTAGATAGGGGTGCAAACGGATCGGATAGTGTTTAATCCATATCTGTATTCGTATCTTTTTTTGGATACGGATACGGATCGGATAATAATCGGATATGGATACGGATCGGATATTAAATGGATACAAATACATATCGGATATTTTCGGATACGAATACAGATACAGATATAATTCGGATTTCTAATTCAAAATATATATCTAATTAACTTGTTACACCATTACAAAATATATATCTGATTAACTAAAATTCATCAACATAACTATAACTTTAATTAAAAATACCAACACAAAAGATACTCTTTAAAGATATTCTAATACAAAAGATAAATAGACACGAAATTTTTTTCTCAAATCTTAACATATCCGGATATCCGAAAAATTAAAATATCCGGATCTGGATAATTATCTGTATCCGATTCCGAAACTCAATCCGTATCCGTGTCCGAATCCGCAACTATCCGTATTCGAAGATCCGAATCCGCAAAAATTCGGATACGGATCAGGATTCAGACGGGTAATATCTGACCCGTTTGCACCCCTATCTGTAGACTTATTTGCTCACATAGACCTAATTTGCGTGCCATATTTAAAAGTCCGCACATACTATATTTATGTACGTTCCTGCTAAATTTCGAAATTTTACCACTAAAGTGTTAACACTTAATTTACTCTCAATTGTTTTTTTTTTAATTAATATGCTAACTAAAATAGTTTCGGAGGACAACAATTACGGCCGTGAAGACGTGAGGCCCAAAACAAAATACTCGAATGGGACATTATCTTAAACATCCATAAAATTCCAAATTCGTTTTTATCTCTCAAGATAAAAGTACCCCGTGACTCCGTGAGAAGCGTCAGCCGTGACGATCAACATCAGTCAAATGCGGTGGCTCACCGCTGAAGATAATGCAAAGCACAGCAGAGTTTTCCCTCACTCCTTATCCTGCTACTCCGTTCCTTGGATCATTTATTAATTGGGCCTTGATCTTTCTTTTGGTGCATCTCCTTTTTCTTAGCGTTTATTATACAATGGCACATATTCCGATTTTTTTATTTTTATCCAAAAATTCAATTGAATTTTAAAAATTAACCGATCCGTCCATCAATCTTTAAAACTACCCAAACCGGTTCACGGTTAACCGGACCAAATTTCCGATTAACTGTTAACCGGACCAAATTTCCGGTTAACTGTTAACTGGACCCTTTGAAATAGTCCGGTTAACCATTAACCGGACCCTTTGAAATAGTCCGGTTAACCGTTAACCGGAAATTTCGTTTGGGTCCGGTTAACGGTTAACCGGAAATATTGGTTCGGTTAGCTGTGAACCGGAAAGAAAGATCCGACAGTTCGGTTAACGGTTTAGCGGACACCCATATTTGTTCGGTTAATGGTTTAGCGGAAAGTGGTTCGGTTAGCGGTGCACCGGAAACACTCTTTTTTTTTCCGCGTGGGGGTCAGGAACTGGGGCGTTGACACGTGTCCCATACTGTAGACCCGTGGATTTTGGTTATTTGAGTTGAGTTTGGCGATTTTGGCAGAGGCAGAGGCAATTTTGGCAGAGGAGAAGAAGAGAAGAGTTCTGATTTGAATCAGGTTTTTTTTTTATTTAAAAAATATTAGAATAGTTTATGATATTGATTAGATTGTTTAGTATTATTTGAAATACTGTTTAGATTGTTTATAATTATTTAGAATATTGTTTAAGATTATTTGAAATATTGTTTGAAAAATATTTATTTCGAAAATTATTTAAATAATTATTTGAAATAACAGAAAATGTTACATTTTTGTTAGAATAATTATTTTTCCTAAAAAAACGATGCAGTAGACATATCTAATGTGTATTGTTTGTGTGAAAAAGTTTTGTTACATGCATATAATTATCCCATTGATTTATTTTTATTAATTTGCATTTTCAATTTATTTAAAATATTTGTGTTATAATATTGTTTTGCAAAATGTTCCATCAGCTAGTACTTTGACTACGCATCTTGATTTTTAAATATGATATCTACGATAAAATGTTATCCATGTCTAATTTTTAATTTTTCAAAAATAAGGCATATTGGCAAAATTAATTGTTTTGTTCTATAAAAAAAAAGTATAGAAGTTGGAAAACATAAAATTTAATTTTGGAAAACATAAAATTCAATCAAAACACTTATATTGAATTTCAGAACAGCATGCGCAACACTGGATGATTGCTATATTATTATTTATAGGAAAAAAATTAAATTTGGGTCACCAAATAGTGTATATTATTTCCAAAAAGTGTAGAATAATTTAGAAAAGTTCCAAAATAGTTTAGAGTAATTTAGAAAGTTCCAAAATAGTGTAGAATAATTTAGAAAAGTTCCAAAATAGTTTAGAGTAATTTAGAAAGTTCCAAAATAGTTTAGAGTAATTTAGAAAGTTCCAAAATAGAGTAATTTGTAAAATTCCAAAATGGTGAAAAATAATTTAGGAAGTTGTAAAATAGTGTAGAATAATTTAGAAAATTTTAAAATAGTGCCCGAATAATTTAGAAAGTTTCAAAATAGTCGATAATAATTTAGAAAAGTTCCAAAACGGTCTAGAATAATTTAGGAAATTTTAAAATAGTGTAAAATAGTTTAGAAAATTTCAAATTCGTTCCGAAACGGTTTAGAATGATTTAGGTAATCTAAATTTGTTTAGAAATAATTAGAAACATTCAAAACGGTTTAGATTAGTTTAAAAATTTCGAAAACAATGGATTAACTTTGAATTAATTTTGTAGCATGGCAGACGAAATCAATGATGAAGTACCTATGGCGCGGGATACTTTTAGTGATCTGTTGTGGATACCGCATAGCAGTCACAGGGTGTGTCAGGCTTCTGAGGAGGTAAGCAATTACTTATTTCTTTTTTTCTGACTTGTTCAGAAATATCATCTTGTTTTTATTTCTAATTTTTATTTTCGGTAATGTAGAAAAAGGAGGTTATAAACGTGAAGAACTACCGTTGCATGACCGCGTACCACGCTGCATACGCGCCATTCTTGATTCGATTGGGTTTATACCAGATCGCAGTCATGCCTCAAGGAAAAATCGATGCGGCGCTGATACACGGACTTGTGGAGCGGTGGCGTCCTGAGACACACACCTTTCATCTTCCTTTCGGAGAGATGACCGGTATTAACTTCGGAACTATTTCAAATAAATCTGTTCTTTGTGATAATTTACTGACAATTCAAATGAAGAAATTTATATTTTTTTTATTTGATAAATTACAGTTACTTTGGAGGATGTGAGCTGTTTATGGGGTTTTCCCATTACGGGAGTCCCAGTGACGGGGAGTACAGACGGGAGGAATGCAAAAGGCAGGCTCTTCGAATTGTTAGGAATCAAAGAGCATGAGCAGAGTGAACTTTTGAAAAAATGGGGGTCTGAGAGAAATGAAAGAAGCATGGAGTTGACTTTCCTGAAATCTAAGTTTCGTGAACGATTTGGGAAGCTACCGGCAGATCGCGACGAGCAGATGCTGAAGTGGTAAGTATATATATATATATATATATCAATTTATTCGTTCTTTATCCTATCAATAATGTACTCACCTTGTCTTGAATTTTGCTAGGTATGTCCGTGCATATATCTTGGACCTGATGTCGTCCAGTTTGTACCCAGACAGTGGCGGGGACGGGATACCATTGTGGTATCTCGATCTAATTGTGGATTTGGACACGCCGGTACAGTACAATTGGGGTGGAGCAGTTCTTGCATATCTGTATCGGCATCTATGTCTCGCTACCGAGCCCGGGATAGGATCTATGTGTCACACCCCGGAACAGGGGGTCGCGCAGTTTTGTTTTAAAATGCGGTTTTGTTCATGCATGCGGAAGACCACTGCATACCGCATATGCGGTATTTATATATATATTGTTATGTTTTTGTATGTGGGCCTGATTTTAGGAGTATGCGGGGGGTGGCAGGGGGGCGGCAGGGGGGCGGTAGCCCCCTGCGAGCGTTGTCTGAGGTTACGAAGTTTGCATAAAAATCCTTTAACCGACGGCCCAGATTAGTCAAATTATCATATGATTTGATTTAAAACAAGTTTGGTTCAAATCCGATTTAATTTGGCTAAGTTATACTCAAAACAATATTTTTCAGAATCCCCATTGCGGCCCGCAACAAGTTCCAAAATTTCCAGCCTCTGCAAATCGTCTCTGCCTCCATTCATTGCGGCCCGCAATGAATTTATTGCGGCCCGCAATGAATTTATTGCGGCCCGCAATGAATTTATTGCGGCCCGCAATGACCTGGTTGGCCTCTGCATCCATTCATTGCGGCCCACAATGAATTTATTGCGGCCCGCAATGACCTGGTTGGATTTTAATCTGCGAATTTCCCTCTGTCTACTCTCATTGCGGCCCGCAATAGGGTTATTGTGGCCCGCAATAAGGGTACAGTTTTTCATTCCTTTGCCCATTTTCGTGAAATTTCACCCCGTTTTCAAACCCGATCAAATCCCCGTATAATTAAACAATTATTCCCCATTTACTAGAAATTTTAATGACATTTAAACATTTAAGTCATAACAACAATTTAAAACATACCGTTAGGGTTTTACAACAAAATACGGTTTGATAATAACCTATACCTCAAAATAACCGACTACGGGTTCAACTACACATTCAAAATGGGCATAAAGGGTTTGGCATAACCTATTAGCTCGGCCTAAACTCACGCGTCGAGCCTGAGTCCCACTTCACTCGCGTTTACCTGCACATTTCAATTCAAAGGGAAAAATTCCCCTAGGGGAGGGGGTGAGAAAAACCTGTCATCCGTTTTTCTCAGTGCGGAATTTAAAGAGCTACTGGATTTGTGAGAAATCCATCACCAGAACTAAATACACTAGCAAAAGGGTATCTATTTATTTATTCACCAATAATAATAAATGCACATGTACCGGGAATAGATTCAAACGGATTTCAATTCACATCTCATCAACATCAATAAACGAATTTCCAGAAGGATTTGGTTTCACAGATATAATATATATAAGTCTGGTTATGAGGTACAGATATCAACTATCGATCACCTCCGGCTTAACAGTTCTATTTTCTGGTTTCAAGTCATACAATTTCATCAATTCATCACTTAAAATATACACGAGCATATTCCGCGAATATGCAACAGAATATCACTTTTCTCAAAAAGAAATCGCTGACACTTTCACTGAATCACTGAACCACAGTTCTACCTAAAATTACACTGCACTTCCCTTACCCAACCGGTACTGGGTTCACTAGGGCCATTCTCCAGATGCGCATAAGGGTCCTGGATGAAAGTCTAGTAGCTAGCTAGACTTTCCACTATGATACACTGTTCACTTCACACAATCAATCCAAGTCATACTGTGGTTCCACTCACTTATTCAAAACGACAGATCAACAATCGATAAACCGTACCAACATGAGAATCATAACAGTTATACAATTCAATTACCCTAATATCACAATTAATGCAATGCGGCAACAAATGCTTTCAATCATAGATTCAACATGCTATGCACAGTTTATTTAAATCAAGCAATCAACATAAATATAATAATATGCACCGTTATTTAGTTCTACGAATAAACCCCAAAACAGATCCCGTGAACCCCCGCACCTGGTTACGTAGGGCACGTAGAGGGTCCGCGATCTCGCGACTCGGTAAGCTCGTCAATCCCGCTAGCCGTGCTCGTTAGGATCTATACATAGGTCAATTTATTAAATTCCGGCATTTTTACAATTTAAACCCTAATCAATTTTTGGGAAAATTCGTAAATTGGAAATTTGGTTGCACTTTGGAACACGGAATCAATCAATTTATACTATAGAAACAACAAAGGCACGGAATAATCAGTTTGGTACGATTCTACGGGTTTTCACCGAAACCCTAAAAACACGGAATCAAGAAATGAGAGAGAAATAGAAAGGGGAATTACCAATGGAACGGATGGATGTGCGAGGTTTGAGCTCCTCTTCCTAAATCTCCGTTTTCGGGCAATACGGTCACCGGGGGTTGTCTCTCTCTCACTCTCTCATTGTCTTTCTCTCTTGGCGGAAACAAAGAAAGAAAAAGAGATGGGGGCGCAGGAAAGGAAAGGAAGGAGGGAAAGAGGAAGGAATGACAAGGGCCCCCACTTGTAAGTGATCTTTTTGCAAAATAAACCCTCCACTTGTTCGATATTGATTAAATGATTTATATAACACCTATTGCTCCTCTTTCTTAACACAATTAATCGTATAATTATTGTTCACCATCCACGTCACTAATTTCGTATATACGTATATATATATTATTCGATTTAACCACTTATTATTTTAATTAAATCTGAATTTTAAAAGTTCACAGTGTTACACTATGTATGGTCCGGTGATGCTTCTGCAGCACTGGTCATGGACCCACTTTCCAGTTCTCCGGCCTGAGCTGCAAACTAAAAATTGGGAACCTATCTGGGGTGCTCCATCGTTTGATACATGCGCATCTTTTGCGTACAAATGGTGTTGTCCGCACAAATACGTGGCATCCTCCCACTTCAAGACCCAGGGTGCACGTATCCCGCGGGGCCAGTTTCAGAGTTTGACGGAGGATCATGTGAATTGGGAGCCGTACGGGAGGGTCTACAGCAAGCTTCCGACAGTGACCCAGTAGGGAAGGGTATGTTTCAATCTATTTATTTATTTAGTTATATGTTACCGTATTTATAAATTATAACTCACATTCTTGCTAAATTTATCAGCCCTACTACTTGTATCGCGGTCCACTGATATTTTATTGGATCATTGAGCATACTTATCCGGATCGCTGCATGCGCCAATTCGGATTGTTTCAAGAGATTCCGGTGCCAGAACCACTGAATAGGCACACGCATGTTGAGTTGCACAAGTAAGGTTTACTCACCGTCATTTTCCTTATTTATGTTACTTACCTTTGGGTGTTAAGTTCTTATAAAATTATGAACAGGTTGATGTTGGGCTCAAAGAAGAACGAGACCTGGGCCACAAGGCACGTGGAATATGTTCAGTTGGCTACTGCATATGAGGCGCAAGTAATCAGAGAAGGTCGCTCGTTTGACCAAACCGACCTTCCGCGTTATCGCACGTGGTACCAGAAGAGATGTATGGCATCTGTCTATCTGTTTAGTCAGCACGTGGAAGGAATGGATCGTACAACGTGGCTCCCCAGAGCAGAGCACGGGCTGAGTGGATACATTCCCAGCGGACCACTTGTCACTCGAACTGTAAATATTTTTAATTGCTATCCTCGTTGATTCAGTTATTTAAGACTCCTAATTGCTAAAATTGAAACTGTTTGTGTATAGGCATTGACTGGGATTGGAGAGTTGGCGCACGGCGTCAAGATGTTCTTTACCAAGGGGTGGCGAAGGCTTGGTAAAAAACTGATGAGAACCGGCTGGCGTCTCTGCTGTGATACAGGTTTCGGTCCACATGCCCGGCAAATGATGGATGAGGCGGGGAATCCAGAAAACTGGGAAGCGATCCCATCGGACGAGCCTACTCCTATTGGGGCGTATCCATATCCAGAACTGCCTAGATTCGAAGGCCCAGATCCTTTTAAGGGTTGGTTATACGACGGCACCGAATGGAGAAAGTACATCTCACCATAAGCATTTGCACCGGTAAATCCACCACATCCAGTCGCAGACCCCGGACAGGTAATTTGTAATTTTACTTAAAAAAAATTGTCTTTAAAGCACAACTTATCAAACTAAATTCTAATTATAGGTATCTCAGGATGAAGGGACGCAAGCTTGGAATCCGGACAGCCTTTTGCAGACGCATGGGCTGAGTTACAGCCTACATCAGAACATTGATCTCGGACAGGTATGTTTTTCGTTTTGAACAAGTATTTTTTTATGAATTACAATTATTTTTTTAGGAATTAAAGTTGTGTATGAATTGCAGGTGAATCAGGATCAGAGTGGATGCAATCCGTCTTGGGAGGATTATCAGAGACAGGGAATAGGCACAGGCACCATAGAAGATTTGCTGGATTTGCAAGAGCAGGCGGATATCGATATTGCACGACGAGTATCTATGGAGACTTTGCGGCAAGAGCATCCGAGGACTAGTTGGTTATTTGAAGGGCCACCTATCGATATTGGTGACGCAGGGGCATCCACATCCCATTCACGTCCACCTATAGATATTGTTGACGCAGAGGCATCCACATCCTATTCACGTCCATCTGATGGTAGTGCAGGCGAGAGAAGTCCAGAAGAACAACTGGGAAGGGGTCGTAGGCGCCGCCGTGCGACCCGGTGCTTCACGTATGCAGATTATCCCGGCCACATGCCTGACCTTTAATCTATTTACTTATCTTTTATCTATGTCTGTAAAAGTTATCTATTTTGGTTGTACTGCCCGTTAGATTTGGAACCAGTTGTTCAGTTTTAATTATTTTTATTTCCTTCTGTCTTTTGATTGCGACTGGCTGAGCGGTTCAATATCATCGTCGGAACCCAATGACTCATCTGAGAGCATCTCATCTCCACTTTCCAAACTGTCAGAATCAATTGCATCCACAGGTACATGCGAATAATCACGTACCTGTCTACGGACCCGACTGGTATTGGGTCGGGGTCTAACTGGTAAATCCACAGAGTTTCGACTGGTACTGAGTCGGGGTATAACTGGTTGATCCACAGAGTTGCTACCGATACTGGGTCGGTGTCTCATTGGTACATCCACAGAGTGCCGACCGGTACTGGGTCGGGATCTAACTGGCATTGGGTAAGGATCCACAGGATTTCGACTTGTACTGGGTCGGGATCGAGGTTCAGGAATCTGACTGGTACAGTTCGGTTCCAATTCTACATATAACTCCAAAATCGGTAACCTTTGTGAAAAAGACGACACAACTCCTAACATGAATTCGAACGATTGTTGGTGTTGGGGTTTCGCGGTGCTAACCAAAACCCCTTCTAGGCTTAAGGTGCGGAATGACCGTAGAACAAAAATTTCTACGGCCAACTTAAGCTCAGGATTAAACGGGGTTTGTCAGGAAACTTTCTAAGGCGGTCCACCTTCAGTATTCCTTTGGCATCAAAACCCAATTTAATCCTTTTACAGATCTACTCCATGATTGATTTCTAAAACTTTAATCTACTTACCAATTAAATAGATTAATATAGCATATTTATACCTTGTTTCCAAATCACAGTTGGAATGCAGACCGAGCGAGTAGAGCCTCACCAGGGAAGGAATCGACTCGGAGTATCACACGTGTGATACCTCTATCGGTTATCCACCAGGACTAACCGGAGAGCGGTTTATTTCTTCTGCCAGAAATACCGTAAACCGCGGAATTCTGCAAAAACACTATTCACGAGGAAAAGACGAAAACCCGTAAACACGAATTTTCGGTTGCTCAGTTTCATCAATATGCAAAACTGACATACCGCTAAATTCAGTAAAACACTATTCATCGATCCCGTAAATATACTCTACAACAACCCGCAAGATTATACGTCAACTACGTATAACTTTCTTTTCTCAACCGAAAAACTATTTGGGAGAGAAACCGAGAAAGAGAGAAAATACCGATCCGTTTCGACACGAAACGGTACGAATGAATTAGCTATTTTCACTCTACCCCTCCACCCCTATTTATAATGTTTAGGGTCGGTTGCAAAAGACCAAAATGCCCTCCAAGTTCGGCCTATTTACAAGGTATGCCATTGACACCTCAACCTTTTATATGTGAAATGACCAAAATACCCCTTCCACACCCTTCCACACTCTTCTCCATGTTTCTACACATGCAAGGTGGCATAGGTGTGAAATGACCATTTTGCCCTTGTGGATAGGATTGATGACATGTCATCTGGATAGGATCAATGACATGTCATGCGGATAAGGACGAATCTGAAAAGATCCGAATGCCCTCGGCCCGAACACAAATAATATTCGTATAATTATTCTGAACAATTATATATATATTTTTCTTGCGGTTTGTTATTTCGGTAATTTATACAATGTGTCATGCACATTTATAAATTAACCGGTTAACTTTTATACAACGTGTCACACATGTTTATAAATTAACCAATGTTTTTGCTTGTTATTTTTACATAACATTTATAATTTAATTATAACACGTATAATTAATTATAATCATCTTACTATTGATCATAACCAATTTATAATCAATCACAATAAGATTCTCCGATTAACTCCTATATGGTGTGACCCAATAGGATCTGTGTTATGTTGGTAAATAGAGTTAAAACTGTTTTAACTTCTATAATCATGGGTGGCATCTGGCAACACATCATGACCATCCAATTACACAGATGATGCTGTATTGTACAATATCACGATCCAGTAAACAATTTACTTGTGTCTGTTCTTCTGTCTCATAGCTATCAGATCAGTTTCAAGGTAGATGTGTGTCATCCTTGCTAACTGAATCTTTTCTTGATCTTGAGCAGATTATCAAATATAATTACTCTTGTAATTATACCGCTAGCAGATAATCTAACTCTACCAAGGGGCCCAGTGATGCTATAGCTCGTATAGAGATACGAGGGACAACTAGTATTCTTGGTAAACTATCACTTCCTCAGCCAAGCTATACATATGGAAAAGCTACCGTTATGACTGCTTTTTACGGACAGCGGTAGATAACAATCACACATACATATTTCTCAGTGGGAACGATAAATACCTCATACTGTAGAACCTGACAGTGAATGAAAACA
This sequence comes from Carex rostrata, assembly GCF_964058835.1. NCBI lineage: Eukaryota > Viridiplantae > Streptophyta > Magnoliopsida > Poales > Cyperaceae > Carex > Carex rostrata. Next base: position 5,255,242 of record NC_135947.1, on the reverse strand, counting down.
TAAATGACACGAACACAATTCTATTTAATGTTTCATTCGGGGTCTGTCAAATACCATGTTCCTAGAACATGTATCTATGTGATTAAAATGACATCTCGTGTCAGGTGGTTTGTAAAACTTAACCATCTTTTAATCCACATACTAACCTTATCGCGGTAATTAGTGTTCCTGCTAATTACCTTGGTCAGTGACATTTTAAGAGTATATATCATCTATATTATGGAGTTTCACAATTTCAGTCATGAACTCGAAATGATCCATAAATTCAATAATACTCAAGGCAACAAAATGATATATAAATAAACATTCAATTCATGAACAAAGCTTTATGATAATTTATCGTATTATTGACTTCTAGATTATTACAAACTAACAGTTGGTCCATTACCGGTACTAATTGATAGTCACGTTGTCCATCGGTGGACATATTAAACCTGGCTTGAATTTCCAGATTTGCTTGACTAGCATTGTACCCAACAAATTTATAAATCTCATTCTGAAGATAATCAAAATTGTGGTTCACGGTTAGCGGTACTGAGTATTTAGCTCGGGTACTGTAAAAGACCCGGTCATCATTGTATTTGATTTCCCCTCCAATAAAAATTTTCGCACAAATGGTTGTCATTTTTAGTTTCGATTGGTCTGGCAATTTAAAAAATAACAACATGTAAGTAATTAAAACTTGTCTGGACCTCTAAAAATTATTCTATATCATTTTACATTTTTCTAAATTATTCTAGACCATTTTGGATATTCCTAAATTATTCTACACCATTTTGGAATGTTCTAAAAAATTCTAAATTATTTCGACAATATTCTGAACCGTTTAAAATGAACTAATTAATTATATTATCAATTAAAATAAATAAAAATAAAAAATACCTGAATCGAAGCGCCGATTTATCAGACAATCAGAGCTCCATAAGGATTCCTAAAACAATTCTAAATCATTTTAGAATTTTTTTGTCATATTCTAAACTATTTTGGAACCTTGGTAGCTACTACCAAGTTTTCAAAAAAAAAAGAATCCGTAATTTGTTATTAATTTTGAGTATTTATAAAAAAATCAGTATTCTTTATCTGTTTTGAATATTTTCTGAATTAAATAAAATTGATTATAAAAAAATAATAAACTACAATTTATAATAAACTAAATAATAAGTAACATTCTTTCTCCATTACTTTTGATTTATATTTTTTATAACAATAATGAACAATTTGTCAATTTATTTTATTTATAACAAGTTGGTAAAAAAAAAAATTGTGGTACATATTGAATACAGTAATATATGCAAATATTACGGTTATAATATGTTGTATTTTAGTTGGAGATCATATTTTAATTTCTTCTTCTCCAACAAAAAAATTTCAAAAATCGATAGTTAAAAAAATAACTTATATAATTTACAAATTAATTATAAAAAAAATTACTTTTTTTTTTCTTCTTTTTTTCCGTTCGTATCTCAAACAGTATTTTTTTTTCTTCCTTTTCTTCCGTTCGTCTCTCAAAATGGCTAATGCTAAAATGTTTCCGTCGGATTGATACTTATAGAGTCTGTGTTAAAATATTTCCGGTATACCAAAAACCGAACCAAAATGGCTGTCCGGTTCACGGTTAACCGAACCGTGCTTTCCGCTTCATGGCTAACCGAACCCAGTGTTGGTCCGCTAAACCGTTAACCGAACCCATACCCTTGGTCCGCTAAACGGTTAACCAAACCCTTGGTCCGCTAAACCGTTAACCGAACCTAGGGTCCGGTTAACCGTTAACCGAACCTAGGGTCCGGTTAACCGTTAACCGAAAATTTGGTCCGGTTAACGGTTGACCGGTTTGGGTAGATTTAAAATTTCACTGTCAAACCGGTTAATTTTTGAAATTTAATTTAAATTTTGGATAAAAATAAAAAAATCGGCACATATTACGGCAAAAGAAAATTTGTACCTCTTTCCACTGAGATTTTTTTTTTTTTTTTATAAAGTTCCGTGAATTATTTCAAATTTTCCTTTTTGTTTACTTTGAGATATTATAAGCATTTAGCATGTAAATACTCTTTATTTATTAACAGTTCAGATCACAATATATTTATATTCCTTTAATTCTCCTAATTTTATAATACATGGATGTGTAAGTATTGCTTGTATTAGTTTGGGATTATGTAGACTTACACAGATAAAACTGAAAATAATATGGTATATTAATCTTTTATAATATTGAAAGCTTTTGCTTTTTTATTTTAATTAAAAAAATATATATGACTGTTACTTTTGTCTACACTGAAAGATTGATCATGCAAGAACTTCCGACATTTTTATTAACTAGATGCGTCGTTGCGGCTCCGCCGCAACCGTTTTTTTTTAGTGTCTGTTGGCGTACATGGACGCATAATTTTGATATTAGATAGTTTGTAAATTAGGCTTGGAGCTTAGTGTCATCACTTGTGCCATTATTATTAATATCGTACAAGTACTATATTGGAAAACTAACGAATTTACAATTTTGAAATGTAAGAACTTTATAAGAAAGGTTATTAGGTCCAATAACATATTGCACAGCATTTTAACCCTACAACATATGTTTTGTATTACATAACATGTGAAAATTCCTAATGGCACGAAGAAGAGAATTTTCAAAATGTATCTAAATGCTTAGCCCCGTTAACCTAAAATTTTAATCTAATTAGGCTGGGAAAGACCACCAGTTTGAGGATCTATTCCTTCCCAATTTTTTGCAAAACGACCACCACCACTCTCCAATGTTTACCACATCAATCTAGATAGCAAATGTAAACAGTTTTAGAAATAGGAAACCAAAGAGAACGTACCGCCTGATACTGGTTAAAACATGTTATGAAGTATACCATGCTACAAATGTACATGTCAAAGCACTCTACCAGAAAAGCTCAATCACAATTTCTTGATTTTCAAGTAAAAAATGAACAAATAAAATATATACCAAATGGCCAAAGTTTCCCAATATTGTTGTTGCAATCTATGGGAGGAATTCCATAGCTTAGAGATCATACCATGTAACTAAATCCATTTTCAACATTACAAATGAAGAAACAACTCAAAAGAAATAGGCCCAAGCCTTTAACCAAAGATGAACTGGATTTTTACCAAAATGACCCAACTAAAATTGACCTGCAATTGAATTGAAACCTTTTCAAAAAAAAAAAAAAAAAAACTATTATAAATAGATGCATTAGCTTGTTGCAGGGAATATTCGAAAAATTTAAATACACATACGAGCATTTTCCTCAGTAATCCTTTGTTCTTTCTTAGCTACTTGTTGAGATTCCAAAAGAACTTAAAAGTATAGTAACAGGTACAAATTACTAAAGAAAAATAACGAAGTACTAATACATGAAATACAACTCTTGAACTTACATTATTTCAAAGAGTAGGCTCCAGAGTCTACTCTTGGATATGTATTACTATTTATACAAAAAATTTACTTATATTCAGGTTCAAGCACATACATGTATTACTATTTATACCGGATTCATAAGAGGGTACAGATACACATTTGATTCTGTTAATTTTTGGATATGTGTAGTATTTATTTACTTATGGTACCAGTGCCAGCCTCGGAAGTATCATCATGTGATTGTGATGGCGTCTTGCCTTCCAGTAGGATAAAATTCAAACTCCTAATGGGATTTAGTTCTGCCAAATAATCTAGAAGTAGAATCAGGGCTTGTGAAGATAGAGATGCTGTCAAACGCACTCCCAGACAGGCCGACAGCATTGAGTGAACTCTTCTGGAAGATTCCTCTTTTGGGTTCCACAACCCAGTCGAAAATAATCGCTGTTCAGAAACTTGAAAAGAGAAATACCAGTCATATCAGAAATTTGAATTTCTATGCAAGTTGAAGAGAAAGAAATGTTAGTGACATTTACAAAAATGTAATGCTTTCTGGGGTCGGTCTCAATAATGCTTCCACATATAGTACCAGACTTGTACCAATGCACAATTTCTACTTTTAAATTTGGAATGGACAATTAAATCAGAATCGAACCCAATAAGTGTTAAAACAGGTACAACATTAAATATCATAAATATTAAACTACACACATTTCTAACGAAACAAAAGTTTGTAACAATAATCAATTAGATACATGAGCAACACTCTTATGTTAGAATGAATGAAACTACTGGAAAATTGAAATGAAATAATTATATTAGATATGAGAAATTCAAAATGTATCTTTAATTTCAAAATTCATGCCCATTACATGCAAACAGTTGAAAGTAACCTTCCATTATTCCTTTAACATCGTTGTTCTTTTGCAAAGATCAGGGATATCTATAAAATCTCTAAAAGTTAGTTGTTTATACAACGATGACATCTTGAACCCCTAAATTATATAAGAAACACAATTTTTAAACTATGAGTTCTGCCTTGAGATGTGTATGAGTTATATACATAACTTTTTAGTCTAACACTTGCTGAAGACAACTTAATATCTCATTATTATTCAAGCATTTTTCGAAACCCAGAAGAATGAATACGTCAGCACTTCATCCTTATGCTTAGTGGATCGAAATTTACACAATATCTCGAGAAGGCAGATATAAACAATGAAAACAAATCGTATTTATAAAATCCTCAAACAATGGAGGCAATGCAGAATATTGAAACTTTTACAGCTCAAGTCTGTTATTACTTGGTTTACTCAGATTCGCTAGAAATTATACAATTTTGTTGAAGCACATTGAAAAACTTATCATAATTGAAATGGGCAACAGAAAAGATTAAACAATAAAAACCAACTCTTCTGATAGTTTCGGGTGAACTTTCAAATATGTTGACAGGCAAATGCAGAGAGGCCCAAAATAGTCAGAAACCACCTTCCCTATCAACTATGGCTTCAGAAAGGCAATTTGTCTTCACACACAAAAGCAGCTGATGCTTTACTAATTGGTATGAAATTACATATCTATTACCTAAAGTAGTAGTGCATGTCACCAAAACACTTTGCAATATTGTCGGAAGTAACTTCTATCAGTTTTTGGATATCTTGTGAAGCTTAAATTTGATTACTTGTATAAAAATGACGTAATATTAGAGATGGATAAATAATTCAGAATATGTTCTAATTTAAATCTATAAGCCAATTAATTGAGAGGAACTTTTGGAATTTTTTATCGTTCCAAAGTGACTGAATTGATGCCGAATTTTTTATCGTTCCAAAGTGACTGAATTGAAAGTCATCGATACTACCTAGCTCCTATACCTAAAAATTTCAATTCGCTTCGTAAATATTAAAATTGTTTCCAGTAAACTATTGTCATTTTCTAATAGGATCTTTGAACAATTAAGTAAAAATTGTAAAAAGTTAATTACAATTCTAAGCAAAGACTTCAGTGTTATTTCCCATCTAATCAGAGTCATGGTGGAATAATATTATGGAACTAACTTAAAAAAACAAAAAAGGAAGCCAAAATACTTGCATATAAATAATATGCAAACGACGCTCCAAGCATCACCTTTTTTTTCCGTTTGGTCTCTAACACTTCAATATTATAATTTTTGTGTCTAATTGGCATCAATTTTACCAAATTGATTGTAGTATTTACAAAAAAAATGTGACTATACTATGATAATTAGAATAAAAAAAATACACTTCTCTAGTTAGTGGATCCTCGTGAGTGCAAACAAAGTAGCAGCCTCCGCCAAGGTTGCACAAAAAAAAAAATTCGAGAAATGAAGAAACTCAAATTTTGACAGTAATCGGTTCAATGAATATAGAGGAAGTGAATTTGTTGTAACAACCCATACCATTTTATCATTTTCTCTTCCTTTGTAATATTTTTGTGGAGCACACCCTTATGTGAAAATCATTGAGGTATTTCCTTTCCTTTTGGGGGGTGGGGACTTCTAACTCTTTATTTTGTGGACCTTTGATATACCAATCTTTCAAATGACAAAGAATTTACCTTAGTAACAGTGGAGAAGTTGGGTTTTTCCGTTGAGAAGATGCGTCTCCCAATCGGAATAGATATTTTACATCTCCTATTGTACTTGCCGGTAGTGACAAATTAGGGAGACGCAAAAATATTACATTAGTTGTAACCAGCTGGACAGAAAAAGTTGAATTACAATTCAATGGAAATAAGTGGAACTCATGAGGCAATGAAGAGAGAAGGCGTTGTGCAAATAAAAGTTGAGATTTGGGAAGGTGAGATCACTGTCAATGTTGGTAACAAATTCTGCAATGAGTGAAAGGAATTAATGATCAGCTTTTGAGAAAATCTTACTGACAGGATGAAGCGAAGACCACCAAGAGGTGAGAGCATCGATCTCTTTATGCTGGACGAAGGAGGAGAAAGGGAGGGAAAGAACTGAACGAAGAGAAATTAAGTAAAGCTTGGAAAAGTTGGGGCCGATGTCTCCAAGGTACCGGAAACGCAACAAAGAATGCGGGGAAAGTTAGAGGAGGCCAGGGCGAGCGACACGTTGAGAAAGGGTAGCACGTGGCAATAGTAAAAAAGGAGGAAAGGACGGGTGGCACAAATGGGAAATTTGTGAAGATCAGAAGTAGAATATTGCGCAAATGAGCGTAAATTAACCAGATTCATAGATCTACCATCGTACGGAAGAGAATGGGGGTGTCACTGTAGAATGAACAGTAACACCCCATCCAAAATTAATATATTGATAATATCCAACATTAAAAATAAAATTATAAATATACTCAATTTGGCTGGGTATTTATAAAAAAAGTTCAGACGGGTCAAAACATAGCCGGTTGAGAACAAAATTGGAACCGATCAAAAAATGGTCGGTTGAGATCAAATATATATATTTGTTTTAGAAAATATTATGATTTTTTATGCAATACTAAATAATTTGATTTATAAGAATGATTGCAATAAATAATCCGGATCAATATTTTTCATGCTGAATTTTTCGAGACTGTAAGAAAAATTAAAATATTTATTTGTGTGTTATTGGAGAAAAAAATAAAAAAAATTTGAATCTGAGTTATTAACCTCGGTTCAAAAGTCACTTCTAGGTAATACATAAAATATTGTGATCCTTGTAGTACATTTAATTTCTAAAAAGTTGCATCTATTTTTAGAAAAAATTTAAGAACAATCATTTCGTCTGATAATTTTTAAAAAAATTTCATAATAGATACAACTTTTTAGAAATTAAATATATTAGAAGGATCACAATATTTTCTGTATTTTTCTAGAAATGACTTTTGAACCAGAATTAATAACTGAGATTCAAAGTATTTTTTTTATTTTTCAATAACACACAAATAAATATTTTAATTTTTCTTACAACCTCGAAAAATCCGATCTAAACAATATTGATCCGGTTTATGTGCAGTTAGAAGTGTAAATGGTCGGATACGGATCGGATAGTGGTCAAACTGTATCTTTATCAATCATAATTTTTCGGATACAGATACGGATCGGGTATTAAACGTTACGGATATGGATCTGATATGAATATAATTTAGATAATTAAAGATAAATTACTAATGTATATTCTAGTAAAGAATAATATCTAAATATAATGTTTCATTTATAAATTAAATTTAATATTTTTTTTATACTAAGTTTGTTGGTTACACAATATATTTCATATTATCAAAATATTAGTCACTAATTATGTCATAGTGTTATATTATTCATAGAAATATATATATATATGATGTTAATAAATTATTGGTATAAATATGCAATTTAATAATATAAGTAATTTTTTGGATTCGGATCCGGATGACATCAGATAATATCTGATCTGTTTACACCCCTAGTTATAATACTTCTAATAAATCAAATTATATAGCATTCTATCTATTTTTAAAGAAATATAAAAAAATATTTCTAATGTTTCAATATAAAAAATAAATAAATCATAACATTTTCTAATTAAATAACAAAAAATATATAAAATATTAATTTAATTTACAAGGGAGATCCCTTGGTGTATACTCTTTGCTGATGACCTGTCATATTGATATTGTTTATCGATTGGTTGATTCTTATTATAAATGATTTATTGAGACCACATAATTGAATTGAATGAATATTGAATACTGAAATCATTGAACCTCCGTATAGTGGAGAAAAATAATTATTTTATTGTAAAGTCTAGCTAGTTACTAAACTTTACTCCAGGACCCTTATACGCATATGGTGAATGGCCCCAACTGAACCCAATACTGGTTGGGTAGGGGATACTGAGTAAATATGAATTGTGACAACTGTCTTATCATTGATTTTCTTTCCGATAATGACAGCATTGTTTTATTGTTTTCTTATTGGTTTTGTTAACAAATTGTCAGAATAGTTAGAACGGTATAAGTCCGACACGACAGATACATGTTATGGTATCTTTCAGTGCTACCAGACTATAAATTATAAGTTAAGAAACCAAATGTTACCAGACCTAGCGGTTCTAAAGATTAGGTCCTAAACGTTACCTGACTTTATGGTTTAAAAGATTTAGACACAAACCATTTATTCTGATAAGATTCTTAGAGTTCTTATTTATTTATGTAAGTTTGTTGTTCAATTGTATACTGTTATTGAGCATTTGCAATCCTCATTATGAAATGAACTGTTTGTTTCTCGTGCAATGATTTCATTATGAATATGGATTTTCTTCAAATTCAATAATCTGAGTGGCAATAAGCACTAAGAAATAATTTATTATTTCTCACTCGTTTCCTCTTGTGGGTTACAGGTTCATTATGCGAAGTCAGAGAAATGCTTCCGGGTTATAATTGACAGTAGGGCCACCTAAAGGTATTGGAATTGTGATTATTTTATTTGATAGGATGCAGAGAATATATCTCTAGCATCATCCACAATAAAATATCAGATAATTAATTATTGTAAATAAATTGAAATGTGGTAAAAATAATGGATGCTATTAGCAATGTATACAAAGATATGTGCCTTGTGTTACGTATATTTAATGGTAAATAAACATGATAGAATCGTCGCACCTCCGAATCAGGGGTGTGACATGTACTGAGTGCATAGCTGAATTTTTTAAAGGTTCCCTTTTTTGCAAATGTTTCCGTCAAACATACTAAGAAAATTTTGTCAAATAAATCCAAACAAGCACAGCAGTCACACTAATCGTACTAGAGATGTTAATGACACCCGTTTATCCGTTTATCCTACCCGTATTATATTCGATAAGACGGGTATGGGTAAGATTGTTTTTCATTAATTTATTAAGTATGGGTATGGGTAAGGATTTTTTTTCGTTAGATAAACGGGTATGGATAAGATTGTTTTTTATTAATTTATTAAGTATGGATATGGGTAATGATTTTTTTTCGTTAGATAAACGGGTATGGGTAAGATTGTTTTTCATTAATTTATTAAGTATGGATATGGGTAAGGATTTTTTTTCGTTAGATAAACAAGTATGGATACGGGTAAAAATTATTTCATACCCGTTGGGTAACGGGTCATGTATAAAATAAATTATATCATAAGAAGAATATTATGCTAAACATTTTACTTTTTTATTTGAATGTTTTATTATTTAGTTAAGGAATTGAATTCGTTAGAAGAGATATTTGTGATTTTGATTTTTTTTTTTGCTTAATAAAAAATTATTACTTAGAATTAATTGTATATTTATATTTTAATTTTATATTAGTAATTGTAATTACGTATGTATGAGATGATAAGTTTTGATAGTTTATTTGTAAAAATAATAAAACTATTATATTTGTATTATTCGTTATTCACCCACTACTGTTTTATTATCCGGTAATTAATCTTAATGAGTATGAGTAAGGTATAGATAAGATTAATTCTTAATGAGTATGAATATGAAAATGGTTTCACCTAGCCATATCGTATTCATTGACATCCTAATCGTACTACGACTGAACCAAGTTAATAGGCTCTCCATTACTTTCACCATCTAAGGACAATAAATCTTCTTAAAAAGAAATTATCGCAAATACAAATTTGACAACAAATTAATTCCGGCAAATCCATTCAAAATATAACACTGACAAGTGACAACACAATTTAGAATTTAAAGAAATACACAAAATTTAGAATTAAACTAGTTAATTCATGCTAGCACAAGGCCTTAAGAACTTTACAGTTCCAAATTTCCTAAGAACTCCGAGAAAGCTGCTTGTGATAAGCCATTTTCTTGCAGTGCCTTCAAACCATTAATTCTATGAACGCTCACATTGTCTCTTAGCTCTTTACCTCCTTCGGATTCCATGAGCCATTTAACTTTCTCAGCCAATTCATCTCTTGAAACCAATCCTTCATCGCAACCTTTAAGCTCAACTCCAACTTTCATTTGCTCAATCAAGAAGACTCTGTTCATCCTCTGCTCCGCAAACAATGGCCAACAGATAATTGGTACAGCATTGGTTATTGCCTCCAGCAGTGAGCTCCAGCCGCAGTGACTCACAAATCCCCCAACTGACTCATGGTGCAAAATCTCAACTTGTGGAGCCCACGACTTCACCACGATGCCCTGTTCCTTTGTCCGGTCCAAGAATCCTTCTGGCAACAATGCATTTAAGTCTGGCTCAGACAGTGGGTCATATGGCATTTTTGGGTCATTACTTGGTGGATTGCGTACCACCCATAAGAACTTTTGGTCACTCTTCTCAATCCCGAAACCTATTTCTCTCAATTGCTCGACTGAGAATTTGCCGTGACTGCCGAATGAAAGAAATACCACACTCTTCTTTGGCTGGGCATCCAGCCATATAAGACATGGATGTGCACCTCCTTCGCTCGGAGCTGTGACCAATGGTCCAATGCAATAAATAGGTGGTGCCGTCCTGGTTAAGGGACCGAGCTCATCTTTTAAACCTATCACTGCCTGAGGCTCTAGTGATTGGAAGGTGTTCATGAGAATGCCTTTTGCCTCTGATATTCGCCTAAACACATTAATAAATAGCTCATAATTCTTGGTGTCAAAGTCAAGCATCTCTTTTGGAAGATCGGATGCATGCAACAGGGGAATACCAGGTATCACAATCGGAGTTTTTTCAATATCCTTCTTTGTGTGGTCCCAGGTAGAGATCAACTCTTCTATGCGAAGGAACACTGAAAGGTTGTTTGCTCCAGTGGGGAAAAATATATATGCCGGAATGCCAAGCTCCGCTGCAACATCCAATGAATCAACACAGAAGATGTCAAGGACCAATGCAGCTATGGATGCGTTCTTTGATTGTGACTGGAGGTAAGATTGGAGGATTGTGTTGTTTGATCGTATAAGGTTAAACATGTTAGTCACTGGCACTGGAGCGGGGGCATCTTCAGAGGGAGGAGGAAGGGGTGGGAGAAGGTTAAATGAGATTTCTGAGTTGGTGGAAGAAACTTGGGAGATGAGTTTAGTGGTTGCGGTCGGCATGATTGGAGGGTTGATTACGGCAATGTCAACAGAAACACCATGATTTATGAACAATTTGGCTAATTGTATCATTGGTATCATGTGGCTTACAACCATGGTTGGGTAGAGAACTACCTTCGTCTCCATTGATCGGTACAGACAGAAATCAGGGTAAGGTGTTTTCGTAAAGTGATTGAGGGTATGCTGTATGAGATGCAACTGCAAACAAGCTTGTTCCATTCGTCCCATTTTATAAACTGTAGGCAAACTTTCACATTCACCATTAGAAATTTATAATATCATACTAATCCTTCTAAATTTTAATAACTCCAACGTTTAGTAATTTTCTATTTTCTATTAAAATATATGTATTTGTTATAAACGAAATTTAATATGATTTTAGTGGATGATCATTCATCTTTATCTCCCAACAACCTATTTCCTCTCCATATCCATTTATTTGTGGAATTTATTTATATTACTTTTATATGTACAATTTTTAGCCTATAGATAGAGATTTTGTAAACATGTATGTAATATTGTAATACACAAAAAATACACAAAAGAAGAGAATGAAAATTTTGCTATCCCTTTATATTTCTCTTGTTAATTATTTTACTTCTATTGTAACTTTATTCAATTTTACAACAATATTGATTTATTTTTCTTACATCAAAATTTTAACAGGATGTTATTTGGGTAAGGAAACTATTTAGTTAGAAAATAATTTATTTATCTACTAGTGACGGAGCACATAATGACATTTAAGCAAAAAAACGCTCTACTAAATTTCAAACTTGTTATTTCAAATTTTTTTTTTTTTCAAACTTGCATATCTCTTTATTTTGGAATTGCCTTAAGCATAGTCTCTAAGTGAGCGTTTGTATAATGAAAAATTATTCAGTTTTATTGGAAAATGGACACATTTTAATGGAGGTGTCTTTGGAGGCAAAAACTTTTGTTTGGTGATTAATCTTATGAGATGAAATTCCTTTAAAAATTATTTTACATTGAAATTCCACGGCTAGGCATAATCCAAAAACATAAGTGTTAAAATGGTTAAAAAAAACAAATATGTAAGAAAAATTAAAAATAAAAGGACTCGAGTATGTGTTAAATATGGCCACTCAAGAATAATGCACTCCTTAATCAAATATTAGTAGAATATACTTTGAAAGATTTTCGGGTGGTTTAAAAGTATAAATTATGCACATCTCACTATATATACATTTTGAAATAAACTTAAATTTTATAACAGTAGGCTTCTTACTTTATATGATAAAGTTTACTATATTAATAGAAGATAAAATGAGAATTTATATAGGCAGAGAAAAAACAACAAATTAAATGTGAGAATTATTGAAGTTAGAAGAAATTCTCCCCATTAAAAATTTCCCAAGATAGTGAATGCGGTTGGTCATTACGACCTGGGATGGGATGCCTAGTTCAATTTTATCTGGCTATGATTCAGATTTCAGAATGTCTTTCTGAAGTGTCAGCCACTCAGCCCTCACCCGTGACGACTAACAGGCTAACAGTCACCTAATGGCAATAATAGATTCATTTTATTTTACTCCTCGAACTGTCCGTCTGGAGTCTGGAGTCTGGAGTCTGGAGTGAGCATGCGGCAACCAATTGACCAATGAATACAGAGCACACACCTGTGACCTATCTGGGGGTTATCGTGACACTCAGCAACTCAGCCCTCACCCGTGACGACTAACAGGCTAACAGTCACCTAATGGCAATAATAGATTCTTTTTTTTTTACTCCTTGAACTGTCCGTCTGGAGTGAGCATGCGGCAACCAATTGACCAATGAATACAGAGCACACAACTGTGACCTAAAGGTAAGAGACCTGAATGGTAAAGTTAAATCATAGTTTAAAGTATTTCTTATTTGATTAGAGTTGATGGACGACTAAAATTTTAAAAGTTTAAATTGATTAATTATTTATAATAAGATTCTAATTATATGATATTAATATATTAATAATAACTGCAATATATTATATTATTATTATAATATTTATTTAATATATTAATAATATAAAATTTTAATTATATATTGATAATAATTATTAATAATAAAATACTAATTATATAATTATAAATTAATAATAATTATTAATAAAAGATAAAAATTATATAATCTTATTAAAATAATTATTTAATATATTAACAACATAAAATATTAATTATATAATTATATATTAATACTTATTATTAATAATAAGATACTAATTATATAATATTAATATATTAATAACAACTATAATAAATTATAATAATGATTATTAATTATATAATTATAAATTAATAATAATTATTAATAATAAGATAATTATATAATATTAATATATTAATAAAAATTATAATATATTATAATATTATTATAATAATTATTTAATATATTAACAATATAATATATTAATTATATAATTACATATTAATAATAATTATGAATAAGAAAATACTAATTATATAATATTAATATATTATAATATTATTATAATAATTATTTAATATATTAACAATATAGGATATTAATTATATAATTATATATTAATAATTATTATTAATAATAAGATAATAATTATATTATATTAATATATTAATAATAACTAGAAAATATTATAATATTATTTAATATATTAACAATATGACATATTAATGACTATAACATCAGTGTCATTTCAACCTATATAACACCAACTCTAAAACCTATCAAATCGACTTCAAACGGTGAATCCAAATCGTTCAAACCGATCTACTTCATTAGTTGTACGTTTACATGCAAAATTTATAACTTTTCGAATTTATTTAGTACTAAGTCAAGCGGTCAAATGTGTGAGTTTTTAAGTTAATTTTAATACATTATTTTTTTAATATTTTTACCGCTTTATTTGATACTACAATACTCGAAAATATAAAAAATTTGTATGTAAACGCATCACTCATAATGTAAATCGGTTTGAACGGTTTGGATTAGTCGTTCAAAATCAATTTGATAGGTTTTAGAGTTAGTGTTATATAGGCTGAAATGACACTGATGTTATACTAGCCAAACTCCATATTAATTATATAGTTATATATCGTTAATGAGATATTAATTACATGATATTAATGTATTAATATTTAATAATAACTATAATATATTACAATATTATATAATAATTATTTAACATATTAACAATATAACATAATAATTATATAATTATTTATTACTAATAATTATTAATAAAAGGATGTTAATTATATAATTTTATTATAATAATTATTTAATATATTAACAATATAAGAATATAATTATATACTAATAATAATTATTATTAATAATAATAGACTAATTATATATAAATAAAATATTATTATAATCATTCAAGTTAGGCCACGAGGTGGAATAAAATTAAACCACTATATGAGGTGGTTTAATTTAGATTAGTCTAAAGATCGGCTTAGGCCATCTTAATCCGGCTCAATTAATGCACATTTTGTGGAATAATGAGACCTAAACTCTTTATTCCACCCTTTAGGCCACAACCAAACATGGTGAAAACATATTTGAGTTTGACCAGGTATATTTCATCTTTTGGGATTCTTCTCATTAATTAGAATTGGTTGAGAATGACATAGTTCAGTTAAGTTTTGTAAATTTGTGTGAAATTATTGTAAAAGACGACAAAAAATGAGAGAAAAAAACAAGTTTTAAGTTTTGTATAACAAATTTAGTATCATAGTTCAGGTACATTAAATCTTTTGGAATTCTTCCAGTTAATTAGAATTGGATGAGAATGTCGTAACTCAGTTAGACAATTGCTTTTACCCGAACGGGTATGACCCGTTTTACCCAACCCGTACCCGTTACCCGAGGTACCCGTACCCGTTATCCGAGGTACCCGTACCCGTGCCCGAGTATAGGCGGGTAAACGGGTACACGGGTACGGGTTTGAGACGGACCGGACTCAAAGTTTTGGAAAAAAACCCGCCCAACCCGTACCCATCTTACCCGTACCCGAAAACCGCCTACCCGCACCCGTTTACCCAACCAACTTTACCCGTTTACCCGTTTACCCTTTTACCCGTTTACCCGTTTACCCTTTTACCCGTTTACCCCTTTACCCCTTTACCCGTACCCGATTTTTTTTTTAATTCAAAATTCAAAATGTGAAATCCAAATTTGCCGCCGGTTGAGACAAACCGGGCCCGGACCGGTCAAATCAAACCCGGCCGGACCCACCCGGGTCAAATCCCGGTTTTTTTTTTTTTTTTTAATTTCGAATTTTATTCCCCTCTCCAATTTTTTCTTTAAATACACCCCCTCTAATCCTCTTTCTCTCCACATTCTATCTCAAACTCTCATTCTCTCAATTTTCATTATTCTCAATTTCTAAATTTATTGTTTAAAAAAAATATATAGTTGTAATTTAATTCATTCTACAAATACGCAAACGGAATTACGAAGGTATTGAAATTACAAAGTTCGGCACCTCCCGCAAGATTTTTCCGCGAGATTTAAAGGTTAGATTAATTTATTTTTGTAGAGTAAATTTAGTTTAAGTTAGATTTATTTTATGTTACATTAATTTATTTTTGTAGAGTAAATTTAGTTTAAGTTAGATTTATTGAAAGTTCAGTAATTAGATTTGTTAGATTTATTTTATATTAGATTTGTTAAATTTGTTAAGTAATTAGATTTGTTAAATTTGTTAAATAATTAGATTAGTTAGATTTATTTTATGTTAGATTTGTTAGATTTATTGAATATGTTAGATTTATTTAGTTTATGTTAGAATTGTTAGATGTGAAGTAATATTTGTTTTGAATATGTTAGATTTTTTTTTTGAAATTCGGATTTATTTTTAATAGGTTAAAAAAAATGTTAGATTTTTTTTTTTGAAAATGTGAAGTAATTAGATTTGTTTTGAATATGTTAGATTTTTTTTTTGAAATTCGGATTTATTTTTAATAGGTTAAAAAAGATGTTAGATTTTTTTTTTTGAAAATGTGAAGTAATTAGATTTTTTTTGAATATGTTAGATTTTATTTTTCAAATTCAGATTTATTTTAATAGGTTAAAAAAGATGTTAGATTTATTTTTTTTAATTATTTTTTTTTACTATTTTTTTGGGTAACCGAAAAAAATATACGGTTACCTAAAGAAATATATTAATTTATACGGTTACCGAAAATAATTAAAAATACTAAACCCTAAACCCAAAAAAATCGGCATTTTGTATCTATTTAAAAAAAAAACAAAAATACATGACCACCTTTTCTTTTTTTTAATTATTTTTTTTTACTATTTTTTTGGGTAACCGAAAATAATATACAGTTACCACTTCTTCTTTCTTTTTTTTTAAAAAGAAAATTTAATTTTTTTTTATTTTTTGTATTGAAATATTAGAAATGTTGAATATATTTCTTTAAAAATAGATGGAATACAATTTAATTTGATTTATTAGAAAGACTGCAACAAATAACCCGATCAATTTTAAACTTATTTGTTGCAGTCTTTCTAATAAATCAAATTACATTGTATTCCATCTATTTTCAAATAAATATATTCAACATTTCTAATATTTTAATACAAAAAATAAAAAAAATAAAAAATTTATGTTTTAAAAAAAAATAAAAAATTATTCTCTAAATTACAACTCATTTGTAACCGAAATTTTTGTTTGGTTACTCCTTTTGCCGATTTTTTTATACACACATATACATACACATACATATATACATACATACACATACACATATACATACACATACATATACACATATACACATACATACACATACACATACATACACATACACATACATACTCCTTTTGCCGATTTTCAAGAGACTTGTGTGCTTAAAAGATTGGATTAATGCTGACGAGCGCAACCAACATCGAGATCAAGAATCATCATCCGCAGCTGATACTGAAGAAAGTGTTACCGAGCCGCAGCCCCAAGCTAATTCAGATTCAGACGGTGCGGAAGAAAGCGAACAATGGTATATGAATCAAACTACTAGATAGGTAGTGTCGGTATAATTTTCTAACCTCTTTTAATATTTATGGTTATTTTTAAAATTATAATTTCTAAACATTTCAATTAGTTTTTAAATTATTCATTTTAAAGAACAATTACTAATAAAAAAAAGTTAGAACTCCGCCTATGTTATTTTACATAGCCGGTCCCAAGCCCGGAATAAAGGAGGAGGGTAACTTTTATTTTTTAATCTATTGTTTTTAAATTATTCATAATTATTTTTAATGTAATAAATTAATTTAAGATATTTTTATTTTTATTTTATTGTTTTAATTAGAATGAGAATTTGAAAATAAAATAAAATAAAATGACTTGCTTAAAGAAATAAATAAATAGATTTGTACTTAGCCGTATAAATATACAAATTTTCGCACGAATAATTTTTATATATAAGGTACAAATTTTATTCATTTATAAATTATAAAGTTGCGACTTGATAATTTCATGTTTATATATACTCTATTTGATATCGAACTATTCATATTATAAAAATCGAATTATAAACATGTAATAATATTCGTACGACACTGTAAAAAAAACAAAAAAAAAACAGAAAAAAAAACATTAAACAAAACAGAAAAAAAAATAAAAAAACGAAAAAACAAAACAGAAAAAAACTAAAAAAACAGAAAAAAAAAAAACATTAAACAAAACAGAAAAAAAAAAAAACGGAAAAACAAAACAGAAAAAAAACTAAAAAAAAAACTAAAAAAAAAGAAAAAAAAAACAGAAGAAAAAAACAGAAAAAAAAAACCGAAAGAAAAACAGAAAGGAAAAAAAAAAAAAATACTCGTACCCTACCCGCCCTACCCGACTACCCGTACCCGAGGTACCCGTACCCGTTACCCGGGACGGGCACGGGTTTGAAACGGGTAGGATACACTTTTTTAAAACCCTACCTGACCTACCCGTACCCGCCTACCCGACTACCCACCCTACCCGTACCCATCCTACCCGACTACCCGCCCTACCCGTACCCGAGGTACCCGTACCCTACCCGAATTCAATCCACTAAACTCAGTCCAAGTTTGGTAAATTTTGTGGAATTATTGTAAAAGCCGACAATAATTGGGAAGAAAAAACAAGAACAGAAAAAGAGCCAGAAGAGGCAAAACAGAACAAGTAATTGAGTCGATGTTTCAAGAAAGATGATTGTAACTTTTTTCTCTTCCTATTTTTTTTTTTTTTTGGTATGGAAAATGTTAACATGATTTGGTAAGACACATTCTATAACACGGCATCTCCTGGTATTTTATTTAGAATAATTATACTAATTTCCTCACCCCTGTCCCTCCATTTATCTCCGCACTCTTTCTCTCCCAATTAACTTCATTAATTATCTTTTATCCCCTCATTAATTCCGCTAAGAATTTTCATTTATCCCCGCATTAATTACTGTGAATTAATAGCAATCCCAGCATTAATTATACTGCCCTTTTATTAACAATTTCCGCATTAATTATACTGTCATCTAATAACAATCCCGCATTAATTATATTTTCCTTGAATAACAATCCCTGCTAACAATTATTTATCTGTTTATTGATGTTCAAGAAAATATTTATCATTGTTCTGATAAGTATTTATTCTTATATCTGAGAAGAATCTAATAATAATCCCCGCATTAATTATACTTTCCTTGAATAACAATTCTTGCTAACAATTATTTATCTGTTTATTGATGTTCAAGAAAGTATTTATCATTGTTATGATAAGTATTTATCCTTATATCTGATAAGTATTTATCATTGTCTCTGACATATTAATACTTTGATTTGATTAAACATTACTTATTGACAAGTTCAAGAACAAAGTTCAAGAAAGTATTTATCATTGTTCTGACAAGTATTTACCATTATATCTGAAAAGTATTTATCATTGTCACAGACATTTTATTGTAAGTTGTAATTATATCTGAGACATATTTATCCATGTAACATAAAGTATTTATCATTATGCCTAAGAAGTATTTCACTGTAAGTTGCAATTATGTCTAAGAAGTATTTATCCATGTAACATAAAGTATTTATCATTATGTCTGAAAAGTATTTATTATTGATGTTTTACTGAAAATTGCAATTATGTCTGAGAAGTTTTTATCCATGTAACATAAAATATTTATCCATGTAGCATAAAGTATTTATTATTATGTCTGAGAAGTATTTATCATTGGGTGAGGGGATTGTTTATTTAATGGACCCTAGTTGTGCGGGGACAATCTAAAAAAACAAATAAATTTTGTGCGGGGATAACTGATAAGTATTTATGAGGGGATTGTTTATTTAATGGTCCCCAGTTGTGCGAGGACAATTAAAAAAAAAAGGAAATTTTGTGCGGGGACAATTGATGGATTGATTTGTTCAGTCATAATAGAGATCATTGCATAGGGATTAATACTTTGCAAATCCAGGATAAATACTTTGATGCTTCAAGTTAAATACTAACAGTTTCTGCGGAGTATTAATGATTGAGCGGTCCCCCCATGAATTTTTTGGCAGTAAGTGCGGGGTTTTTTGTGGGGATAGACCTACGGGGATTGTTATCATGATCCTTTTTTTTATTTTGTGTTTTTTGCAATGAAAAAAACATTAAGAAAGAACTAAAAACATGCAGTGTTGGTGTATCTTCCTTGGCATATTTTGACATGATAATTTATGTGTTAAATTCGTACTATTCTAATTAAAGATTTAAATAGCATTTATTGTGTTACAGTGTAATGGCTAAAAAATAACGTTATGTTCATATTCCGCTGCTATAGCGCACAATAATGTCGATAGCATCATAACTTTTATAGTCTAAAAATGCTATAGGGTGCTATTTAGGACCATGATTCTAACACAACATGTGTATTAAAAAATTTCTACTTGACACAAGCACAAATAATAACACGACTCGCTTTAATTAGAACTCCATTAGTAGACCACTCTACAAGCAGAGGCGGAACTAGAAAATCTTTATAGAGAAAGCTAAAAAATTAAAATACACAATATGTAATTATTAGTGACATTTGAACCCAAGTCTCTGCACCTAAAAAACGCTATAGCGCACTATTTAGAACCCTAATTCTATTACAACACGTGTTAAAAAATTCCTGCTTGACACAAGCACAAACAATGGCACGACTCGCTTTAATTAAAAGTCTATATGGTAGACTACTCTACAAGCTGACGCGGAACTATAAAATCTTGATAGAAGAAGCTAAAAATTAAAATACGCAATATGTAATTATTATTAATTATTAGTGATATTTAAACCTAAGTATTTGAACCTACAAAATAAAGCTCTAACTACTAAATTACAAGTAAGCATTTAATATTTTACGAAGAGGAGTTAACTATATACAATATGTGTATTAAATTTTGATATTATAGAAGTAACTTAGCACTCTTTGCTTAATCTTTAAATCCGCTCTACTAACAAACACATGCCAAAAGACTGGAGAAAACTGCATATAATCAGAAAAAAAAAAGTAGCCGTCATAGCGAAAACTTTAGCGAATGATCCTGTAGCTGTAGATATTATGTTGTTAGTTAAAATTGTAAAATTAAGTATATTTTTTTTGGCGCGCTGCCCGTTTAACGTCATCGATCGTAGACGATTAATAGATATTTTAGCCTTAAAAAGTTACTATTTCTGCTTTTGTTTCGTAGAGTTTGTTAAAATACTTCTAATTTTAGTTTTAATAATTGAGGATATGTTTTGTTTTTCATTCAGTATCACTATTGAGGCTGTCGCTACTTTTCAAACATTTGTGGTTAAAACATTTAAAATTATTATTTCAGTTTTTTTTTTTTCTGAAACTCGTAGACAAATTTTATTGAACTAAAAGAGTTACAGACTAGCTGTTACATAAAATTAGATCAGGAGTGTCTGAGAAAGCTCACAGCTGTAAACAAACTAAAAACACACGAGGAGTATATGCATCATGTTGAGACCAAGTTGGTCATTCTTGCTTGATCGAAATGAGAGAAGCCTAGTGATTGTTTTCTCGATGTGAATAGTTGTCATGTTTCTTCTGGCAGTTGACTTCGAAGAAGGCACTGAATCAAACTGGACCGAAAACCGAATTAACTGGACCAAGACAATCACCAGTCCGAGGATTTAAGAGAGGCACTGAATCAAATCAGATCGGGAATTGAATCAACCGAACTGGGACAGTCACCACTTAGAGGTCCTGAAAAATCATCAGTGTATGAAGCCAGAGAAGAAAGAGAAAAGAGGAGGAGAAAAAAAGATAACACATAACAAACGCCAACAAACAACTAACACAGACAACATATAAAGTAAGTATTTATATGTATAACTCAATCCACCCACTCTTCCATTGCCAAAGAGGGGAAGAGAGCTCGGAAGAAGATAAGAAAAAATGAACCGCTTGTCGTGAAAAATAAAAGCTCCCAGAAAGGCGACGTGAAGAGCTGGAATCATATCTTAGTTGTGAGATAAATAATAATACGATCTGATTTCTAATTTAATATCTTTTTTGCTGATGATGGTGCTACAATAGTGTTATTTTTTTCATTTTTACCTCAATTTCTTCACTCTCCATTTTTTTTCCATTTAAGACTTTAGCCCGTAAATGTAATATATTTTTAATCTCTGTTAAAATGATTTTAACTATTGTTTCAGGATAACAACAATGCACTCTTTTGTATCTTAAATTGTATAACTCAATTATCCGACTCTGTATTCATAGATTATTCACTTTCTATCCGTATCCGTTTAAGACAGATTTAATTTTAAATTTATTTTCCGTTTACTATCCGTATCCTTATCCTTATCAGCTCATTAAAAGTCGTATTAGCATTATCCACTCCGATCCTTATCAGCTCATTAAAAGTCGTATTAGCATTATCCTCTCCGAATCCGCTCCGTTTACACCCAGCATAAGTAACTGCCGATTTTTTTTTTTTTTGGTTACATGCGCTAAAAGTGAATCCACGGAGTTAACATCGATTTATGAAAACACTGTCAACTACGTATATGGGCTTTTATCGCATGGCAAAACAGAAAAAAAAAAAAAAAAAAAAAAAAAGTAGGGGACTACGTCTTTGTTATAATATTTTATTTCATATTTGTTCTAGAAATGTCTTCGTTAGATTAAGAAAGATGATGCGGGGCCGAGATATAGGATTAAAAAACTTGGGCCGAAAGGTTTGTATGGGTCGGAGAACAATCCAAAGAATATTACACAGCCCCGACCCTGATTCATTTTCACAAGAGTTCATAAACCGTAATCACGGGCACCACAAGGAGCATAACCTCTACAGTGGCCTATGAAAAGTAGTATTAATTTTTAATCAGCATTAAAGAGTTCATACTCGATTGTCTTAATTCGTAAATAGATAATATATAAGAGAAATGTTTTGGTCTCTGAGTCATCATAGCTGACTGCGTCTCCCAAGTAGTTTAACAGAAAAAAAAAACTTTCAATATTGTCTAACTTTCATTTCCGGCACTAATATCTAAATATTTAAATCTATGTTAATACTTTTTAAAATATTACTCACAAGCATTTAAACTTAAATCTGAAAGCATTTTTAGATAGTTTTAATTTTTAACCATTTTTGTTTTCAAGCCAAAAAAAGAAAGATTATTTTCACTCACTTTTTTTTTAATTTTTTTATCTGATCATTATAATACATTTTTTTGACGATCCATGATGAATTTTACAAATCTAAAAATACGAACATTGTGTATTCGATTTTATCTTTCAAATAAGATCAATGAATAAATACTTTTGAGTAATTTTGAATTAATTTGTTTTTTTTTTTAAGTAAAACTAATTAGCGCTTTAAATTTTCAAGTTTTTAAATCTCAGTCTACAACCATTAAAATTTTCAAGGCTTTGTGCATGAGATTTATATACTTTGTGTATGAGCTTTGTAAATGCAGTGTTATTGTTGAGGTTTATATGTGTTTAAGTGTTATTGTTGAGGTTTAAATTCTTTGTACATGAGGTTTATACGCTTGTATATGAGATTTATATGAAAGATTTGAAGGCTTGTAAACAGAGGTTTAAATTGTTTTGAAGCAAAATAAAAAAAAAACTGAAACTCACAGAGATTTAAAGTGGTAAAAATAAAAAGATGACACAAATATAACTCGAAAACTATTATTTATGGATCTATTTTGATATTTTTAAATTCGCAAAATTCATCACGGGTCGTTGAGAAAATGGACGAGAATGATTAGAGGAAAAAAAAAGGTGGATGAAAAAAATCTTTGTTCTTTTGAATTAAAGACAAAAGTAGTTAGAAGTTAAAATTATCTAAATTTACAATTTAAATGATTTCATATAAAGGTTTAAATACTTGAGTAAAATTTTAAAATGTTATAAATAGAGTTTTAAATATTTGGATATGAGTGCTGAAAATAGAAGTTAAACAATATTGAAAGTTTTTTTTTTCTGTTAAACTACTTGGGGATGCATTCAGAGATTTTGTTTGAGGTACAATTATCAGATTTCAATATATAAATAAACTTAATTTAGAAATAGAAGTGCTTTAAAACTCAGGCATAAATTATGATTTCAAACAAAAGAAGCATAAAGGAAGAGATCTTAATCTGAATTGATTTTAGGAAAAATTTGAGCGATTTAAGAACTCAAAAGAGCTTTAAAGAAGCTTTAGAAGACTCCTCTGCTGCTCAACAACACCTATTCTATCTCATCACATCAGATTAGTCAAAGTCAAGTCAAAAGTATTTCAGACCTATTTAGATTATATGGGACACTTTAAGATTTGTGCATATATAAATGAAACCCAGAGAGAGGTATTGAACCATGAGACGATCAGAGGAATTTTGCATCATTAACATGAATTAAGCTTCTTTATTTTTTCTGAAAGAAAATTATGAGGCACTTAACCCTCAAATTCCATTAATGCTCACACCAATGGTGTGATTAAAAAAATTTGTACAAAAATTATATTTACAAGAAAACAAGGTAAAAAGAGAAAAAATTTGGTCTACATCTCAGAAACCAGAGTTTGACATCATGAATTATAGCCCAAGATAACTGAGTTGAGTTTTCTCCCCTTCTTGAAATATTCTTCTACATCTTTCTTAAATTTCCATATGGCAAACATCATTGCCAACTGTGTTCTTCTCATCATTTTCAGTTTAGATTCCAACCAACTATAATATCCTTGAACAAAGAACTGGCACTGCCTTAACTCCGGCTTTCTTTCCTGCATCTCTCTTCTTAATTACCAGTACAGCCGAATTAAGCTTCTTTATATTAAACTTTGTATTAGTGTAAAAACAAGATGAAGAGGCCAATAGTTTCTTGATTTTTTTTTTTTTTTTTTTCTAAGAATGGAGTTGGTTATAGTATCGCATCCTATTTTGTTGAAATAAACGAAACAGTACGAAAACAGAAGAAATACAAAAACGAAATGCCCAAGATGTGCAGGAAACCACCAAAAGAGTTTAAAAACAGCTGGAGAACACAAAAACAAATGTACAAGACGTGCAGGAAACCAATTATTGAAAATGAACAAATAATAAGGGCAGGCAGGTAAACTTGATGTCACCAAAACTTATACGAAAAGAAACAGAAAGTAAAAAGTCAAAACCACTAAACTACTTGTTCCTCAAGTTGGATATATTTTTATTCTGTTACGACACTTTTTGTAATGCCGGATAAAAATAATGCAAGTGTCAGTTGTCTTGTATCATTGATAAAAATGAAAAAATATTTTTTTTTCATCCCGTTAATTTCACGAAGGAGAAAACTAGTCTTTTCCAAAGTAACTAAGCAACTTGCTTTTTTCTCCCCCAATTAACTGGTTCTAAGAAATCATCAGCATAATCAACGCTAAACCAACAAGCAATGGTGAAAGACAGCATTGTGCTGTACTCTGGTATGGGAGTGGGCCACCTGGTGCCGATGACAGAGCTCGCTAACCTGTTTCACCAGCATGGTTTCTCTGTCACCGTTGTCTCAGCTGATCCTCCAAACAAAACTGGCTCGGCTTACAATTTCATACAGCAGCTCTCCAAACAAAACCAGTTGATTTCATTTCACAATATACCCGCGGTAATTCAAAGCAATCCAAACCAGCATCCTATGACCCTCATGTTCGAAGCAATTTATGCAAATAACAGAAATCTTTACGACTTTATCTCATCTCTGTCTAGTACAAACAGAATCCGTGCTCTCATTGTTGATGTATTCTGCACTGATGCTCTAGATATAGCTTGTCAGCTCGGTATCCCAGCTTATGTTCACTTTCCATGTGCTGCCTCTGTTCTGGCAATCTATATCCACCTTCCTTTTTTTCACAATACCACTGACACCTCTTTTAAAGACATGGGGTGTACATCTATTGATTTCCCTGGTGTACCTCCAATACCGATTTCTGATATCCCAGATACTTTACAAGACCGTGACACCGAGATATGCCAAACTCGTATCAAGAAATTCAAACAATTAGCTGAAGCTGATGGGATCCTTGTAAACAGTTTCGAATCATTGGAGATGAGAGCCGTAAAAGCATTGAACGAAGGGGCTTGTTTGCCTGGAGGGAAGATGCCGCCCGTTTATTTTATCGGCCCATTGGTGAAGAATGAGAAAAGCGAAGGAATTGAGGAGAGACACATGTGCCTCACTTGGCTCGACTCGCAGCCTAAGGGAAGTGTGATATTCATCTGTTTTGGTAGCTTTGTTGCTTTGCCCATTAATCAAATCCAAGAAATTGCTATCGGATTGGAAAATAGTTCACAAAGATTCTTGTGGGTCGTGAGGAGTGCAGACGACGAAAGCAAAATGTTCGAGCAACAAGACGATCCGAATCTAGATTCGGTTCTCCCTGAAGGGTTCCTTGACCGTACAAAAAATCGAGGAATGGTGGTCAAGTCATGGGCACCACAGGTAGAGGTGCTGAACCATGCTTCAGTCGGTGGTTTTGTGAGCCATTGCGGATGGAATTCGTCACTGGAAGCAATAGTATCTGGCGTGCCAATAATATGTTGGCCAATATTTGCAGAGCAGGGGCTGAATAAGGTGTTGTTGACAGAGGAGATCATGGTCGGAGTGGAGATGAAGGGTTGCGTCGACGATGATTTTGTGCGAGCAGAGGAGGTGGAGGCAAAAGTGAAATGGCTGATGGAGTCAGAAGGTGGAAGAATGCTAAAAGATCGCATGTTGGTGGTGAAGGAGAAGGCTAGGGAAGCAATTGCCGAACATGGGCCATTAGCAATGGCGTTTATGGAATTGTTGAGAGATCTGAAAATTGGATTGAAAGCAGAGGAGAGATCCTTATAATGGAAGATTGATAATTATGTGATGTATTGTTGTGATGAATGATTTTTATGAAGAGATTCATTTTGTCAGGATTGGAGTCACAAATTTGAGAGAATTTTGATTATCAACTTTTATTCTTCTTCGTCCAAATATTTAGTTGGCATTCCATTAACATTACACAAAATACTCCAAGATTAATCTAAAACATTTTCTAAAAATACAATTAAATCAATTAAGTTTAAATTAGTCGCAAGTGGTTTACAGAACTTCGGTATATCTCCGTAAACTTTTTGACATATAAGAAATTTGGAAAATCGTCTATGATTTATTTTGACATATCAGGAATATTTTTTAAATAGTTCTAAACATCCTTTTTATATATAGAAACCAGTTAAATTAACCTGATAGCTTCTATCGGGTTTCAAAAAAAAAGAAACCAGCAAAATATTAGTATCTGCATGGTTAATTGTGAAAAAAAAAAAAAAAGTAGTGCGTCCCGGCGTCAGGGAAAAATGAGTACCGAAATTTTTATTTCTACTATTTTCCAAATAAATAAAAAATGAAAACGTTCCGTTTTTTGAGGAATTCGAATTCTAACTTAGCCGCACAACATCAGTGCGGTCTCAAAAATTGTGAGTTCGCACTATGTCGATGTAGGTCCAGCCTAGAGGCCGCAGAATGCCGGTGCGGCCCCATATATATATATAGAGGTTGACTATTCTACTTTCATAAGCATATGAGAGCATATGCTTATAACTCATTTTTGCGTTTTTAATGTCTAAATAGTTGATCTAAAGCGCTCAACATGTTTTTCATATTAATATGTGTTTGAAGACCAAATTTTATATTTTTTAAAATTTTTTTACTATATTTTTAGAATCTTTTAAAACGGGGATTTTTTTTGTTTTTTTTAATTATTTTTTTTAATATTTTTTATGACTGTTTTGAAATATTCTGAAAAAATAGTAAAAAAAATTTCAAAAAATATAAAATTTGGTCTCCAAGCACATATTAATATGGAGAACATACTGAGTGCTTCAGATCGATCATTTGAACATTTGATATACAAAAACGAGTTATAAGCATATGCTTATAAAAGTATAATAGCCAACCTATATATATATATATATATATATATATATATATATATATATATATATATAGGACTTGGCTACGGTGCTATGGGTAGCTAAGAGGCCTCCCGTGCTACGGCTCAATATTCGACTTTTCAAAATTCTAACGGTCGATCCAAACCGTTCATCTTGTTCTCCATATTAATATGTGCTTGGAGACCAAATTTTACATTTTTTTGGAAATTTTTTACTATTTTTTTAGATTTATTGAAAATCGCTGTTTTTCAGACAAATCTGGACCATAAAAAACAGCGATATTCAATAAATCTAAAAAAATAGTAAAAAATTTCCAAAAAATGTAAAATTTGGTCTCCAAACACATATTAATATGGAGAACAAGATGAACGGTTCGGATCGACTGTTAGGATTTTGGAAAGTCGAATATTGAGCCGTAGCATGAGAGACCTCTTAGCTACCCATAGCATATTAGCCAAATCCTATATATATATATATATATATATATATTCCAAACCTAATACATCATGTACACATGCCCAACATTTAATATAAATACAATGGGCAGTTCAGACGCAACAGGTTAACAAATACAATGGATCTGACTACAATTTCAGATTTCCACGAGATAAAATTTGTTCAATGCAGACATGCAGTCAAATCCATGTGCAATAATGGCAAACCAAACATTTATAATTAACTTCGGCCAAGGCAGACATGCAGTCAAATCCATGTGCATGTTCGGCTAACCAAAGGCTTTAAAAAATTTGAATGGAATATTTTATGGACCCAAGTGTTTAGATTTTCAGACATATTCGTTCGAATTTAATTTGAATATTTTTTTGGATTTAAAATCTGAACGCATGCATTTCAATGTATTCAAAGGACACTTCTTTCAGAAATGATTTTGTTATTTTTCGAAAATCAGAAATAATGTTGCTATTTTATTTCAAGGCAAAGGCTTCTATGGACCAAGGACCTATTTGTAAAATGAATATCCTTTTTATTTTCAAAGTTCAAAAAGTCGATCCGAACCGTTCATCTTGTTCTCCATATTAATATGTGCTTGGAGACCAAATTTTACATTTTTCTGAATTTTTTTACTATTTATTAAGATGGGTACAAAATTCAGACCATTGAATTTTGTACCCATCTTAATAAATAGTAAAAAAATTCAGAAAAATGTAAAATTTGGTCTCCAAGCACATATTAATATGGAGAACAAGATGAACGGTTCGGATCGACTTTTTGAACTTTGAAAATAAAAAGGGTATTCATTTTACAAATAGGTCCTTGGTCCATAGAAACATCACTCTTATTTCAATATTAAAGCCCACAAGGTTTCAAGTTTTTCGTCTTACCGAAAAATCAAACAAGTTTACTTGTTCATGTTTGTAGAGCCTAATTTTGAAGCCCATTTGAGCATAGAGAAAGATAATAAAAGATCCAGCAGCTCCGTCCAACGAAATGCGATTATTTTCAATCAATGAAATTAACTTATTAACAACAATTTCGACAATAAAAAAAATTGAGACAATGTTATTTACTCAAAAAAATAATTAAAATTTAATAAACCTATTATTGGAAAGAAGTCACAAGCCCTTTTTCCAGAAGGAATCTAAATTATCCGGAATAAATTAAATTTTGAGTTTACCTTCAATCCGGATCGTTTCGTAAATTAACACGAATTTTGAAATTGTTCACATTCTTTTTTTTTTTTGACAAAATAAACTAAAGTCCTTCCATTGCATAAAAGAGTATTGAGTACAAAAAGAAAGTTCAACATAATACAAAAGGACAGAAAAATCACTACCCAAAATACAAAACCCAAATGGCATTAAATTGGTGTCAGTAACACATCAGGGACGGTATCAAGATTTCAGTACTCAAAGAACATCATAGACCTTGCATTGAAACGCAATTAACCCAGCCCTACAAATACTGTAACAGACACCTAACAACCAACTGTGCCATCAAATGAGTGCTGGAATATCAACTTTTTACAGCCATATCATGGGGCCTTGGCCATATTTATCACAAAACATGAAAAAGTGATAACTACTAAAATCCAGTACTGTGCACAAAGTGCAAAACTAGCACTGTATATCCAACTGTACTGGTTAGCAAGTAACAGTGGTACCAGTGGTACACTGTGACCCTCTTCCATCTCAATCATTGATACTGTCAAAATTATTCTAAATTCTATTGATCTACTTAATAAATTTTTAAAAAATTCTAATTCTTTAATTAATTTGATTTTGAATATTGAGTGAGGATCCGGACTGGTAAATGTTTCGTGAAGAAGGATCAAAGATGGGCCAGGCCCGGCTAAAAAAAAGAGGGTTAGGTTAATTAAAAAATAATATAATCATTAGAGATTGTTTTTGAGAAGAACTTTCTCGATGAATTTTGTTAAGAGGCTTGTTTAGATTTTGCTGGAGAAATATCGTCTGCTTCACCAGCTTATGAAAATTTATAATCTGTTGTGATTGAGAAGACGGTGACAGAACAATAAAACGGAGATAACTCGTACAATAAATGTGTTTTGCGGTCTCTTATAATAAAATTGTTGATCTTAAGTCATCTTATGTTTTTGAAATTATGGACGGATTCATTTTACGTCCCAATAAAAGGTAATGAATTCACAAAAACATTTTCGAATCACATATTAATTACTATAATAAAACCAATAATTAATATTTAGGAATCATGTATTTAGAATGAATTATGTACAAATTAATTATTAATTTATTTAGCCATTGTATTTATAAGTATGAATGAAATGCAAATTATGTATTAAATGAGTAGAACTAGGGTGTTCTTAAGTTCATCAAATTTCTATATGAACATAACTCTAAAACCTATAAAATTGATTTTAAACGAAAAATTCAAACCATTGAAACCAACCTTACGACTAATGCGTATGCATGAAGAAATTTTAAAATTTAGAATTATTTTGTATAGAGCCAAGTGGTAAAAAAATATTCAAAAAATGAATGTATTAAAATTAGTTTATATATCTTTTAGTTTTGACCGCTTTACTTATACTAAATTAATTCTAAAATTAAAAATTTTCACATGGAAATACATCACTAGTAAAGTAGATCAGTTTTAATAGTTTAATTTCGTTATTTGAAGTCAATCGATAAGTTTTAAAATTAAGTTAACAAAGAAGTTTGACAAACTTAAGAACACCGTAGTAGAGAGTTCTAGTCGTATTACATTATCTGTGTAAAAAAGTAGGAATCATGTATTAAATAGTGTGATTGAATAAAAAAGTGCGACAGGTATATATATATACTAGCATCGTACCCTTGCGTTGTAACGGAAACATATTATTTCATTATAAAATATTATAAAATGAAGAAGATCAAGCATTTCATTATTTCATTATTTGCTTGATCTTTTTGAAAATCAACCGTTCAAATACGTGCTGCACAAATCTCAAAGCAATAATAATACTGATACGATACGATACGATACGGATACGGCAATTTTCAAAAATGAAGGATACGATACGGCGATACGGCAATTTTCAAAAATGAAGGATACGATACGGCGATACGGCAATTTTCAAAAATGAAGGATACGATACGGCTATTAATATATATATATATATATAGAGGTAGGCTAATATACAATCGATTGTTCCTGGGGTCCCGTACAACCAAGTCATTTTTCAATTTTTAAAGTCCAAATGATCGATCCAAACCGTTCATCTTGTTCTCCATATTAATATGTGCTTGGAGAACAAATTTTACATTTTTTTGAATTTTTTTACTATTTATTAAGCCACTTTGAAAATCGCTGATCCAACGGTAGCTTCTGGTTTTACTGTTTTGTTAAGCCACCGTTGGATCAGCGGTTTTCAAGTTGGCTTAATAAATAGTAAAAAAATTCAGAAAAATGTAAAATTTGGTCTCCAAACACATATTAATATGAAGAACAAGATGAACGGTTTGGATCGATCATTTGGACTTTAAAAATCAGAAAATGACTTGGTTGTACGGGACCTCAGGAACAATCGATTGTATATTAGCCTACCTCTATATATATATATATATATATATATATATATATATATAGAGTTAGGCTGGGGTGCTATGGATAGCATAGTGGCATCTATGCTACGGCTCAATATTCGAGTTTTCAAAATCCAAACGGTCGATCCGAACCGTTCATCTTATTCTCCATATTAATATCTGCTTGGATACCAAATTTTACATTTTTCTGAATTTTTTTACTATTTATTAAGTATTTTACAAAATTGTTGATCCAACGGTGGCTGCACAAAACAGTAAAACCGTTGGATTAGCGATTTTCAAAGTGGCTTAATAAATAGTAAAAAAATTCAGAAAATTATAAAATTTGGTCTCCAAGCAGATATTAATATGGAGAATAAGATGAACGGTTCGGATCGACCGTTTGGATTTTAAAAACTCGAATATTGAGCCGTAGCATAGAGGCCACTATGCTATCCATAGCACCCCAGCCTAACTCTATATATATATATATATATATAGGACTTGGCTACGGTGCTATGGGTAGCTAAGAGACCTCCCGTGCTACGGCTCAATATTCAACTTTTCAAAATCCTAACGGTCGATCCGAACCGTTCATCTTGTTCTCCATATTAATATGTGCTTGGAGACCAAATTTTACATTTTTTGGAAATTTTTTACTATTTTTTTAGATTTATTGAATATCGTTGTTTTTCAGACAAATCTGGACCATAAAAAACAGCGATATTCAATAAATCTAAAAAATAGTAAAAAATTTCCAAAAAATGTAAAATTTGGTCTCCAAACACATATTAATATGGAGAACAAGATGAACGGTTCGGATCGACCGTTAGGATTTTGAAAAGTCAAATATTGAGCCGTAGCACGGGAGGCCTCTTAGCTACCCATAGCATATTAGCCAAATCCTATATATATATATATATATATATATATAGAGTACGGCTAACGCGCTTCCTCTAGCATATGGGCCGAAATGCTTCCGGTGGAAATTTGAAATTTCAAAATCCAAAAAGTCGATCTGAACCGTTCATCTTCTTCTCCATATTAATATCTTCTTGGAGACCAAATTTTACATTTTTCTGAAATTTTTTACTATTTATTAAGCCACTTTGAAAATTGCTGATCCAACGGTGGCTTACCAAACAGTAAAAATCAGAAGCTACCGTTGGATCAGCGATTTTCAAAATGGCTTAATAAATAGTAAAAAATTTCAGAAAAATGTAAAATTTGGTCTCCAAGCAGATATTAATATGGAGAAGGAGATGAACGGTTCAGATCGACTTTTTGGATTTTGAAATTTCAAATTTCCACCGGAAGCATTTTGGCCCATATGCTAGAGGAAGCGCGTTAGCCGTACTCTATATATATATATATATATTTATTATTTTATATATGATATTTATATAATTATAATTTAAATTAAATTTTAGAGAAAAATAGTTAAATATTATATTTATCTACAATATAACACATGTGAACTCTAGTGTAGTAGTAAGAATTTTGGCACCAACAACTGGGTTCGAATCCCGCCTTCAGTAAAAAAAAAAGGGTGCGTGGTGCACAGGCGTGGTCTACGGGCGCTGGGATCATATGCGGCGCGACCAGTGCATGCTTAAGTGTTGAAGCGCATAATTTGGAAAATTCGTCTATGTGCGATCTGAAAATTCAACGGCTGAGCATCCTTCCGAAAAAAAATCAGTAAATCAGAACCCTTGCAGGATCTAGACATTAAGCTCTTTAATAAGGAGGAGAGATATATTAATAGTTGCGTATAAAGTGTGAACTAATTATTACTTAGTATATTCAAAACATGTGTTAATAGAGGAGGGTTCAAATGCACCCAAATTTTTGTGCACCCAAATGCACCCTATCCTTTTTCTCCGCTTTCAAAGTCCGAATAGTTAATCTGAACCATTAGATGCGATCTATATATTAAGATGTGCTTGGAGACCAGATTTTATATTTTTTGGAATTTTTTTACTATTTATTAAGCCACTTTGAAAAATCGCTGATCCAATGGTCCAGAAAATGTAAAATCAGTAATTTTCGAAGTGGCTTAATAAATAGTAAAAAAATTCCAAAAAATGTAAAATTTGGTCTCCAAGCACATCTTAATATATAGATCGCATGTAACGGTTTGGATTGACTATTCGGACTTTGAAAACGAAGAAAAAGGATTTGAAAGATAGAGTGCATTTGGGTGCATTTGAACCCTCCTTGTGTTAATAAATATTAATGAAGTAAGAATCAATTTTTGATTTCATGATAAAAATAATATATTTTCGAAATTCAACTGGAGAATATCTTGTAAATATTTAAAGTTAGAGGCAGTGCCCACTCCCAATCTTGTTTTATTTTTTTTGATAAAAGGCTTTTACGCCCGTTTCATTAGAGAAACCGTCAATCATTACAAACATTGTTCCAATTATTTGCACAAAACATACTACTATCATAATTTCGTAAAAAACTGCAATATAACACTGAGGTCCAAAAAGGCCTAGAGGCTAATATATTACAAAACATAATAATAGCAGCTAATTAAATCAAGCCCATTACTCCATAGAGTCAGAATCGTCTCCTAGTGGAGATGGTTGAAACACCACCATCTGCATCCCATTGTTGTCAAAGTCATCTGTAGTTGGGTCCCAGACTTGCAGGGCAATGATCTCAGTATCCACCGGCATCCAGTCAGTGAGTATTATGTCTCGGATTGGTTTTTTTATTACACCTGTCCAATAATGATGAAGGGAAACTATTAGCAAAATGATTGTGCGAAACGTTTTATGAGGAGTTTGGTTAAAGCATGATTCATTGCGTAATTTCCAAATTGTCCAACACAATGCACTGAACACAACCAAAAACGCTGTTTTATCCAATCTTGTTTTATTGGTATAAGAAAAGGAATGAAGATTGGAAAAAGAAAGAAATGAAGATCAGAAAATTTTGTAATCGGAAAAATATTGCAAATTTGTTTTTATTCTCCTTCCTTTCAGTATCGTTGTTCTCTTTTTTTCGCTGTCAATGGATTTGTAAGATAATTTAGAAAATATTACATGTCATATTGTCAAATGTAGCAATCCAATTTATATTCTTTTTATTTGTTAGATTATATATATTGATGAAAGGATAAAAAAAACAAAAAAAAAAGTAAAACATCAATAGCTTTCTTATTGCAACACCGCTAATTTAAGGTTATTTAATTTTAATTCTAACTATATCATGTGGAAAGTACGTGTGACGAGTACATGTCAAGTAAATTTAGATTTCTACATATAAAAGAATATAAAAAAGATACATTGAATAATAAGAAGGCAGACGGTTTGATTGGATGACTGATAATCAATCTAAAATTTCAAATTTAGTATATATTTTCATTTGTGTTGTAAATAATTATGTAAAAAAATTGTGTATGCACTCACATGCAAAAAATATTGTTGTATTAAAACAGTCATTTGTTGTTGTTTCTTTTATAATTATTTATTATTTGCCTCTATGTTAAATCTTATAATATTTTCCATTGCAACACACGGGCACGATACTAATATATTTATAATTTATTATTAAATTATTAATAAATAATTTAATTTAAATCTAAAATATTATAATTCCGATTATTATATAAATTTTAAATAATATGTATTCATGGTTTCTAACTCGTTATTGACTTATTGACAATATCAATTCAATAACAATATATTTACAAATATTGTTGTTGTGTCAGCTGTGCAAATATATATAAACTAGAATTCTCTGTTTTATGATGAGATTTTTTTTATAAACCATTATTGAAAAAATTATAATAACAAAACGGATTGTGTGCGAGCTTATTTTCAAAAACTCTAAATACTGAATTTTAATTTTAATTTCAGTACACTATAGGGAGTACTCAAATTTAAATTCAGTATACCTCATGCCACCTAACTCCCACAACTCCGTTTATACCGGGTCACAAAAAATCTAATTTTTTTTTTTTGTCTCATTGATCGAAAAACATATTTTTTTAAGAGTGCGGTTAAAATGCACCATTGCTTTTGTGCTCCAATCATATTCCACGCCTCTATCTTCATTTGCAAAGTTCAAACAGTCCATCTGAATCGCTCAACATAATATACATATTAAAATGTGCTTAGAGACCAAATTTTATATTTTTTGAAATTTTTTTATTATTTTTTTAGATAGGTACAAAATCACTGTTTTGGATGGTCCAGATGCAGTTAAACTGAAGATATTGTAATTTAGGTTCTCGAGAACATTATTCAATTAAACTGAATAAATCTTTATATCGATAAAAGCAATATGGACGCATATGCTATAATCGTTTAAGTGAATATTTATTGAAACACAGATATAAGAATGATACAATCTGTCCATGTATTTTCATGAAAAGATATAGAAATAATTTTGTTATAATTGCAGTTTATGTTGACGATCTAAGTATCATTGGAACTCCTGAAGAGCTTCCAAAAGAATAAATTATTTAAGGAAAGAATTTGAGATGAAAGATCTTGGAAGAACAAAATTTTGCATTGGATTGCAAATTGAACATTTAAAAATGATATTTTTATACATCAAGAAAATTATATTGCAAGAGTGCTGAAATAATTTCATATTGATAAATAACATTCATTAATCACTCCGATGGTTGTAAGATCATTAGATGTGAATAAAGATCATTTAGACCTCGAGAAAATGATGAAGAACTATTTGGTCCTGAAGTACCATATCTTAGTGCAATATGAGCATTTATCTTGATGGGCATACAATACATGATATATTATTTATAGTAAATTTATTAGCGAGATATAGTTCTTCTCCCAAGCGAAAATATTGGCATATAATTAAACATATATTTCGCTACTTATGAAAAAATTTAGCAATACACAAAAGCAAGCCTAGTATGTGTTTGGTTAAGATCTGCGATTCAACACGTTTGTCAGGCATGTAGCTTGTCTTTTAGAGAAATGATCCCGAAGATCATATATGAATATAATATTGTATGTATTGCTCAATGAAAGGAATGATACATTAAAGGAGATAGAACAAAACATATTTCACTAAAATTCTTGTTCACATATAATCTCCAAAAGAATAATGTTATTAATATTCAGCAAATTCGTTCAAGTGAAAAATCCAGCAGATTTATTCACTAAGGTACTCCCTACTGTAATATTTGAAAAGCTAGTTCATAATATTAGAGTTCGCCGAATTAAAGATCTTGACTGATGCTGTCATGAGGGGGAGTTAATATGCACTATATTTTCCTTAACCATAGTTTTTCCCACTGAGTTTTCCTGGTAAAGCTGTAATTGCATATTTAGAAGAATATTGTACTTTTTTTCCTTCACTAGGTTTTTATCCCATAGGGTTTTTCCTAGTAAGGTGTTAATGAGGCATATTCTTATGTAATGGACATCCAAGGGGGAGTGTTATGAATAAAATATTAATGTAGATGTCCATAACTCCCAACATTCATTCTCCACTATCCCCACTACTATTGGAATTCATATCCCACTACTATTGGAATTAATTTTCCCATTTATTCTTGTAATTAATTTAGATGGTTTTTCATTCACAATTTGTGGCCTATAAATAGAGCATTTGTAATCTTGTATTGTACACACACATGAGAAATATATGAATAAAGAGATTGCCATCTTTTTTGTCTCAATTTTGTTTATTCTTCTTATGCTTGTTTATCTTTATTTTATAACAATGGATACTTTTTTTTTCAATTACCGACCACTAGTTGACAATCTGACATGTCAGTCCTTTCTCACATAGCGACAAATGAATTAATCGGATTCGGTCCGGCGATATCAAAAATTCGTGATTCGAGAATAATTCGGGAATGATTCGGAACTATTCGAACAAAAGATCTCAATCCTGCAAGAAAGCAAAATAAAAAACAAAAACAAAAGTTCTGGAAAAAAATTTGTGAATAATTCGTAAAATTAGGTAATTATTCGGGTTTAATTCGGTTAAAGTTCAGTCAACCAAATAATTTGACGTTCGGTTCTACATCACCAAAAAAAGAATTATTCGGATCTAATTCACAAATCTTGTGACTATGCTCCCTCGGAGAACACGCCATACTTTGCTCCACTGAGTTTTGTTGTAGAAAATCCAGATAGTTTACCTCTCAAAAGGATGGAGGTGAAAGAGTCCACAGGGAGTATTATACCACTTTAATATCCACCAAACTATCCACTTCTTTATTTGCATTGTTGACTCAGTTAGCTACATGTTAAGTAAGATATACATAACTGTACACTAATAGTTTTGATCATTTAATATATAAATTCATGTGAATTTTATATAATAGGATTCAACTTTAGTGGTTAAAAATTACGTATTTCACTTAATAGATATGTAATTATAATTAATAAACAGTTGAGTGGATAGCAAATTGTTCTAAACTTTGCAACTTCTATAATAGTTAACAATGGTTTTTGTTATTTCATTTCAATGTAACAAGAAACAATACAAGAAGAATTTCATAAACATGTTATTTGATTTATAGAATAGTTGTGTATTGAATTTTTATGGAATATGATTTTTTTTATAATGTAAAATATTATAAACACGGACTCTTGAAAAAAATTGTAGTTAGCAACATTAACTTATTCTTGAATTATATTTCTCCTATATTCAATATTCAGTAAAAAAAATTAACATTAAAACTCGTAACAGAATTTATTTACGTACTTAATTTTTTTATAATATATAAATTATATTTTAGTATTGTATGAATTACTAAAAAAATGTCAAGTTAATTGAAACTTGCAATGAATTTATTATGTATATAATTTTATATGCATAGTTCTTTTAAAAAACTTGCAACAAATTTATCATGTATATAATTTTCATATTGTATAATTACATTTTAATTATTGAATATTTATATTCCTATTTTTGTTGTAGTAATTTAAAAAATTGTCAAGTTAATTAATTGCAAATGAATCTATGTCCTTCTTTTATTTATTACTTTGTAATTTGTAAAGTTAACTTTTACCTTGTTCTAATAAGTTTGGTGACCAGTAATTATCAACTCAAAAAAGAAATAATTGGAATGGGCTGACACATTGAACTGACGAAGGAAATCGACACATCCCCGATTTAACTCCTAATCAGAATTGGACTAATTCAAAATGTCGACTATTCCTAACCATCTGTTGCCTTAAAAAACAGAGAAATAAAATAAATGTTACAATCTAGCCAGTTAATTAAGTGTATGTAGCTCGTGATCTGATTCTTTGTTGTTTTCTTTATCAAATGAAATTAATATTAATGTAGGCCCGGTGGCTGCTATGAGTTTGGAATCTTGCGGAATTGTGAAAATTGGAGACAACCTTCTAGAAGACAAGTCTCTGATACAAGAAAAATGTGCTAAGAGATAAATAAGCTCGTCACATGCATGATAGTGGAATGCTGATTGGAAGTACTAGTGATGACTAATAATAGTACTGTCGGTAAAACAGAGGAGCAAGACAAGATCGATGCTATTTGTTCAACGTGAAATAAATCGGTCTTAATTGATGATAGTATTTTATTTTCAAAAAATAAAATACTATCATCAATTAAGACCGATTTATTGAAGATGAGGCAGGACCTCAGCAAATTATATGCAGTGTTTTTTGAGTAATGATGGAGGTCAAAGTTATCAAACTATTTTAATATTCACAAAAAAAAAATATTTAGATTTTGAATCTGCATCTTTATACACAGAGAATATTACTTTTGCAACTAGATCAAAGATGATCTAAAAATGTGGTGTTAAATATAAATTGAAAATTATTATTACTGAACAATTAGAAGACATTAATTAGTCTAGAACATTACAAAACAGTCTTTCGAATTTAAAACAGGTTATGAAACGGGTCGGTGCATGCATTGATCCATGTATTATGTGGAAGGAACCATCAGAACCTTATGTTTTTGCTCTTGTTGTATGTCTTGCAAATTTTGTGCTGTTTATTTTGTTGTCAGGGAATAAATTTGAAATATATTGGAATAAAAATGTATCAGTGCCTGATAGAATATATGTTAGGATTGAATTGATGAGGAATATGTTAGGATCCGGTACGTGCCTGTTAGAAATATGTTAGAATTGTATTTAAACAATTTAAGTCAATGAAATGGGCTTTTGCCTCTCTTTTTTTTTTTAAAAAAAAAAGAGAAAAAGAAATATGTTAGAATCGAAAAAATATCATTATTATAGGAATTATGGACCTAGAGACGTGGCTTATACAAAATAATTAGCTATATGTATTCAATTATCCTTATTACTAAAATTGATGAGGCTTAGTGACCAAATGTTCCTAGATAATTAGTGGTTATAAATCAAGAATGGTATCATGTGCATTCACAGAATAAGTACTGATAAGACTTCAAAACCAAATCACCGAATTTTTTTTTTTAAAGAGCATCACTAAATCTTAAAATTTTACAAAATCAACATAATTATAACTTTTTTTTGACAAAAATTATATCCACCGATAATGATACTATGTATGAAAATTTAAAAACCGGATACGATATTCAGTATCAAATTTGAATCTATTTCCTTCTTGTCATTGCCACAGAAAATCTAATAAATAAAAACCGAATTCGATGCTCGGTTTGTGGAATTAAAAACCGGGGAATTAGAAATGAGAGAATAAAACCAGCTCCTAATTTCAGTTTTGGTTTTGAGACCCTTCCCACTTTAATTATTTTATTATTTTGAGGTCCCATCAATTCATACAATAAATTAAATATAAATAAAAAAAAATTCACAACCTTGCATCTTTTGACAAATTGGGAAAAAGTAAAAAAAGAAAAACAAGAAAAAAAAGAAAAAAGAAAGAGAAAACCGGTCTTGAGATCCAGCAAGGCAAAAAAACAAAAAGAAAAAAACAATAGAAAACCGGCAATGATATTTGGTTTTCCAAAATAAAAGCCAGTTCCTGTCTTCGGTATGGCTTTTAAGTTTTTGGTATGGCTTTTAAATTGAAATGGGTTGTGTTCTATATAATATCGTGTAGCATATTATATCAAGTATGGTATTCGGTTTTCAAATTTTTATACTGAGTACTATTTTTGATGAAGATGATTTTTTTTTTTTTTTTTGTTAAAAGATTTGTAATTACGTTGGTTTCGTAAACTTTCTAGATTTAGTAATGTTTTTAAAAAAAAAAACAAATCACCAGCCTACTGCAGTGTCCACTCTTTCTGCAGAAATATTATGACCAAGTAATCATTGCATGAAACTATAAAGAGATAATACTGAAAAGTCTGAAATACAAGCATCAATTTGTTTTGTTTTGTGGAAAAAAAAGATGCTGAAGAATTTTCAAGGAGCTGCAAGAAAAAGTTTCACAGTTTATAATGATTGGAGTTACGAATGTAATTAGGAAGTGCTGAAAAATATTTGATGACCTCATAAAGTGTTGAAAAGTCCCAAATTAAATGGTGCCCAGTTTTCATCCCCAGATTTTTAAAGACATTTCCTACAGAGCCTTCACCTCAGCTTACTAATTTTTAAGACAGTATATCTCCAAATTTTCGTCTGGGCAAAAAAATATTGAATCGGGTTTAAATAGCTTATTAGATTTAAATTCATTAACTAATTGAGTACTCGATAAAAAAAACAATATTTTGACTTATGATTTTCGTCAGGAGGAACAAAAAAATATCGAATCAGGTTTAAATAACTTATCGGATTTAAACTCATTCACTAATTAGGTACTCGATAAAGAAAACAATATTTTGACTTCTGATTTTCGTCAGGAGGGACAAAAAAATATCGAATCGGATTTAAATAGCTTATCGGATTTAAACCCAATAACTAATTGGATACTCGATAAAAAATAATATTTTGACTTATATTTTTCAATACCCTGACTTATAATTTCTGATCCTATAACTTATAATTAATATTGTCAATCATAATTCAAAAAATTTATTTTGATTTTAACATTAAATTTAATTCAAATTACAAATCAAACATCTAGAGAGGGTAAAAAATTTTTCAGAGAGAAGCATAGTCGATCTGTACTAATAGTAGATCACCACTAAAACTCGAAATTCAGAAAAAGACAACTGCTCCCCTGTGCTACAGTAGATCCGTCCCTGCTCCTATATATTCTAGGACGTAGAGAAAACTACGTACTAGAATAAATTTCCTACAGAGCCTTCACCTCAGCTTACTAATTTTTATCATTTTCTCTACGTCCTAGAATAAATTTCCTACAGAGCCTTCACCTCAGCTTACTAATTTTATCATGTATGTACAGAAAACTATCACCTATTCACCCCATTCATGAAGATAAATTGGACGGCAACACAGTATATCTCCTATATATTCTAGGACCAATTTTCAATCAACAACTGTTTTATTAGGCGCAAAGATATATTAATAATTCATGAGGAGCACTTTTCTAGAATTGAATGCGACCATACCATTGGCACATTGTGTAACAACTATTACATGAGACAAACGTTAGTCACCCACACAAGAAGTTTAGAGGAATTCTCACTTCTTTTTTAATTTTTTTTTCTCAGAACTGGAAATTTCCACACATGTATTGAAGTATCTAAAGATTCATCAGCTGCAACTTACCAACTAGAATAGACCGAGTTGGTATCCAATTTGTACAAGTAATTGTTGGAGAACTGTTCATGCTGTACTCCAAAGGAAATGGCTGGTAGGCTGGTAAGATTTTGTCGGCTAGATCACCAAAAGAAAAGTGGGTAATTTTGGCAGGACATTGCCAAACATTTATTACCTAAGAATCCATTAGAATCTTCTAATTTTATCCGGTAGATAAAGTTCAATGAGTATTGATTTTACAGGAAGCACTAAGAAGACGTTTACAGCCACAATTCATGCACTTTCAGGAACCCTGAATACAACCAGCGGGCTGCGGTATACCGTATATATCTCTCAAGATCAGTCGCCTCCAGTTTCTCCGTGACAGGTCAAAAGTTTGTGGCATTTTTGGAGCTTCTCTTTATGCAATGTTTAGGAAAGAAAAAGGTTTGTCAAATAAAGAATTTTTAACCTTCCAAAATTTATCAGAAAAGTCAAATCTAGTGGATTGATTAAACCCTCCTAGGGCAGCCCGTGCCCGGTCCGCCCGTGCCCGAGCCCGGGTATAGGTCGGGTAAACGGGTACACGGGTACGAATAAAAAATGGGTATAGGTCGGGTAAACGGGTACACGGGTACGGCAAAAATCCGACCATTGTAACATCCCGAAAAAAATAAGTCATTATTATTTTTGCTAACAATTTTTTTTTTATATTATAATAAAGATTATATGATGTTTTGAAAACATATTTTATTTATACAACACTAGATTGTCTTTGAAAAAAAAAATGAATAAAATAATTTTAGTCATTAATGCTCATGTTTCTCTGATTCAATCTCACTGTTAGTATAATCATAACATTATCATCATCTCTATCAGATTTAATTAATATACTGTACAACTCTATTTTGAATAATTATGGTACGTAAGTGCTACACTATATATATATATATAGTTTACTTTAAATATATCTTCATCCTTTATAGCTTTAATAAAACAAGGTTACAAATGCTATTATGTTTAATTTCCAATTTGGCAATAACAACCATTTCACTGTACTTTCGGGAGTTTAATTTTGTAAATAACCGTGTCCCCTAAACGCATCCTTTCTAATTCATCCACGCACCCTTTGAATTAAACCGACTCCTATAAATAAGAACTCATATATACCCTTTGATTCATTAAAGCTCACACCATGTGAAATTCCTTTTCTCCTGCCTTCTACTTTATTCTCTTTTCATAAAATTAAATACTATTATGATATATCTCCATGAATTATATCTTCAACTGGATTGTCAATGATGATCATTCCAGTCAACGCATATCTCATATGTCAGTAATCCTTTCTCATTTTATTTCAATTTCCAAAATTCTAATTTCAATTATTGATCGATTGTCTGTCTCATTCGTATTCTGACTACGTCGCAGTGATTTTGAGTTGTTGAAATCCGATTTGAAGTTCTGAAAATCTTGTTATTAGGTAACCAGACTTCTCTATAACTGTGTTTTCGTTTTGTATGGTTGATTTGGATATTGGTATTGTATATTGGATTATGATGACATATTTAACGGGATAGCGGGTCTGAGGTTGGAATTTGATTTGTCCGATACACGGGGGCTACTAGTCGTGGTCGAGACCGATATGCGGGGATTGCTAGTCGCAGTCAGGTTCGATGGTTGAAAATGATGTGACTTGTTTTATGGATAACCTAGACTGACGTGCTATCACCGATGAACTATGCGTGCATAATTTGATGTGTATTTGTGTGGATTAATCTGGTCTATTTGAATGGTTGTTAAATTAAGTCTATTATAGAGAAGCGCGTTGTTAATCTGGTCTATTTGAATGGTTGTTCATTTTAATTTGACGTGCTTTGTAGCTGACTCCGTTTTGTTGTTTTGTTTTCATTTTGTTGGCAACGTAGGTTGACGGGCCAAGGAAAGGTGTGAAGATGCTTATATAATCACACTTCGGATGGTAAAAATCTGGGTGTGACAACCATACCCGGACCGAATTATACCCGTATCCGACCATACCTGTGCCCGTCATGCCCGTGCCCATGTACCCGTACCCGTATACCCATTTAACCCTACCCAACCCGCTTTAAATTTGAAATTCAAAATTTTGAAAAATGTGATTAATTGTGAGCCGACGTTATTTAATAACTTTGAATGAGTAAAATGTGTTAAATATTATGTAACTGAATTACTACTGGTTATGTTCAAAAAAGTAATTTATACTTTCACATTTTATCTAATAAACTATTTGGACAAGTATTAGATTATATTTGGACAATTATTAGATTATATTAATTTCAAGTATAACTGTCAGTTTTGTTTATTTAATCACTTGAAA
Source organism: Carex rostrata (assembly GCF_964058835.1). Taxonomy (NCBI): domain Eukaryota; kingdom Viridiplantae; phylum Streptophyta; class Magnoliopsida; order Poales; family Cyperaceae; genus Carex; species Carex rostrata. The sequence goes on along the minus strand of NC_135947.1, from coordinate 5,210,565 downwards.
TGAGTTCAAAATTAACCAAATATATCTACAATACATACAACATATTCTAACATGTTTCATAAAAATATATTTATACTTTAAAAATTGATCTAATAAATATTTATCCAATTTGATGATTTAATCACTTGAAATGAATCAAGAATAAGAAAAATCTTCTAATATGCATGCGACATGATAAATATTTATTACTAAGGTTTTATACAGTAAAAGTTATTTATAATATTCAATTGAGCTAATTGAATTCGGTACAAGTATTAGACTATATTTGGAGTATTAACTATCAACTTTGATGATTTAATCAGTTGAAATGAGTCAAAATTGATAAGTTTAAAATAAAAAAAATAAAAAAAATCTAAATGAGGAGGAGGAGGGTAACTTTTATTTTTTAATCTACTGCTTTAAAATAATTCATAATTATTTTTAAAGTAATTGATTTAAGAAATTTTTTATTTATATTTTATTATTTTAAAGTAATTAATTTAAGATATTTTTATTTTATTGTTTTAAAGTAATTGATTTAAGATATTTTTTATTTATATTTTATTTAACCTATTGAAAATAAATGAACATTTACAAAATATATTATCAATTTAAAATGAACGTTTAGAAAATATATTATCAATTTAAAATATAAACTAAAAATTTCGAGATATAAATAAATTATGAAACTATATAATTAGAATGAGAATTTGAAAATAAAATAAAATGACTCGTGTAAAGAAATAAATAAATACATTTGTACTTAGCCGAATAAACATACAAATTTTTGCAAAAATGATTTTTATATATAAGTTACAAATTTTATTTATTTAGGAATTATAAAGATGTGACTTGATAATTTTATATATATATGTATATATATATATATATATATATATATATATATATATATATATATATAGGAATATGCTAGCAAGCTATGCATAGCATAGAGCCCCTCCATGCAACGCCTTGGATTTCGACTTTTCAAAATCCTAACGGTTGATCCGAACCGTTCATCTTGTTCTCCATATTAATATGTGTTTGGGGACCAAATTTTATATTTTTTGGAATTTTTTTACTATTTCTTTAGATTTATTGAAAATCGCTGTTTTCAGCAAATCTGGACCATAAAAAAACAGCGATTTTCAATAAATCTAAAGAAATAGTAAAAAAAAATTCAAAAAATGTAAAATTTGGTCCCCAAATATATATTAATATGGAGAACAAGATGAACGGTTCGGATCGACCGTTAGAATTTTGAAAAGTCAAAATCCAAGGCGTTGGATGGAGGGGCTCTATGCTATGCATAACATGCTAGCATATTCCTATATATATATACTATTTAATATTGAACTATTCAGATTTCAAAAGTCGAATTATAAACACGTAATAATATTTATACGACACTATTAAAAAAAAAAACAGAAAAAAAACCGGACCGCCCGGACCACCTATCCGGACCGTCCTGCCCCTCAAGGGTATAATGGGCACGGGTATAGGACGGGCAGGGCAAGGTTTTTGAAAAAAAAACTCCGGAATGCCCGGCCCAAAATACCAGTGCCCGATCTCTACCCGTGCCCGTGCCTGGATATGCCCGGCCCGCCCTGCCCCTACCCGAGAGCAAACCACTAGTCAAATCTACATCAGACTGTTTATTTACTGATCATGTAATTAAAGTTTGCTGATATAGATCGTCATTATTTTAATCTTACAAACGTTTTGGTTCTACTTTTTAATTTTTACCTTTTTACTTTTCATTTTTCATTTTACTGTTCTACTCTATTTTCTACTCTGTTATTTCTGTTTGCTCTGTTTTAACTTTCTTTCGGCTCTTCCCTCTTGGGCCTTTTTGTAATTATTAATTTGTAATGCATGTTTCCTCTTAAAACATGAACCTTCTTATTTATCAATATAACAAACGAGGACTTAATTTGATCCACATTTTTCATAAATATATATATATAGAGAGAGAGATATATATACTTGGCACCACTGCCAAGGTTTCAAAAGAGAGAGAGAGGGGGGTTGGCTAAGATCAAAGTGGTAGTTCCTGAGCTTTGGTGCTACTAATTTGTTTTTGAATTTTTAAAGTTCAAAACGTCGATCCGAACCGCTCAAGTTGATCTCTATATTAAAATGTGCTTGGAGACCAAATTTTACATTTTTCTAATTTTTTTTTACTATTTATTAAGCCACTTTGAAAATCACTGATCCAACGGTGGCTTGACAAAACAGTAAAATCAGAAGCCACCATTGGATCAGCGATTTTCAAAGTGGCTTAATAAATAGTAAAATAATTCAGACAAATATAAAATTTGGTCTCCAATCACATTTTAATATAGAGATCAACTTGAACGGTTCAGATCGACATTTTGAACTTTAAAAATTGAAAAATGAATTGGTAGCACCAAAGCTCAGGAACTACCACTTTGATCTTAGCCAACCTCTATATATATATATATAGAGAGAGAGAGAGAGTGACTAATGTGCATTTGTATACATATGGTCCGATATGCGTACGGTTCAAATTTGAAATTTCAAAATGTCGATCTGAACCGTTCATCTTGTTCTCCATATTAATATGTGCTTGGAGACCAAATTTTACATTTTTATGAATTATTTTACTATTTATTAAGCCACTTTGAAAATTGCTGATCCAACGGTGGTTGCTGATTTTACTGTTTTGTTAAGCCACCGTTGGATCAATAATTTTCAAAGTGGCTTAATAAATAATAAACAAATTCAAAAACATGTAAATTTTGGTCTCCAAGCACATATTAATATGGAGAACAAGATTAACGGTTCGGATCGACGTTTTGGAGTTTGAAATTTCAAATTTGAACCGTATGCATATCGGACCATATGCATACAAATGCACATTAGTCACTCTCTATATATATATATTTAGATAGATAGATAGAGAGAGAGAGAGAGAGAGAGGGGGCATGTGGAGAGATGCTGGCTGAACAGATTATACAAGATTGTGGCGACGCCAGTGAAATCATGTGGTCTTTGGTGGCAAGAGGCTACATCCAAGGATGAGTGTGTATCCTCTGTGATATCTCAACTTTTGCGTGATCGACGTGTCCATTGCCTATTCGGAGGTGATGTAGGGTGTCAGTGTTATGTGTGCTTTGAGATTCGTGCAGAACGTATTTAAACGGTTGGGACTTCTCCAAGGATGCTAGCTGAACAGATTATACAAGATTGTTGCCTGTGGACACGGCATGGATGAGAGATATATACCTTGTTGTTTTTTTGGTCTTTTGTATTTTATTAATGAACTTATTTTTTTTCTAGATGGTAGTAAGCAATCCTAATATGGATGGCGGTGTTGTATTAGACGTTATTTACTTGTTCAATTTTAATTCAAACTTGGTAGTCACTACCAAGTATTTTTTTTTTTAAAAGAGAGAGAGAGAGAATGACTAAGTTCAAAACATTATTTTTTTAGTTTTCGAAACAAACAACTCAGTTTTTTTTATTTTCAAAGTTCAAACAGTCAATCGAAACCGTTAGATGTTCACTCTATATTAAAATGTGCTTGGAGACCAAATTTTATATTTTTTGTAATTTTTTTACTATTTATTAAGATGATTTAAAAATTGTTGTTTTTATTAAAATTCTGCACCATTGCAAAATAAAATAATTTTCAAACTATCTTAATAAATAGTAAAAAAATTTCAAAAAATATAAAATTCTGTCTCCAAGCACATTTTAATATATATTGAATATCTAACGGTTTGAATCGAGTGTTTGAATTTTGAAAATCGAAAAAAACAAATTGATTATTCCAAAAATAAAAAAATAAAAAATTTGAGCTTAATCATTCTCTCCTCTATATGTGTGATAGATCAGATCCGTACATAAATGGATCAGAAGAGTGAAGATGCCTTGGATAACTTCTAGAAACATTTGCACAGTTCGGTGACTCTTTAGAAGATAAGAAGCCGCCACAAACAACCTGTTACTTGGCTATATCTCACATTATAAAATACTTATAATGCCCCCATCTTCATTCCATGTTATCAAGTCCACAATCAAATCTATTTGAAACTTCAAAGACCACTTAGACAAGTAGACAACAATGAAAGACACTGTGGTGCTCTACACATGGGTCGCCTTGGGTCACCTCATGCCCATGGTGGAGTTCGCAAAGCTACTAACAAATCACGGCATGTCAATCACTGTAGTCATAATCGAACTCAAACAGAATCAGAATGGTTCAAGCTTTACTTCAAAAACCGTCTCCCGTCTCTCAGCCGCCAACCCCACAATCTCTTTCCATGTCATTCCTCCATCTACCCCCGACGCAGAAGGTTTCGATGCTGTCTTGGAGAAGTTCCATGAAGCAACTACTCCGCTATCGTACCTTCTTCGGTCGATATCCGAAACATGCTCTGTTCGTGCGCTGGTTATGGATTTCTTCTGCACATACGCACTAGATGTCGCTCGACAACTAGATATCCCGGGGTACATCTTCTACACCTCCGGTGCATACGACCTTGCGATGAATATGTATTGTCCGACTTTGGATAAAACTCTAGATAAGAACATTGGTGAAATGGGAAATGAGAAGTTGTATTTCCCGGGTCTCCCTCCGATCCCGGCCTCGCACTTGCCAGACCATATGCACAATAGGGACAACCGTACGTACAAGACCATGATGTACCACTATGAGAGGTTTGCGCAATGTGATGGTATATTGGTGAACACTTTTGAGTCAATGGAGAAGAAGGCCGTAGAAGCAATTGAAGCCGGACTATGCTTGCCGGGTCGTTACACACCTCCGGTTTACTGCATCGGCCCGCTTATAACAGGAGGCGAAAAGAAAGAAGAACAGAGGCATGAGTGTCTATTATGGCTGGATATGCAACCGAAAAATAGTGTGGTTTTTCTTTCATTTGGGAGTATGGGCTCTTTCTCGGAAGAACAACTAAAAGAAATTGCTATCGGGTTGGAGGAGAGTGGGCAGAGGTTTTTGTGGGTTGTGCGTTCCCCGTCATCAGTTGAGAAAAACCCTTTGAAAAACCTCGACCCGCAAGCTGCACCAGAGTTACATACGATTCTGCCAGAGGGTTTCTTAGACCGGACGAAAGACTGGGGCATGGTGGTCAAGCAATGGGCCCCTCAAGTGGATGTGCTAAACCACGAGTCAGTCGGTGCTTTTGTCACACACTGTGGTTGGAACTCAATTCTAGAGGCAGCCATGTCCGGTGTACCAATGATATGTTGGCCAATGTATGCCGAGCAAAAGTTAAACAAGATATTCCTGGTGGAGGAGATGAAGGTGGCAGTGGAGATGAAAGGGTACGATGAAGATATAGTGGTGGCGAAGGAGGTGGAAGATAAGGTTAAATTGGTCATGGAGTCCGAGGAAGGAAAGCTGATCAGAGAAAGAATGGAGGCCATGAGGAAGAAGGCGGTAGATGCGCTAAGAGAAGGAGGCTCATCTCGTACGGCATTGATGGGGTTTCTCGAGGCAGTGAGAAAGGATGGAGTGCCAGAATTTTAGTCGCTTGATTGATACAGTGTATCTTTTTTATATTGTTTGTGGCAATTAATGTTTTATGTATGCAACTTAAATTTTTGTCATATATATTTGCATGGATTAATGGATATATATCCACCTAGCTTGCATGTGCAACTTAATTTTCATTAGTCAATTACAACTTACAAGTAATGGTAGTTTGAATTTAATTCAGCACGAAAAGGATCTTGTGTGGTGGTTAAGATTTCAGTTCCAAATCTAATTTAAATCATTGTAATTTTCTTTCTTATTATGTGATATTTCTTTTGAGAAAATATTAATTATTTGCTAATTTAAATATTATACTCAACGATTCTGTAAAATCTCAAAATCAGCATATTAATTATGGCCGGAAGATATATATTAAGAAGTATCATGTGAATTAATATGCATGGTAGAATATGATAAAGGAATAAGGGTTGATTCATTTCTAAACAACTATTTGTATTTTGAGCCGAATATTCTGCCCACTGGTCAGTAATTAGTAACAAGCTAGTGCTTTCAAAAAGCCATCATAAATGATTGGATATGTTTCACTTTTTTCTTTTTAAAAGCAGTGGATTCAAGATCTACCGATTGCATTACAAATCAAAAAGATTAAGCTCAAATACCTAAAGAAGGTAATTAAAGCTCAGCCAAAAACTTTTTTTTTTTGGTTCTTTCAGCCAAAAACTGTCTGTTACAAAATATCAACAATACCAAAAACAACAACTATCATTAAACCTGCACAAAACAGCAGCCTTCCTCCGATTGGATTTGATCCGGTAATTCCTTAACATCATGTAGAATTATGAGGTTCAAATCTAAAAAGGAATCATTATTTCTATAGATTGACACCATAAACTAATCAGAGCTATAATTTTAGTCCCTAAAGATTTAGCAGTAACTACGGCAGAACCCGTAAAACAAACTTTGTTACATTCCAGCCATCCTGTCCAAACCACTGCACCTCTTACCATTTCTATTAATAATCTATCTTTAAAGGAAAAACAAGTATCTAACAGCCATAAGTCACTAATGGTAGAACATGCATATGTAAAATTATTATAAGATGCAATCCAATTTCAAAGGATTTTAATATAGGAACATTCTGCAAAAAGGTGATAGGTACTCTCTGGATTACCACAAAAAAAGACAATCAGGAGTGTCTGGCCAACCTTTCTTCAAGAGATTAACCTTAGTTAAAAGTTTATATTTTTTTTCCTAACCATAGAAAAATCTTAATCTTTAGAGGTAAGTTGAACTGCCAGATGGTATTATACTCCTTGTTAAAAATGTCACCATAGTTCAATCACTTATAAAAAGAGTGAACCGTAAAGATATGCTTATTTGATGACCACCTTTAAAGTAATTTATCTTCTAATGTATTATCTAAGGTAAAATAAAGAAATTGTTGCTTTAAAGTAAGTCATTCTTGTAAATAGACACCAATTAATTGCTTAATAAAATGTAAATTTATATTGACACTAGAAAAAACAGAAGCTACTGATATAAATCTATCTTGAGCAATAAAAAAAAAGGATATGTTTCACTTTAAAGTTTAAACTGCTGCCTTCTGTTTGTCTCATGTTTTTACCATCCCACTTTTTGAATTGGATCAACTTTAGACGTGCCTCAAAATCTAAATAAAGCCTTTCTTTTCTTGGTTAATTATTGATATTTCAGCGATCGTAAGCCAACATATATTTTAGGATTTGACAGCACTACGAGACTATGGCACAAAACTACAAGAGAGAACTAGTTCCCTGCGCCTAGCTAGTTTGTTTTCAGTTGATCATGACATATATGCTATCATTAGCCACTATAAAATTTTACACCCAGTGTTATATATGTAAATGTTTTGAACCAAAGTAACTTGTGTGATCCAGGACAATTTCCACATATAGGACAAGCATAAAGGAAGCATAACCACTCCTATGATTGGAAATTTTGAATTGTACGAGTAGAATCCATTTTTAATAGAAAGAGTGACCTCATAGATAAATGGTATTATTTGTGGCGCGTTATTAAACCCAATAACGGACAGATAAACGCGGGCCAACTACAAATTGAAAATTTTGTTTTTCCGGAACAAAGAAGTTAATGTAGCACACGTCGCGATTGAGGCCAGATTCTACGCAAAAAAAGTCATGCCGTGTCATTGTCATAGCATGTTTTAATTATTATCGTAAAAAAAAGTATGATATAATAGTCAATCGCTGGGAAATAAATCTGTTGCAATCCTACGGAATTGCAGGTTCTACGATTCTAATTTCAATCGTTTATATATTTTGAGATTCGTACACAAAAACTAACTCTTTGTAAGATTGGAATCGCAGCAGATTTGCTTCCCAATCGGTGTGATATATTATGGAATGCGATTGACAAGACAAATCATGGGACATGCTCATGTAACGTGATCAAAACAAGCCAGATTATTATAGAATAGATTTATTTTTTCACACATACTTTTTTTTACAATATTTTTTCTTTATTTATATTTTTTTAATATATTTTTACATTTTTTTTACATTTTATCAATTTGTCTTTTCCTAAATGAACTTAACTTAAAAAAACAAAACTAGTAATTACACACGTCATAAAAATTTTATAAACAAAAAAATTTAATGATTTGATCATAACACGACACATATTTATATATAAAAACACTAGTCAACATATGCCATATTATTATAGAATACGCACTTCGTATTAAACATAGTGATAAATCTAAAATAAATAATTTAACGATATATATATAAAATATTATTTTAAGTGTCATATTGACATAATTAATTTGAAAATAGTTTGTTGCTTTATAATTTAAAAAATAATAATAAGATTAATATTTATACAAAATTAATGAAATATATCATAATGTTTAAAGGAATATGAAATAAACTTACAATTTGTAAAATTGAATAATCATTTGAGGAGGTATTAAAAAATTATATATTTTTAAAATAAAACGTTGTTATTATGATCTTAAATGCTGCTCCTATCAATTTTAAACCACCAATGACCCGGAACATTATCACGTATGAAGAAAATGTAGCACTGAATTTTAATCAATGTGATCATGTCAGCAATTATCCGTAGGCCTCAAAATTTGAGTGTAGAGATGCTACTTTTATCCGATTATCTGAATCCGATCTGGAACCGAACCGTATCCAATTCGAAACCGACCCGATACCCAATTAATTTGGATATGATATGGTTTAAAAAATATAACCGATTAAATTATGTATATGGTTACAAAATTAATAATTTAATATCCGATCCGAATCCGAACCGGAACCGATATTGTAATGGATAGGATATGGATTTAGTTATCCGACCTATAACCGAACCCAATCCGATACCCGTATAAATACCCGATAAAACATATATTAATAACTATGAAAATACTATTTTGCATATGAGGAGAGTTCCAATGCCTCATGCCTTTCATACCTCATCATACCTCATATGTTACATCTTCGTTTTCAAAGTCTAAATTGTCGATCCGAACCGTTCAACATGATATCCATACTAAAATATAATTAGGGATGAAATTTTATATTTTTTTGAAATTTTTTTACTATGTTTTAAGATGGGTAGAAAATCACTGTTTTTTGAACGGTTCAAAAACACTGATTTTGTATCTATCTTAAAAAATAGTAAAAAAATTTCATATCCATACATAATTTAGTATAAAATATTATGTTAAACGGTTCAGATAGACAGTTTGGATTTTGAAAACAAAGATATAGAATACGAGATATGATGAGGTATGAAAATGATGAGACATTGGAACCCTCCTCTTTGCATATAATCAAATCAACAAATGTCACATCAGTAATCACATTTTGTATATTATTTTTTTGAATAAAATTAATTGCTCGGAATATATCCTTCAATATTTGTCTTGTATATCCTCTACATAATCATGAAAATTTATTGCTCTCATTGATATGTCATTCTCAATAAATCTCATTGAAATCAAATATCTGTCATATATATATCTTTTTTTTTATCTTTTTATCTATAAATATTTTACTTTCTAAAAGATATTTGTCATCTTCAATATTTTACTTTCTAAAAATTATATATTTTTTTTCAATATTTTGATTTTCAAAAATTATCTCTCTCCGGCCTTCTGAATTCAAAAGCTATTAACAAAAAACTAAAATTAAAATCTTTCCAATACTTTTCATTACACCAGAAGTGCTCTAAACAATCAACAATCAAATTCTGAAAATACTACCAATAATCCAAGAAATTATAATTATATTTAAATGTAAATTATTTCTCAAATGTTTGGGAGTTGTGACATATAGCCACCCTGGATCCGGAACGGCCCCGTAACCGGACCGGACCCGATAATCTACAAACAAGTTATGAGTATCTATCTACTCATAACTGAAATACTAGACCCGATCCAATTTGAAACAAATAAGTATATGGATCGAAATTAGGACCCGAACACTTTTAGAATACGGATTCAAATATAATAGTATCCGAATCCAACCCGACCCGATAGCACCCTCAAAATTTGAGTTACTTTATAGGTTTCGGACTCGATTTTGGTCTAGGTCGGCACTAGGCACAGTAGGCTGTGTGGTTTAATGGAAAAGCAATGAATATACACAAATGTCCTCAGCAATGCAAAAGGGCTCAAGTCGGGTGCTACGCGGCACTAGTGGAGCGGTTATTATTGTCTTAGATCCGTGATTCCGTTCACAGAGGTATTAAATAATAATAAAATAGTAGTATCGGAAAAAAAATTTCGAATTCAAACTTCGAAACCAAAAAAAGTTTTAGAAAACTTGTGTATCTCGGGGCGGATTCATAATTTTTATCAAATGTAGACATAAAATATTGATAAAAATATAATTTTTTTTCTCCTAACGAATCGAAATGTAGTGGATATGAATCTAAAAAAGTCACGCTACAATCAGATACGTCACGGCACGTGTGCCGATTACGTAATGTGATCATTTTTGAAAAATTTGACACGACAAAGCACGTCATGCAAAAAAATTAGTCACAACACGACACATGGTCACGTGTAATTAAGATCATTAGATTTTGAACGAATGATGAATCTTAAATAAACTATCCAAAATTATGAAAAAAAAAGTTTAACGTGACAAACGTGACCGGTCACGTTTGAACATGCCTAGTCACAACGTGCCATGGACACGGCGTGATAAATATATGGTGACCATTCACGTTCTTCCAAATTTGATCACGACACGACAAGATACGTGATTCAAGTTACAGCGTGACTAATCACAACACTGTACATATTTATATTCTTAGTAGCGGACCTCTTTTTTCTCCTAATAAATCAACGATTTTTTTAAGTGGAGTAGCGAATTAGACTGCATCTGTTTTTTTTTGTTACATGAATCAGTTTAAACTGACTTTCTTTTTCACACAATTTTTTTCTATTCAAAAATAGATACAAATATAAAATAACACTTATGAGTCTAGAAAAACTTTCCAATCAGGATAGGTACTCATCACGTCTGCCGCTGTCCAGTACTCGTTATATTTGAAAAACTAGTCACTATTTCGATTACGAAAAAAATGTCACCTACTATTTCAAAAAAAAAAAATTTAACACTCTTTATATTTCAAAAATCTTTGCCACCCTTTCGAAAAATATACTTTGGATAAGAAATAAAAAAATCCCTAATCGAAAGGTCGGGAGTGCCGCGGGTTAGAAGGTATACAAAAAGAAGTAACAAATTTGAGCAGGTTTTATGCCGCAATTTTTATTAATATCCTTTACCAAAAAAAATATAAACAAAAAAATTCTTTTTTCCTGACAAATTTGAAAAATACTCGGGCCACAATGATAATTGACGGCTCTATTCTTGAGGACCGCCATCAATAGAAAAATAGAAACTACATATGTTCTCAAGAATACAATAAAAATATAGCTAATAAACCTAAAATAAACAATATTTTTAAATAAAAATATTCAATAAATTAAAAATATAAATTTAACTCCTAGATAAACATTCAATTCATTGATGCTTTTCAACCTACAAATTTATAAACAAAAATAGTTGTTAAATCAAATTGTTTCAATAACATTTTTAAAATTGAAATTGAATAATAAAATAAATATTTTATTAACCTTGAGCATCTCGAGCAGCTCTGTAGCATCTTTTTTGTGTATCTCAGTTGACTTAGTGTCCTCTTCTCCTCGGTTGAATAACATCGGAATCAGGTTGTGCCGTCTTTTACCCAAAGTAACTAGCCTATATTCTAGAACAAGGATAGAGCCATCGTGTTCAGGCCTTTCTGACTTATTTTATACACATGTCATTTATCTCTCCATGTGTTGATTAGTGTCTGGATGTGATAGTAGTGACTTACAAAACTACCCGGATCGATGCCTCAGAGACATCATACAGACAGAATATGAGAACACAATATTCTATTTAATTGAGGCTTTTAGCATGTGCATTCCACCGTGTTATCCTCCTTAATGACGACCTTGTATTTGAAATTGGCCTTGATAAACTGACGATGACCGTCAGGCATGTAAGCGTGAAATTTCTCTTATGTCGAGGTTACCTCGAGCTCGTTAAAGTTGTCAAACTCCCAAGCGTCTTCAAAGTATTTGACCTCTTAGATCGTTTGTTAATAAGCTATGAACCATTAAAAATAAATGAAGAAATTAATTTATTTAGATGGAGTTATTAAAAATAAATGAAGAAAAATTAAATTTAAAAATAACTTGTGAACACAACACGAGAACAATTGACCTTACAATGCTTCATGTTCCGCATTGGCCCTCTTTTGTGCAAACTATGAGACATATTTGTAAAATGTGTCCTCAATTAGTGCGTCCACCAGTAACTTATGAGATGACCTGAAGATATTATTTAGCGATTTAGAACTGTTTGTAGTCATAATCCCCTAACGATAACCTTCGTCGACAGCTTGGAATATCTTCAGTGGCTTTGGACACTCATTCTATCTTGATCCAAATACTTATCCACACCGTCCAGCCAATTGAGAGCATGGTCACATGACCTCCCTATTGCTACCATTCCTTCATCGTATCTCCTCATCTTTCTCTTAGCCACATAAATCCTAAAAAACTCGATGGCCCCATCACTTCAATGGTTCTTATTTGTGTTCTCAGCTATGTGAGTAGCATAAAGACGATGAACGCATTCATCATCATCCTCCTCATTCCAACCTAGATCATCTTATCTTAACACCTTCTTGATACCCTTCCTCTATCAGTGAAGACACACACGAATTTAGAGCGAATTGCATTACGCCACAACCATTGCATAAACCACCCACAATCTTTGAAGTTCTTTGTCTCAACTAGTGCAAAAGTCAATGAGAGAAGCTGGTTTTCCTCATCATACCCAGTTGTAATTAACAACTTACCTATATTAAACAATCAATCAAAAAAGTTAAACAAATTAAATTAAAAAAAAATTAATATATCAAATAAATTAAATTAATTACATTTCTATCAACCTAATAGGAAACAAGCATCAACGGTGATGACTGGTTTGGAAAGGCAGCTATGTACGGTTCAAATGCCCAAGCTGCCTTATGAAAATACTTGTATAATCCGCCCTTACCAGTTGGAAATGAGTTCACATCAAACAATGTGCATGTGATTAACTAAAAAAAAATAAGTGAAATTGTTTATTTTTTTTTCCAATGCCATAAAAATAGAAGTAATAATATGGTACCTAGGTTCTCTGGATTACCTGCAACAACGGAGTTCTAAGCGCGTATGACCTTTTTCAGCTATCAAATTGGCAAACGATTGTTAACTCCCGTCCACGCCACAATTTATTGTACGCACTTTCAGCAACAACAATATTGACGGCTTGGATACTCATATCAACATTGTTTCTCATGTGAGCCGATATGAAATCGGCAACCATAGAAACTTACAACTGTGCATGATCTATTCTTGTCGCATCGGCGTGACATGAATGTTTTGTTGGGCATCTACAGATACGTCATTGTTCACTGAAATAAGTGGCAACAACATATATGTACCAACCACATCTACTGTCCTTGCATTTTACTAGATCCATGTCGTGATTTTAATCAATCTAGCAACATAAAAGGTAAGAGAATCTTGAGCTGGCCCATAATCCATCACTGTGAATTCTTAAAATTTGAAAGGAAATCGTGTGAATTTTGTTTTGTGCGACAAAAACTAGTGCATAAACTACCAGTATAACTAGGGCTACCAAAAAAAATTGTAGTTTGTAATTCGATTGACTTCGATACAAAAAATTTGCAGTTTGTAATTAATTTGATTCGAAATTATTTATTTTGAAACAAATCAAACCAGTTCGGTTTGAATATTGTTCAAACTCAAACTAGGGGTAAATTCGATTTGGTTTGATTCGTTTGCAGCCCTAAAATTAGTCTTTGATTTAGAAACAAATATAATACTTTTTGTGTGAATTAGATTTTAATTTTGTGGAAAAGATAATGTTTTTTAGGTGAGAGGTGTATGTTCAAAATTTTGCTGAGAAAATTATTTATAGATATTAAATAATTGAATGGTTTGCTCTCTAACTTTATAAAAAAAATATAAAAGGAGTGATGTATTCGAAACTTGAACGTCTAATTAGATATAACTTTTCATGTAAATGTCATAAATAATCTAGAATGTCATGTTCGGATATTAAGCTTTTGTTAAGATTATAGGCTTGGAATAAGATTAATCTCATTAGATGCGTTCATTAATAATCTTTTCTGTAAGTGATGTTGAATATTTTTCATTATTTAGAAAACTTGCTTTCATTGGAAAATTAGACATTGATTGAGCCATATATAGATATTATTATGAAAAAAAAAATAATTAATTTTGCAGAAGTTTTCGTTGCTAGAGCAATTGTGAGTACCATAAAAATATTCATATATAGGTGCTTAATCATATTTAGTTACATAATTAATAATAAATTTGGAATTCGAATATATATATAGAGAGAGAGAGAGTGTGTGTGTGACTAATATGCATTCAGTAGTATATGGGTCGATATGCATACGGTTCAAATTTGAAATTTTAAAATTCAAAAAGTCGATCTTCATTTTCTCCCTTCTTCTCCTCCTCTTGATCTTCTGCCTCCTCTTCTTCTCCTGCCATGACGAAAGGCCTGGAACGAGCTACTTTAGCTTCATTATTTGGCGAAAGATGCATGGCAACTGGTTGGATAAGATTTCTTCAAGTGTTATCTCAAGCTATACATTATTTGGTTTGAAGTGACTTCAAAATCAAGCCATACATTTCTGAACTTGATTTTGAAGAAGAAATATTTGACTGGATAGGAATGGGAATACTAACTTGAGCAAGCACTTGGATGAAATCAATAGTCAATTTTTTTTGTTATGCATTTATTTTTTCTTTTTGGGATTGTATTCAGCATTTGGTATTCTCTTTCTACTCACTGTGTTTTGACTTGATTGAACTAGACGAGTTCCCAAAATTATTTTTTTGTTTTCTTTTATGGGGCTTTTTTTTTTGCTTATTTTAAATTTTTACTGAAAAGCTGGCATAATGTTTTGGGCAGGCATTGCAATTTCAGAGAAGTTGAAAATATTAGATTTTTTGAATAGGTCCCAGTCTTATAAATAAGGGCATAAAAATCGAGTTCCCTTGAAATAGATCTATTTGAGTATTCCATAATAACCTTTTTTCCAAATCAAATCTTACTTCAACAATATAAAGAAAAGAAATAGGAGGAATCTAGAGTCAATTGGTATCGCTTCCTTCTGGGAAGTTTATACTATTTTTTTCTCAAACATTAATTCTCTTTAGCAACTTTGAAGCTATTGATCTTATCCAACCAGTTGCCTGCATCTTTCGTCAAATAATAAAGTTAGAGCAGCTCGTTTCAAGCCTTTTGCCATGGCAGGAGAAAAAGAGGAAGTAGGAGAAGAAGAGGAGGGTATTTTAGTCATTAATTATTTTGAGTGGCATTTTTACAATTTCAAATTTTGAAATGACATTTTTATAATTTGAAAGTTTTGGAGTGACAAATAATCAATTTTTCTTTTTTTATATATTATAGAGTAAAATGTTATAATATTGACTCATAATTTGAAAACCTAATTTCGCTTCTAATACGATCATTTATAAATTTGGAATGTTCTGCAAGAAGTATTATAAAAGTATATGATAATGATAAATTTGGAATGTTCTGCAAGAAGTATCATAAAAATATATGATAATGATGTTGGTTCGACAATATGTAAAAAAAAATATATATATTAATACTAGTCAAATATAGATACATGAGAGCATATGATTGACACGATTCCTGTTTCTATGCAAGTGAAATGAACTTGCGTGCTTGATATGCTGGACAAAAAAAAAGGAACAAAATCCGGATTGCCCAACTTCCTGAATGGTTGGATAATTAATAATTGTCGAAACTCTTCTGGTAAAAAAAAATAATTTTTTTTTCTTATATCAAGAGTTTGATACAGACGTGCATTTTTATTAGATTATCTTGAATTCATCTTTTACCACACTACCAGAAATAGTCAACATTGTCCACTATGCAGATGTTGCTGGACCCCCATCTGATATCATCATTCAGATCGAAACTAAAATTTCGAAATATAAATATAACATGTAAATCGGGAAAAGAATTAGAAATATTATTTTTGACAATGCAACGAATATAATAAAGTAAAAGATGATTATTTTTTTAAACAATCTATTATGTCTGTTGGAATATAAGTTTTGTCAGTCCTATAAATAACTATTGTTCTCAAATAAAGCACCGGTTGTCAAATTCAATGAATTAAAAAATAATTTAATCATTAAAGTGACAATAATTTGGATATGATAAAAGAATTCTCCTAAATATTTGCTAGTTTATTAAGGAATAATTCGCTATAAAATGGGTAATTATCGAATAACATAATTATAGGCATATTCATATGTTTAGTCACTGAATTCCAATCATTCGGTAATATAATATGATGTAATTCATATTATACTGAGTTGGGGTTAAAATACCCCAAGAGTTCTCATTATCTGGACCTAGGGGTGGCAACGAGCTGTTAAAGAGCGAGCTAGGTCACACTCGTACTCGGCTTGTTCGTGTATCAAGTTGAGCGAGCGAGTTTGGATTTTAGGTCCCGAGCTAAAACTATTGCTCAAAACCGACTCGTGACTTGTCTGAGCGAGCCAAGCTAGCTCGTTACTAGCTTGACAGATTTATAAATTTGTATATTTTCTTTCTTGCTATATCTTAAATTTTCATAACACATCTTATCAATTATGGCTAAAACAAAATAATATTTATATGACTAATTACTGAGGAATACTCTTAATTCAATTGTAATTAAGCAAATTAACTACTATAAATTAAATTTACACCTAAATTCATAGATACAAATATATCAAAATTCTAAATTCATACAAACATATTCACTAAATAAATTCATGCATATCAAATCAAACAAATTCATACAAATTAACTTAGTTGCTTGTAATTAATTCACACGTATTCAATACAAAATTACCAATCAACTTAAACACAGTCCAAAGTGTAATTACCATAACACTGGCTATAACATCCATAGACCATAATATCCCCAATATGAAGTGAACGGATCCGATTAAACTATTAAACTATATATATTAAATAGCTCGTTAACGACCGAGCTGGCTCGTGCCGAGCCAGGCCAAACTCAAACTCATTAATTATGGCTCGAGTATGTAGCGAGCGAGCTAATTTTAACTCGATCCACTAACGAACGAGCTGTTACCGATCAAGTCACGAGCGAATACCAAATGGGCCACGAGCCACGAGCTTTTTTGCCAGCCCTATCTGGACCACATGTTTCATTTCAGATCAATGATTCAGATTGCCTCCGCTTGAGATCTTTCATTTTCCCAAACTCACGTACTTGCTTCTTTCTCTCCTCTCCAGTGGCGTATTTTTTTGCTCTTCTTTTACTTTAGAACAAAACTCGCTCTCCTCCCACGCATCTATAATGAACAATACGCGCGCAGTGAACAAAAGATTAGGATATTTCTCATCTCCACCTCTCTCTCGCACGGTCTATCTCTCTCTCTCTCTCTCTGAAAACCCTAGTATTGTTGCTGAACTTTGATTTTACCCTCAATTGGATTATGTTAATTTCTTTTTTCCGGACATCTGTTATTAATTTAGTTTGTGTACTTGTAATTTTTGAGAGTTTCTGAATTTAGTATATAACAGAGATGTATGGTTGAATTAAGAAATATGCATTAAATTTGTTGTATCAATTTGACCAAATTATTATCAAACGAAGCAAATCATGCAATGAAGATTGAGTAATTTGTTGCAACTTGCAAGTGAGTTAATTTGGATAAATCACTAATTTTTACTATGGACTTGGTTTTTGAATTTTTAAAGGGTTCTATTAATTGTTAAGATCCAACAAACATGTCACATTTGGACTATGAAAGGAAGAGCATTATGTAGTTTTTTTTTTTCTGTATAGTGTTATTGGTCAACAGTTTGGTAGCGCTAATGGATTTTGGACTTAGTACACCTGTTACATGATCGGTTTATGAAATGATGATAGTACAATGAAGTAGCTAAATTATTGAAGGCTATAGTTGATTTTAATGTTGTTTATTCAATTCCTTACAGTTAATGTTGTTTTGTATTTGTTTTGTTTGTGTGTACCTGTTCTTTATTCAATTCTCATCTAGTCTCTTTTACTAGCTCACAAAAGAACAAATTAGAATCCGTTTAAATTCAATATCATCTTGTCACTATTGTCTCGTCTCTTTCGCTTGGCCTAGGAGGGCTCGAGAGATCTCCGATACTGCGATACTTGGCCAGTGATGAAGTTTGGGCTAGTTAGTTGGAGTACTAGGTGGAAGAAGAGTCATCCCGTATTCACTGTGCGAGTATTGTTTATTGTAGAGAAGAAGCGAATAAGAGAGGAGCGAAATTCCTTGCTACAGGTAAGGAAGAGGTAAGCACGCGGGAGAGGTAGAATTACCTGGAGGAGAGTGAGTTTTGTTCAAAAGGAAAAGAGGAGCCAATAAAGAAGCCACTGGAGAGGAGAGAAAAAGAAAGCACGTGAGTTTGGGGAAATGAAATGTCTGAAGCAGAGGCAATCTCAATCGTTGATTTGAAGTTAAATATGTGGTTCAGATAGTAAGATACTCTTGGGGTATGAGCTGTTGGGGGTATTTTAACCCCACTCTGACATCTGAATTTATACTTGACATATGAATGCATTTGTTCAAAAAATTGTGGGGACCCAAGTGTTTAGATTTTCAGACATAAGGCGTTCGAATTTTGAATATTATTGGATTTAACATCTGAACGCATGCACTTCAATGTGTTCAAAGGACACTTCTTTCAGAATTAATTTTGTTATTTTTCGAAAATCAGAAATAATGTTGCTATTTATTTTCAATATTAAGGCCCACGAGGCTTCAAGATTTTCATCTTACAGAAAAATCAAGCAAGTTATTGGCAATCCCATTTGAGCCTAGAGAGAGATAATAAAAGATCCAGCAGCTCCATCCAACGAAATGTGACTATTGTCAATCAATGAGATTAACTAATTAACAACAATTTTGGACAATAAAAAAAAAGTTGATACAGTGTTATTTGCTCAAAAAATAATTAAAAATTAATAAACCATAAATATTAATATAAACTATATGTAGAGTCAGATCTTCTATGTTCATGTCTCAATTTTTAATATTTAAATGGATGATCCAAATCACTTCATATAATTTACATATTAAAATTTGAGCAAAACTAGGGTGTGATGTGCTCACCAAGAAGAATTGGTGAGCACACCTTCAAATGACTATCAGATTGACTTCGAACGACAAATTCAAACCGTTGAAATCTAAGTACTTCGTGAGTAATGCATTTAGATACAAAAATTTTAATGTTTTGAATTTATTTAGCACATGATCAAGCGGTCAAAACAATGAACATTTTATAAGCTATTTTTTTAATTGATTTATGGATTAGTTTTCATCATTTTTTTTACCGCTTGACCATATTCTAAATGAATTCAAAACTTTAAAATTTTTGTATGTACATATATCATTTACGAACTTCTTAAATTTCAACGATTTAGATCCGTAGTTCAAAATCAATCCAACAACTTTTTAGAAGTGTACCCACCAATCATTTTTGATGAGCACATCACACCTTAGTTTTGCTCTTCAAATTTTATTGGAAGAGACATTTAACATTATTTTTTTCTTCTTTTTTTCCAGTAGAAGAAATTATTGTTATTGAACAATCTATAATTTTTTTAGATTCATACCTTTTTTTTTTTCCCTATCTATAATTGTTGTTATTCCGTATCCATAAACTGAGTCGCGGCTAACTCCATGCATCGTTTCAGAATTTAAATGTTCCATCCAAATAAAACATCTTAATTGATGCAAAATCTAACTTGAACACATCAACTATTGTTATATAAATTAGCTATTTTAGCCTAGTTATATCAATTAGCACCATACCGGATTGGTAACATACAGAAAATAACCCTATAAAAAGAAGCCAACTTCGCAACTTACATCATGATGCAGTTGATTTCATAACAGAGACAAAAAGGCTGTTGAGCCAACAAAAGAAATCCACTAACCCTGATTGTTAGACAACACAAACTCCAAACCCATTTAACAGCTTAAATACCGTAAAGACGTCTTCTAAGCCTAGTTGCAATTGGGCCAGGAGATGGAGATAAATTACCAGTATGCACCTCTCCTTTCTTTCTCTTAACCTGACGACAACGTTTTCCCATGGTTTCTCCATCATTAATAGCACTATTCTCATTTGTAATAACCACTATTGAACTCTCATCTGATAATATTTCAGGTTTTGGCTCATTTTCTTTGGCAGCTTCTGTGTTATCTGACATGGCACCATTGATTTCAGAAGAAGGTGCCTGGTCTGAATTAGCTGGCTTCCGACGAGTTTCGATCAGATAATGTGCCACAGATTTGTATCCAAGTTTCACAACCTACATTTGCAATTATGATAAATTATGACAAACATAGAACATATTTGAAAGATTTGTATCCAAGTTTCTCATCACACCCCTACAATGAAATCAATTTCTCAGGTAAATACCACATCCCTTTACAAATTCGTAAGGGAAAAAAAGTCCATTTGTACTCCAGTGGGACCGTCAACATACATATCCCCAGTGAAAGTAATCAAAACATCACGTGTGCCCAATATAATACTATTCTAAATAAGATGTTAATTTGTTTCATCAAGACAAACAATTATTTTCCTAATATGTAAATACCAAGCAAGCAAATTACTATTGATACGTGGTAAACTATAAGAGTTCGATAAAGAGATTGACCAAATTTTATTAATTTTACAGAGGCATTTGTGATATTTCAGTGATCTTCTAGGGGTATTCACAATATCTGCGTTTTGCAGGGGTATTTATCATATTTACACATCTCAGCATGGGACCAAGTTTCTATAAAAATATAAGAAAAAAGGTTACCTTCTTATAGAGAGCTCCAGTGGGGTTCCATCCTTTTTTAAGCCTACATAGGCTGCAATTGCAAATGCCCCTACAAACTGGACACATCCAGTCCGGGTTCTTAATTGCTTCCAGAACATTTTCACCATATCTGTATTACATTAACAATAAATACAATTAAAATATACTTTAGAAGCTTATAAAATAAACCAATTACAAATTCACAACAATTCACCTCATATAAAGACAGTCTCCACAGAATTGACCCTGAACAATTTGACATTTGCAGCAGCTGGTACGATAACCCAGAGTCTTTTGCCTGGAAATAATTTATTTTTAAGCGAACAAAACTCCAGTTAATGAAATCAATATCAATTGAGGCTCCAGTAAGCACCAATTTCACAATATAGCCGCAAATATGATATGAATCAGCCCTAATGAACCCAAATTTGCTAATTAATTTCTCCTGGTAAGCATGGCAATAAAAAACCAGAAAAAAATATACACAAAGAAAGTAACTAAAAGGGGACTGCAATTGTTAGAATGAAGTAAATCAAAACCAAAGCTGTTAGTTTTAAAATTACAGAAAGCACGAGTTCATACTGGTACATGGTACCATGGTAAAAGTTTTCCAAGGGAAGACTAATTAAGAACCAATTACTGCAACTGAAACTAAAAAATGAGTTTAAAAAAAAGGAAAAATGCGTACCTACATTGGTGACATGTTTTCCCTTTGACCGGGTCATAAATGCGCTTGTTATCCTTACCATATCCATCCACAAACAGGGTCCATGGCGCCTCGCATGAACCAATCAATTTCTCATGCTCTTCAGTGTACAACTCCTCTTTCCTTCCTTCTTCAATCAATGCTACATCGGATTCGGTAAGATCATCATTGCTTTTCTTGCCATGGACTTCCGTGTAGTTCACCGGCGCCACCTTTTGCAACCTTAATTTTATACACCGGGAAAATTAAAATGTTGTTTTATATAAGATATTGATGTTTGCATGTGATAGTGATATATGGATATATGTCCTCTATTAGTCCAATTAAGTTTTTAATTTTACTATTAACATTCAACTTATTCATTGTTGTGTGCATGATTAGAACGTATATTTTATGCATAGTTAAAATTGCTCGTTTCTTCAATAGGATTTAAACAAAATGTTTAACAAAGATGTGTCACTTGTAGTTAGTACTTCTAATTACTCTATCTTTCAGGGGTTTGACGGAAAAAGTCTTAAAACCGCCGCCAAAATCATAACGATAGATAGTATATATACCTCGAAGAGCGCCTAGAAGGCAAAGAAGGGGTTAATAAATCAACCTTCTTCTTCGATCCATCTGTCGGCAAAAGAACCTGTCTTTTAGGGTTTGCACTCGAATTAGGGGTTTTGAAAGCACTATTGACATTTCGTGAGAGATTGAGGATGCCAAGCTGTTGCATCCTCTCCATGTTAGACTTGATCCTCTCCTCTCTACACTTTTCGTAATCCACTGCCACTGGAGCTTGATCCATCGATTCAGATTTCAGCAATGGAGTCGGCATCGCTCTCTTTCTCCGTGAACTAGAAGGGTTTAGAGGTGCGATTTCGACCTCGCTTGTATTCTATCGGCTCTCTCAGTCTCTCTTTCTTGCTAAAACCCTACAGAAATCTCTTTTCTTGCGAAGCCAATACACTACTGTGCCTAGAGAGACTCGAAAAAAAAATTAAATAGCAGCCCTACTGTAAAATATAGACCGCTTGGTGGGGCCCACATTTCAGTGATCTCGTCAAGATGCTGAATGAAGAAACCGGTCCATTATACGACTTGCTCGGGGCCCGTTCAGAAAAGAAAATTGCTGTATATCATATTGTTTACTCTTAGAGCATTTAGGATACGAGAAATGAGCGCAGATGTCAGCTTCTCGTAAAATTGTTAAGGATAGTAGACCGAGTCCAGAGAGAGATTTTTCTATTCAAACGGTCGCTTGGAACAGGAGAAGAAGACAGTAAATTGAATTTGATTGATTTATGTGCGTGCGGCACTTCAAGGCGGATCCAACGGATAAGATATGAGTTGAAGATAAAAGGAAACGAATATGTTTGGATAGAATCAGAGATTCTTGTTTTACCTTGGAAAGGTAAAAATCCACAAAGCGGTACAGGTACTTTCTTCTGGAGCGCACTAAAATACCCTCGAAAGGTAAAAATGTCAGTTTATTTCGTAATTTTTAAAATATTAGTCAGCTAGCTAAATGCATGCGTTTAAAAAATAATTATAAAGTTTTTCAATTTTTATTTTCTAATTAAATATTGTTGTAAAATAATTTAAAAATCAAATCAAAATAAAACAGCTTGGACGGCCCAGTTTTCAATTAAAATACACTAGGTTCGTCTTTTATGAGACGGCCATTTTTATTAATACCTTAAAAAGAAAACTTAATTTTAAAAATAACTCAGTATTGGTTTTTTTTTCAAATACCCCGATCGTCAGGTTCACGGGTAGTCCAGAAATGCAACCAGACCCCCCCCCCCCCCCCAATGGGAGGTCCTCTTTTTTTATTATTTAGAAATCTTACTATTTTTATTTAAATAATTTTATGGAGAAAAAGTTTTCTTGTTTAGAGTGTATGCCAAATAATAAGACATTTGATATATTTATGAAGTGATTTCGTAACTCTTGATTACTTTGATTTTATTTTTTTTATTTTTTTGGTGAACTTTGATTTTATTTGTCAGTTGGATATCACAAGTCTAAATATAACACTAATTAAGGACTTAGCCTTTATTCAAAATTTTCCAAACTCTGACAACTTGTTGATCTTCTTTTCTTTTTCCGATTTTTATAATATATGTATAATATATACATGTACATATACATATACATATAAACATATATACATATAGAGATGGGCTACGGTGAGTTGCGAAGTAAAACACATTTTTACTTCACGCAATATCTTCATTTTCAAAGTACAAATAGTCGATCTAAACCGTTAGATGTTTAATCTATAATAAAATGTGCTTGGAAACTAAATTTTACATTTTTTTACTATTTATTAAGCCACTTTGAAAATCTGAAAATCCGGGTGAACAGTAAAACAGTAAAAAAATTTGATCAACTATTTGAACTTTGTAAGCACATTTTAACATATCCATCAAGTTGAACGGTTTGGATCAACTATTTGAACTTTGTAAACATAGGGTGTAATCCGGTGTCACCAAAAAAAGGTGTAATTGGATCCCTCCTCTACATATGTACATACATATATACATATATACATATAGACATACACATATACACATATACACATATACACATATACATATACACATATACAATTTTTTTTATAAACTCATTTTTTTATAATATATGTATATATGTATATATAAATATATACATATACAATAATTATATTATATATATAATATACATATATATACATGTACTATATTATATATACATATATATACATGTAGAGTAGGGCTACGCTACTTTGCGAATTAAACGGGGTGTTTTAATTCGCGTTTATATCTGTAGTTTTGAAGTTCAAATAGCCGATCCAAACAGTTAAATGTTTAATCAATATTAAAATGTGTTTCGAGACCAAATTTTACATTTTTTTTGAATTTTTTACTATTTATTAAGATGGTTTGAAAATCGCTATTTTTAATGCCCACCGTTGAACGAAAACTTAAATTGAATTTCTGAGACACTAAACGATGATTTTTTGAAATTATGATGCTTTGGATACGACGATGCCCAGGATTCCCTCTTAACAAAATCGGATCCGTCTCGTCCTCCCCTTTCCGAAAAGTGGTCATACGTGTAAATCCAACTTTCCTAGCCAAAGTTATGACTGTTTAAAGTTTTTTCAAAAATTAAACTTTGAAAATTCATAACTAAGTGTAGAAAAATTCAAATAAGTTGAAATTTATATCAATTCTATGTATTTTTTAAAGCTCTACATGCTGGTCAATCACTTTTGTAATTTAGTCCCTGTATCAATCCATACTTGCTGATTTACCAACAAATGTCAAATTTGATGTTTTTAGTACATTGCACTATACCAATGGCCTTTGCCTAGTGCTTGGCTGCTGAGTTTGGACTTGGTACCATACCAGAGGTCAGTCTAGGATGCTTTATGCATGGACAGAGATCTAATTTGAGGGTTGAACATATTTTAGTAGCTCTAAACTACTGTTTTAGTACCATAAATAAAGATAATAATATCAACAAGTTGTCAGAGCTTGAAATTTTTCGAATAAAGGTTAAGTCCTTAATTAGTGTTATATTTAGACTTGTGATATCTAACTGACAAATAAAATCAAAGTTATAAAGAGTTACGACATCACTTCATAAAAATATCAAATGTCTTATTTTTTGACATACACTTTAAACAAGAAAAGTTTTTATTCACAAAATTATTTAAATCAAAATAATAAGATATGTAAAAAAAAAAACTTCCCGTGCGGGGGGGGGGGGGGGGGGCGGTCCGCTAGTGCTGTGACCCGCCTGTGGGGGAGCCGGTCTGGTGGCATTTCTGGGCTGCCGTGAACTTGGCAGTCGGGCAAGAAAACCCAATGCAGGGTTATTTTTAAAATTAAGTTTTTTTAAGGTATTAATAAAAGGAAGCAGCTAAAAGTCCCCCAACTCCAGTCCCCCAAAAATCCCCGGACTAATTCTGTAAACATCAATACTAAATCCTGTAAACATCAATACTAAATCCTGTAAACTAATTCAACAAATTCTGTCAACATAAAACTTTCAATTATGTGTGGTCCCCAATATCTTCCACTTTAACTTCCACTTTAACCACCACTTTAACCACTTTAACTACTTTGATTGGGACCACTTTTAGACCTTTGACTAGGACTACATCTAGAAGATCTCTAATAATTTTTCAAAACTAAAAACTAACTATGACTACATTAAAACTTTGTAAACAGAAATATGTAAAAAATATTCGAGTTTTTTTTTCAAATTTTTTTTCTTCAAAACTTTATATTCGAAATTTTTATTTTCCAAAATTTTTATTTTCCAAAATTTATTTTTGAAATTTTTATTGGGAATTTTTTTTCAAAACTTTTTTCAAAATTCTTTTTTTTTTTTATTTTTCTTCAAAAAATTTTTTGTCTCCTTCTAGATACTATTAATTATTTTGAATTGAATTCTATAAACCTTACTACATAACTCTGTAAATAGTTTCGTTTAATCCTATAAACCGGTAAAACAAAATTCAATTTTTAAATTTTTTTCAATATTTTATTTTATTTTTCAAATTTTAATTTTTAAAATGTAAAAAAGAATTCAAAATTTTTTTCAAATCTTCTTCTAGATACTACTGCTAATTTTTTTTAATTCTGTAAACCTTATCACATAACTATGTAAATAGTTTCGTTTAATCCTGTAAACTAATAAAAATAAAATTCAAATTTTAATTTTTTTCAAAATTTTAATTTATTTTTTAAAATTTGCATCTAAATGATACTTTCAATTGTTTTGAATTCTTTAAACCTAATGATATAAATATGTAGACAATTTCGTTAAATATTGTAAACCGGTAAAAAAAATTTGCTTCTAGATGCTACTTCCAATTGTTTCGAATTCTATAAACCTTATCACATAATTCTGTAGACATTTCCGTTGAAAACTGTAAACCAGTAAAAAAAATTCAATTATATATTTTTGGAATTCTATAAACCTTATCACATGACTCTGTAGACAGTTTCATTGAATACTATAAACCGGCAAAAAAAATTCAAAAATTTTTTTACAACTTTTTTTATTTTACATCTAGATGCTACTTCCTATTATTTTGAATTCTTTAAATCTTATTACATAACACTGTAAACTATTTATTTAAACACTGTAAATCTAATACATGAATTGAAGTACAAGCATGTAATGTATACAAACTATAAATCATTCACTCAGCCTTTACATCGGTTCTGGCATCAACCATGATTAAGCATCTCCTTGTAATTTAAAATTAAGTAAATAGATATATGTAAAAAAAATATATATATTGAGTTTCAACAACAATGAACCAAATACATAAATATTAGAATATCTATTACAATATGTAGGTTCACAGGATAATATTTCAAATGTTCACGGGATTATATGTGAATGTTCACAGGATTAGGACAATATGTTTATAGAATTTAACACATGTTATTATAGTTTTTTATATGTGAATTTCAACTATTTCAAATAGACGATGTAGATCCTATGACCATCTATATCTGGATTATATGTGAAAATCTATGTAAAGAGATTTTTTATAAAATTAGTACGTTTCAACAAGAATGAACCAAATAAAAAAAATATAATTTTAATTACTAAATGTATGTTCACAGGATAATATGTGAATGTTCACAGGATTATAAGTGAATGTTCATAGGTCAATATGTGAATGTTCACAGGTCAATATGTGAATGTTCACAGGATTATATGTGAATGTTCACAGGATTAGGACAATATGTTTATAGAATTTAACACATGTTATTATAGTTTTCTATATGTGAATTTCAACTATTCCAAATTGACAATGTAGTTCCTATGACCATCTATATCAGGATTATATGTGAAAATCTATGTAAAGAGATTTTTTATAAAATTAGTACAATTCAACAAGAATGAACCAAATAAAAAAAATATAATTTCAATTACAGTATGTTTGTTCACAGGATAATATGTGAATGTTCACAGGATAATATGTGAATGTTCACAGGATTGAATGTGAATGTTCACAGGATTATAAGTGTTCACAAGACAATATGTGAATGTTCATAGAATTATATGTGAATGTTCATATTATCGCTCATGTATTTATGTATTTATTTTTTTTATTATTTTATTAGTGCGCAACTCCCCATCCGTCTTTTCGTTAAAAAAAAGGAAAAAGAAAAGAATAATAATATTTTAATATTTTCTAAAAGTCTCGACCTTTCGACTTAGGTTTTATTCCACTGTTCTTCTATAAACTCGCGACCTTTTCGAAGTGTAGGTTTTACTCCGCTGTTGTTCTATAAACATAGATCATTTGTCGGATATATTCGAGTGATATATTTGTGTATTAGGAATTTGAATAGAATGAAGAAAATAGATGATCCTCCTTATGTAGCCTCTGCCGATACTGAATCTCATAATTCCAACAATACTGAATCTGTCGAGAAATTAGCGACTGTTTCTAATACTAAATTTTATCCAGCAATACTGAATCTCATAATTCCAGCAATACTGAATTTTATCCTTTTTGATGTGCTGCGTGAAAGAACTAAAATTTTATATTTTTAATTCTGTAAATCTTACTGTAAATCTTTGTAAAGCGGTACTCTAAATACTATAAACATAACAACTAATCTCAAAAAACACATACTATTATGTCTAACAATGAGACATAATTCTTACACAAAACAAAATTAATTACCAATAAATAACATAAATGTTTTCCACCAAACATAACATTTTCATCAGATGCTGTACTGTTCAAAAAACCTGATGTGCTTTGTGTCGATTAGATATGCTCGCCTAAAGAACCAAATCCCTCAGTTTGGATGTATCAAAAGACGGTGAAGGATGGATACTACAGATAAAAAAAAAACCAAATTAAATGAGTATTAAGAAAGTAATATTTATTTGATAACAATGTTCAAATATGAATAACCTTCTATTATTTGTATCACTAGGAGTATCATCCTCATCGGGTGACACCTAAGGAAGCAAAAGGAAGAAAAAGAAAGATAACACAATTCAGCACAACAATTACACTTTTTTTGTGTACACAGTACCAGAATGCACCTGTGTAAGCCAATATTTAAAAATTCAAAAGCTAAAAATAATAATTCGTCGACAGAGCTGACAATACAAGTAAAATTGGCACGATTTAGTTTTATAAAAGTTAAAAAATGAAGAAAATACAAAATGAAAAAAGATCCTTACATTAACTACTCTGACCAAGAAAGACGACTGTTTTGCAGGATTCCTTGCATCCTCGCAAGTTCATGTGCATCAAAATATCCTCTGGTTTCTCCACATTGACATCCATGGCATACCTACATCAATGCACCGATAAAAGCAAATTAACACAATTTTTTTTGTCAAACAGGTTGTGGGCATCAAAAAACAAGGAAAAGTTCTACCTTGCCAGGAGGCGATATGAAATGGTCCCACAGTTCTTTGGCAAACCCTGGCTTCGTGAACTCTGGCACGCCGGCCACTTTGAGGTTCCTGAGCACCTCTTCATATACCTCAAGCACATGTTGCTTTTCCTGTTCCTTCTTAGTATGACAGTTGGGTCCCACTGCCCCCTTTCCTTTCCCATTTCCATTTCCATTGCCTGTTTCGCTAGCACTTCCATTTCTACAACAGGCACCCTAAAACTGTATGTTTTAGACTCAACTCATTGGTTTAGGTACGATTCAACAAAACTAACTACTTTAACACCAAATCTTACTTCTTCCCTAAAACAATATGACTTGAACTATATATGCCTAGACTATGCAATGTCAGCACTCCCTTCTAGACTTTCAATATATACTCTTGAAAAAACAAAAATTAAAATTACATTGAATCTTCCAACATAATGTACTAGTCCATTGGTACTGACTGGTACAGTTCAGAATAAGCAAATGTACTGACTGGTACTGAATCTTCTTCTTCTCTCAAGAAAGACAAAATTAATGAACATAACTATTAGAAAGAAGACTACTAAAGTAATACATAAAACTGAAACGGTTATTAGCCAATTAATGCAGTTCAAAATCTCCTTGCTAACACTCATTAAGAAAACAATTAACTGATTGAGACCAGCTTTTTACCTGAATCCGAGCGGTAGCCTCCTGGCCGTTCTCTAAAAGTTTGTCTTTGTGCATATTCTTTAGCTGAATTTCTCTTCTATTGTGCAAAATTTTATCCCTAGAATTGTTAGATTCAGCAGTGTTTTCCTGGAGGAAGGAAAACAAAAAATTATAAAAGTATGTAAAATAAACTGTCTAATATGACCTTAAACACAAAAATCAGAGATCTTGATATGTGAAAACCCATGAGTATTTAATGAGTTCGAATTGTTCAATAAAAGTACAACAAAATCAACGAAATTAGAGAAAAATAGAACAAAAGGCAGGGTACTTACCATTTAGTGCTCCTAAAACTACCAGCGCCTTTGCTGAAGAAGCCATCAAGCATTGACATCGCGATCCGTTTGATCAAATCTCGAACAATTAACTCAGAAGTTCAGAATATTTGTTTCTTCGAACTGATAAGGAGGATAATCTCCAGATCTCGCTTTAGCATCCCTCTCTCTGTGCGGTGGCGTCGCTTCCGTTGCAGAGGGAGGAGGTCGGAGAGCCGAAGCCATTGGAGGGAAGGCTGTCGGAGAGGAGGTCGGGTCGGATATCGGTGATCGGCAAATTTGAAGAGAGGGAAAGAGAGCACGGAGAGAGATCTGGCACAAAGGAGAAGAAGCGGAGGAGAAGACGGGAAGTTAATTTTGGGGAAAGCGAGACACTTTATATTTTCTGTTGAACTGGATAAGATAAATGATACCGTTAGAAACAGTTAAAACCGCGTAAAAATTAGTAGGCGGGGATTATCGGGGGACTAAAGGTCGGGGGACGTTACCTTTTCTCTTAATAAAAATGGTTGTTTATGAGAATTCCATTCATTGCGAATTGAGTTTTATGTTTTTTTTTTTTCCTTTTCCGTATAAATTTTGTATATCATCTAAAAATGCAGAATAAATTTAGTTTTTGATGTATTGACTAATACAATATATTTGTTTATATGAAGTCATATGCTCAAAACTTAATTTTAAATCTTTTTATGAATAATTAAAAGAAAAATAACTTATCTTCTTATATATTGAAAAATTAAAAAATAATTCTACAATAATAATAAAAAATATGAAAATGGATAAAATCTTGAATGGATTAAATTGCGAATCCGGTTGACAGCTGGTGTGCCGATGGTGGCATGGTTGTTATATGCATAGCAATGGATGAACAAGGTAAGGTGTTCTTGGAGGAGGAGATGAAGCTGGCCGTTGCGATGGAAGGTTACGACAAGGAGTTGGTGGTGGCCGATGAAGTGGAAAGAAAGATTAAGTGGCTCGTGGAATCCGACGGAGGGAAGGAGCTTAGAAAGAAAGTGGCACAAGTTGAAGTGTTGACAAGCCGGACTTTGCCGAAGGGTGCAGATTCTACACTGCACTAGTGTGGTTGGAATTATGCTAATGACATCTCCATCCTCCTGATTGAAACCATAGTCGATATCTCATCCTCAGTTGGTAGCGAGTGCTGGCCTGACTCGAAACTAGCATCAAGGGGCGTGAGTTGTGAAGGATGAAGTGGAGGCTCTGGTAAAGTACCGGTAGGAATTTCTAAGACCAGTGGATCAGATTTGGGAAGCTCGAAAGAGGAGTTTGCACGACACTAAGAGGATACGTGGCCATGACAATTGTAAATAAGCCACAGCATCGCGTTGTAACACTGCACCGTAAAGTGTCCCAGGTCATCGCACTTGAAACACAGAGGTTCAGATGGAGACGACGCTCTTTTGAGTTCTGCAAGCTTTGTCTGAACAATCTCCGCACGACTAGGCCGTCCTGTGGAAGCGTTTAGTTTGCACCATAGGGTTTGTGGCATGCTGAAAGTGTGATCCGTGGGCCTATGGGGCGTTGCCATTGCTGATGACAAAGCTCAAGATAAGGCTTTAGGTTCCTCCACAACAACTCCCCTATGTACCTTGTGCAACTCATGGATTGACGCTATTATTGTCAAGATTGCTTCAGATATTGATCGTAAAAGTAATTCGAGATCAATGATCATGTTGAATATAGGAGCCGCCATCATCCTCCTCAAACCCTCTTTCCTTCTTCAATTTTGCATCTCTGAGCTGCACGAGTAAAACGATGGTGGAGAGGAGGGCTGAGATCAAAATCAAGAGAGAGGAATGGATCGTCTCATGTATTTCTTCTGGATCTACAAGAGAGATTCGGATTGTTATTGATTTTTTTGAGATTTTTTGTGATTTTTTAGATTTGCCAAAATCACATTTCCAATCGCCTAGGGACTCAAGGCTCCCATCCTTCTTTTTTTCAAAATCACATTAAAGGGAAGGGAGGGAAGGGGACAACAGGGGAAACTACCCTCGTAACATTATAATTTACACCCCGAATCGGGGGTGACAGATTTCGCCCAAAACTGCATTGTCTCTCCCCTCCGAACAGCCTCTCGTTACCCTTCGCTCCCTCTCTGATTCTCCTCTTTTGGAGCAGGGAACTTGATGACCAGATTTTGAGAGTTTTCATCTCCACTGTCGTTCATCCCCAACGCGTCCCTCCTTCTGGAGCAAGCTCTTAGGATCGGTGAAGCAAAAAACTTCACATTTATCTAAAATTAGTACTATCGGTGATCTGAAAATTGCTCCACCGATCCTAGAATTTGACGGAAAAAAATGATTTTTGCCTCCACCGATTTCTAGGATCGGTGGAGTCTTGTTTTATAACTTTACCACATAAAATGCTTGTTCTCTTAAAAAGATTAAAAACAGTTATATTTAAAATATATATATCCAAAATCAATATTTAAGTACAATGAATCTTTTTCTAGATCATATTTAGTTGGAGAATAAAATGTGAAAATAAAAAGTTCATTTTTATTATCACTAACACGCAAAATATAGGAGTTATCTTATCATATTGCGAAAGATGCATAGCATGATATCATTCGGTGTTGTGGTTCTAGTGGACCTGACAATCAAAGATTGATTTCACTTTCCCAAACAAATCACTTGGTAACTGTTCCGTCGTACTTCGATATATACTGATTTCGTTAATATTCACCAAATATCTGAAAGAGGTATGGCAGATTTATTTCCATATTTAGTTATTTACCCTTTGTAGATTGAAAGACCCTAATTAATTTCCGTATTATTTTTTTTGTCCGTATCTAGTCTCTGTAGATTGAAAGACCGTAATTAATTACCGTATTTTTTTTTTAATAAAAAAATATTTTGTACTGGAATTAGCGGTTCATATTCGCACAAATTTTGCAGTGCCAAGAGCCTTAGCATACCAATTTTTTTTTTGCCAAGCATACCAAATTCAGTACAACATAAAACAGCAGAGAAATATTTTATCTTCCCTTTCTAATTACAACACAGCTCTCTATATGCTCCTATAGTTCTATACACGTCATGCATCCGTAGTCATAATTTAATATTTTGCACACTTCAAGTAAATAACATGCGAAATAATATAATTAAATATCAATTGATATCTCACAGATTAAGAAATGACACTGCAACCACTTCGAATTCATCAGTCATCGCTGACGTCAGCCAATTGTCTTTTTCCTGAACAGAACAACTGGTCCACTATTTATGTCACCAACTAATATTTTACAAACACTGATCATGTTTACAGAATCTCTACTCTATATAAATTAAGCATATATTCTCAAACTTTTGCAACTAAAGCTCTCCCATTTGCAGAATTTTTATTATAAATCATAATTAATTAAATTAATTTTAGCAAAGCAGCATGATTACTTTTTTTTTTACAAAACCATAAGGACCGAATTCCCAATTTAGTCTCCAAATTTTACTTTTTGGAGAGACCGAATTGGGAATTCGGTCTCCACATTTTTTCTCTGTTTTGGTACCTGTTTTAGTCCTGTTTCGGCCAGTTTCAACTTTTCACGAGCACCCTGTATTTCTGTGATTATGTTTCGACCATGTTTCTACCAGAGACAGCTCCCTGTTTCAAAATAAAGGGAAACCGAATCTCCAATTCGGTCAAAAAAAAAGTAAAATGTGGAGACCGAATTGGAGATTCGGTCCTTATGGTTTTTATAAAAAAAATAATCATGCTACTTTGCTAAAATTAATTTAATTTATTATGGTTTATAAAAAAAAATTTCATTTGCATCACTCCCACTGATTAACAACAAGTAGTAGTAAGTTAACTAAATAAATCCGCCTTCCGCCACAAAAAAAATTGAACAGAGACTGGCGAAGCTAGAAATTGAGTTAGGGTAGGCAAAAATCATATTCGGGTTCGAGTTTGGGTTCAAGACACAATTCAAAGAAATAGCAAGCATTTCAAATATAGTAAAGATAAAAATAATACTATTAGTAGATATATCGTGGATTTTGTGAATAATATGTCATAAATAATACACATCTTTGTTATAGTTTGTCCCAATCCTAACATGAAGGGTGAAAAGAAAAAAGACTCAAAACCATGTAACTTTCTTGAATTAAACACTAATAGACCTTAATTTTGTCTCGCTTTTGTTTATTTATAGCATTAAATTCCCATAAAGCCATAGACATTATAACTTTTGAATGGTCTTAAACACAAAACAAATCTACCATGATAACCATGATTCTGAAAATCATAATTGGAAGAGAAAAGGGAGGTAGTATAGTTAGTTATGAGAAAATTTATATGATTGTTGGTTTATTCAAAGATTGAGAGTTTGATTCCTCCCCACGACTTCACAGATTATGTGAAGATTTAAATAAAAAAAAAAATCAGAATCGAAAGCGGAATCGGCCAGTTGACCATGAAATTAGAATTAAATAAATTGGTAACAATCGGACAAGTTAACTTGGAAACTCGGATTTTTTCCTAAAAAACTTATTTTGTATTAAAAAAAATAGAGAAAAATTATAAAAAAAAATAATTATCCCAAAAGTAATGTAAAGACAATTAAGTTCTAACATTTAAATAATCTACTAATATAATATAATATAAACATGGAGAACTAATTAAGTAGGTTTTTACGATCTGATCAGTTATTTAATACGTTAATCGTTATATATTTGTCTTAGTTATTTTTTTACTAATATGATTATTTAACATGTATTAATGTAAATTATTTAATAAATTAATTAGTGAATTGCTTCACTACATTAAAAAAAAAAAATTCGATAGTCGGAGACTTTTGAGTTCATTTTATCGTACGATAGAATTTATTTCAGAAGTTTGTCATTAGAAAAACAAAGGGTAAAAAATGTAAAATTGTTCTACAGGGTTATAGAATTCTCAAGATATCTCATTCAGTCATTCTCAATATGGGAAATTAACGGAGTATAATATATTTAGGTGGGCCCCAGTAACTCATCGAAAATATTAGGTTAGACATGTTCCACTATGAATCAATTTATATTTTCAAACAATACTGTACATCCATGTACACTTTCATTTAATATACATTTTTTGAAATTTTTTTTTTACTATTTATTAAGATGAGTACAAAACTGAATTTGACTAGTTTTTGTACCCATCTTAATAAATAATAAAAATTTCAAAAAAAATATAAAATTTGGTCTCCAAACACATTTTATTGTAGAAATCACATCTAATGATTTGAATTGACGATTTAGACTTTAAAAATATAAAAAATTGTTGTTGTAACTTAAAAATTATTGTAACTTCATCCCTCCTCATAATATATTTAGGTGGGGCCAAGTATCTCATGAAAAATATTAGGTTAGACATGGTCCACTATGAATCAATTTATATTTTCGAACAATACGGTACATCTCATGTACACTTTCATTTAATATATATAATACTAATTAAAAGCTCCACCTACCTTTGTCCTCCAAATTTCTTCGACTCTCCCAAATTCTTTCGATTCACCGTAAAATTAGAAGACTGAATCACCCCAGGCAGATTATCTCTAATCGTGACTTAGTAGCGGGTCAGCGGCAGGCAAACCCATTTTTCAGGGGTAGGCAAGCCTGTTATTATAACCGGGTCTAAAAAAAAAAAAATATATTCAAGGGTAGGCAAATGCCTACCCTATATAATGCTAGCTTCGCCTCTGACAGAGAGCATCTGTCCCTGCACACAAATACTTGCACACACTCTGAACTCACAAATGGTCTCAGCTGTCGCAGCCACGACTGATATCACCACCGATGGTACCAGCAATAATTTGGTGGTTCTCTACCCATCACCAGGGATGGGCCACCTCGTCTCCATGATCGAACTAGGCATGCTGCTCATACGCCACGGCCTCTCTGTCACAATCCTGATTGTAGACCCTCCATACAACACAGGCGCCACGGCTGAATTTCTTGCCGGTGTCTCTGTTGCCAACCCATCTATCTCCTTCCACTGCCTCCCACCCGTAACGCTTTCTCCTATCAGTAAATCGCCTCATCATGAAGCTCTAACTTTCGAGGTCATGGAACTGTCTAACCCGGGACTGTTCTCCTTCTTGCGGTCGGCTTCACCCTGTGCGCTTATAATAGATTTTTTTTGCACCTGTGCTTTTGATGTTGCTAGAGAGTTGAAGATTCTTTGTTACCTCTTCTTTACATCTGGCGCATCAGTCCTTGCTACTTTTTTTCATATTCCGGTTCTTCACAGGAGCATATCAAAATCCTTTAGAGAGCTCGGGTACGAGCTTTTGTCGATACCGGAAATTCCTCCTATTCCAGCAAATCATATGCTAGTACCTATGCTCGATCGAGATGACAAGGCTTACGAGGGATTTCTAACTGTGATGGAGAGACTGTCAGACTATGATGGAATTATAATTAATACTTTTGCATCCCTCGAACCACGTGTTGTCAAGGGTATTATCACTGGCAAATGTATCCCACCCGGACGCCCGACTCCACCTATCTACTGTATCGGCCCATTGATAAAATCAGATGAGAAGCATGCCTGTAAAGACTGTCTCTCATGGCTCAACAAACAACCCAAATCGAGCGTGGTGTTCCTCAGCTTTGGCAGCATTGGCCGGTTCTCAGCCAAACAAATTAAGGAAATCGCAATTGGTTTAGAAAAATGTGGCCATAAGTTCTTATGGGTTGTCCGTTCTCCACCAAACTCAGAGAAATCGTTTGAAACTGAAAAGTTGCCAGAGCCGGACCTCAACATGCTTTTGCCGGAAGGGTTCTTAGAACGAACAAGTGATCGAGGTTTTGTGGTCAAGTCGTGGGCCCCACAGGTGGAGGTACTGAGGCATGAATCAGTGGGAGGGTTTGTGACACATTGTGGGTGGAATTCTGTTCTGGAAGCAGTGACAGCTGGCGTGCCGATGGTGGCATGGCCATTATATGCGGAGCAATGGATGAACAAGGTGTTCTTGGAGGAGGAGATGAAGCTGGCAGTTGCGGTGGAAGGTTACGACAAGGAGTTGGTGGTGGCTGATGAAGTGGAGAGAAAGATCAAGTGGCTTATGGAATCCGACGGAGGGAAGGAACTGAGAGAGAGAGCAGCAGCGGTTGAAGTGGCAGCAAGCCGGGCTTTGGTGGAGGGTGGAGAGTCGTACACTGCATTGATGCGTTTGGTGAATTTTCTCAAAAATAAAATAAAATAAACAATTTTACTTCAATTATTAGACGTGTACTAAAAGCAAGTGCGGTTTATCTAATTTGATTTGTAACTGTACAGTCTGGTATGATTTGGTGGAACTGTCCTTATTATGGACTAGTGCATGATAATTGGTTGGTATTTGTTCGAATTATATAATATCACTATTGGATATACAGAAGAAAACTATGGTTATATTGCGGTTTTACCCTTTTCCTCCTCCGCTTTACCTCTTGTTCTACTTCCGAATTCCAATGTTTGGCAATTTGTGTAACGGCTAAAAGGCCGCTTGGCCAGTATATAAACTCTGTTGTATTCTAACGATGGTAAAGCTTATAATTGAAACACTGTGCTGAATCAAAGTATGGATTCAGATCAATTATCTAGTACCAGTATAATATTGCGACAGAAAAATAGCAGAATGCTTTTGAATGACAGTATCAAATTCAAAGAATGTATTAGACAAACATTACACTTGTTTGTAAAACTGGAGCATATATATATCAGTTAGTAGTTATTCTGTTAGGCAGTTACAAGTCTTTTATTAGATATGCGCAATGGTTATATAAACCAGATTATTGTATCAAACTGTAGACAAGATAACACAATTCATTTTGGAAACTCTTCTCTGTCTCTCTATCTCTCTAATTTCAATACCGATTAGAATGGCACATGAGCGATAATTTGATACTATCGTGGATTCTTAATTCAATTGAGCCCTCTATTTCCCACTTATTTAATTCAATTGAAACCTCACTTGATTTGTGAAATTCTCTAAAGGTGATGAGCTGTATAAAAATCAGAATAATTACTGACATTTCTTTAAATTGGCGAATTGATGTGCAAATGGGATGAGCTCACTGTTTAAAAAACAATAAAAGAATCCAAAAAATATTAAAGTTTGTCCAGTTGGTATGTTAGCGGATTATCATAAGAGTGTTAATATAAAAATGTAGAGAAAATGCTGACTCAGTATCACAAGTATAAATATTATTTAAATTGCAACTGTACCGTCACAGCCGAACAGGCCTACACGGAAAAAAAATATAACATAGTCAACAGTCCTCAATTCGTTTTTAAACTCAGATACCAGATTACCAGAACAGCTCTGATTCAGTACAATTATTAAAATGTAATAAACCATTTTTGGATTCTAGGCGAATAAAAAATAATTATTCTGAAAACAGGGCTATTATTATGCGTAATTGAAATTATAAATGTAGCCATAAACGAATTGCGGCATGGCCTGTTGACAAGGTAATTCTGATTGCAGCCAGCCCAGGGATGTGTATCTGCTGTTTTTCTAATAAGAAAATGCACAATTCTTACAAATGAAATATAAACTCATAGAAATGTATAATTCTTACATATACATGACAATTTCAAGAGAACCATCAACTATTTCAAACTTTCGGAAAATACTCGGTTGTTATTTCGCTGGAATAATAGGATCATGTTATTTTAATGATAGCGGTTCAGATTTATTTGTGTGCGACTTTCGACGAAGACATTTTTTTATCCACAAATTTCAACAAAGTTAAACGGTTGTCATTGAAATAACAGGTTCCTGATATTCTCTAATGAATAACAACTATTTTTTTCTCCAAACTTTCAACATTGTTTATGTCCTCCGAGTAGAACTAGGGTACTTTTAAGCTCACAAAGTTTTGTTGTGAACTTTAAAATCTATAATATTGGTTTAAAACAGTACATCTGAATTGTTGAAACTCATTTATCTTACGAGTGATGTATTCACATGCAAAAAAAAAAAATTAACTTTTGAATTAATTTTGTATGGAGTCATGTGGTCAAAAAAACGTTAAAAAAAATAAATTTCATTAATATTAATTTAAAAACCTAGTTTTGAACGTTTGACTTCATACTAAATTAATTCGAAAATTTAAATTTTTCGCATGTTGATTCATCACTCGTAAGATATATGAGTTTCAGTTGGTTCGAATTCGTCGTTTGAAATCAATCCGTTAGATTTTAGAGTTGAGTTCACAAAGAAACTTCATAAACTCAAAAGCACCATAGTCTATATATCATCCAACTAAAATACACATTTATTTCAACTAAAAGCTATTTTTAACTTTCAGCGATGTATACTTACTGTAATTAGAATGTGCATTATTTTCAGCTAAGTGCATACTTTTTTCAACTAAAAAAGATACTTAAAATTATTTTTATAATTTTTTAAAATATGAATAATAATGTGTGGAAAATATATTAAGGATGAAACAAAAAATTAAAGATTCAGGTATAATGATTATTTTTGTAAATCATATATAGTTGGAGAATAAAATGTGAAAAATTATTATCACTCTCACACAAAAAGAATAAGGTCTTATTCGGCAGAATAAGAATAAAAAATTTTGAAATTTTCTGTTTACGTGAGAATTTTTTTTTTCACGTGAACAATTACTTTCTTTTTTTTTTATTGCCGAACAGGGTAAAAGTTATCTTATCACTCCACTTTAATATCCACATGCAGCATCATACAGAACCACTTAAAATTAGGCTTTTGCTTTTACCCGAACGGGTATGACCCGTTGTACCCGAACGGGTATGACCCGTTGTACCCGAACGGGTATGACCCGTTGTACCCGAACGGGTATGACCCGTTGTACCCGAACGGGTATGACCCGTTGTACCCGACCCGTACCCGTTACCCGAGGTACCCGTACCCGTGCCCGGGTATAGGCGGGTAAACAGGTACACGGGTACGGGTTTGAGACGGACCGGACTCATTGATTCGGGAAAAAACCCGCCCAACCCGTACCCGAAACCCGTCTACCCGCACCCGTTTTACCCGTACCCGCACCCGTTTACCCGACCAACTTTACCCTTTTACCCGTTTACCCTTTACCCGTTTACCCGTTTACCCGTGACCTTTACCCGTGACCCTTTACCCGTTTACCCGTTTACCCATTTCATTTGAAATTTGAATTTTTTTGCCGCCGGTTCAGACAAACCGGCCCCGGACCGGTCAAATCAAACCCGGCCGGACCCACCTGGGTCAAATACCGATTTTTTTTTTTTTAATTTCGAATTTAATTCCCCCCTCCAATTTTTTCTTTAAATACACCCCCTCTAACTCTCTTTCTCTCCACATTCTATCTCAAACTCTCATTCTCTCAATTTTCATTATTCTCAATTTCTCTATTTATTTTAAAAAAAAATTATATAGTTGTAATTTAATTCATTCTACAAATACGCAAACGGAATTACGAAGGTATCGAAATTACAAAGTTCGGCACCTCCCGCAAGATTTTTCCGCGAGATTTAAAGGTTAGATTTATTTTATGTTAGATTAATTTATTTTTGTAGAGTAAATTTAGTTTAAGTTAGATTTATTGAAAGTTAAGTAATTAGATTTGTTAGATTTGTTAAATTTGTTAAGTAATTAGATTTGTTAGATTTGTTAAATTTGTTAAATTTGTTAAATTTGTTAAGTAATTAGATTTGTTAGATTTATTTTATATTAGATTTGTTAAATTTGTTAAGTAATTAGATTTGTTAAATTTGTTAAATAATTACATTTCTTAGATTTATTTTATGTTAGGATTGATAGATTTATTGAATATGTTAGATTTATTTAGTTTATGTTAGATTTGTTAGATGTGAAGTAATATTTGTTTTGAATATGTTAGTTTTTTTTTAAAATTCGGATTTATTTTTAATAGGTTAGAAAAGATGTTAGATTTTTTTTTTTAAATTTGTGAAGTAATTAGATTTGTTTTTTGAATATGTTAGATTTTTTTTTTGAAATTCGGATTTATTTTTAATAGGTTAGAAAAGATGTTAGATTTTTTTTTAAAATTTGTGAAGTAATTAGATTTGTTTTTTGAATATGTTAGATTTTTTTTTTGAAATTCGGATTTAATTTTAATAGGTTAGAAAAGATGTTAGATTTTTTTTAAAAATTTGTGAAGTAATTAGATTTGTTTTTTGAATATGTTAGATTTTTTTTTTTTGAAATTCGGATTTATTTTTAATAGGTTAGAAAAGATGTTAGATTTTTTTTTTAAATTCATTAAGTAATTAGATTTGTTTTTTGAATATGTTAGATTTTTTTTTTTGAAATTCGGATTTATTTTTAATAGGTTAGAAAAGATGTTAGATTTTTTTTTAAAATTTGTGAAGTAATTAGATTTGTTTTTTGAATATGTTAGATTTTTTTTTTTGAAATTCGGATTTATTTTTAATAGGTTAGAAAAGATGTTAGATTTTTTTTTAAATAGATTAGATTTATTTTTCTGTTTTTTACTTTCTGTTTTTAATTTCTGTTTTTAATTTCTGTTTTTTAATTTCTGTTTTTAAATTTCTGTTTTTAAATTTCTGTTTTTAAATTTCTGTTTTTAAATTTCTGTTTTTAATTTCTGTTTTTTAATTTCTGTTTTTTAATTTCTGTTTTTAATTTCTGTTTTTAATTTCTGTTTTTTAATTTCTGTTTTTAAATTTCTGTTTTTAAATTTCTGTTTTTAAATTTCTGTTTTTAAATTTCTGTTTTTAATTTCTGTTTTTAATTTCTGTTTTTTAATTTCTGTTTTTAATTTCTGTTTTTAAATTTCTGTTTTTAAATTTCTGTTTTTTAATTTCTGTTTTTTAATTTCTGTTTTTTAATTTCTGTTTTTAATTTCTGTTTTTAATTTCTGTTTTTTAATTTCTGTTTTTAATTTCTGTTTTTCAAATCTATTATTGAGGTTTTACAAGAGTATAACCTTAAGAGGGATATGGCTAACAAGGTTTTTTCTATATCTTTCGATAATGCTAGCAACAACATTGCTTCCATTGAAATTTTTAAACGGTCACTAAACCCGATTATGAATGGTGAAATGTTTCACCAAAAGTGTGCTTGTCATATACTTAACCTCGTCGTGAAGGCGAGACTTAAAACAGAAGCTATAAAATTATTGATAGTTAAATTTAAGAATGCCCTCAACCACATTGTTTCAAACCATGAAAGAAGACAAGAGTTTGCAAAGTTGTGCGTAACCTATCGACTAAGCAAGTTGAAAGTACCTTGGGATATAGATACCCGTTGGAACTCAACCTATAGGATGTTGAACCGATGCCTTCCTTACAAAGCTGTCATAGGGGAGTTTTTGAGGGGATCCACCCCTGAGGGAATGCAATTGGAACCCACCGGCGGGGAATGAGACCAACTTGAAAGGCTTTCAACATTCCTAGGAACCTTTTTTGAAGCAACCGTCAAACTATCCTGCTCATATTCACCGACGACATTTGAGTTGTTGGGGCAAATCTACCAAATTTCCAAGGTGTATCGTAATTTGGAACAAGCAGAAATACACGATAAATCTCTCACACCGATCGTAGAGGCCATGAAACTAAAATTTCTAAAATATTGGGAAGATGTACCCCTCCTGGCCATTATCGCAAGCTGCCTCAACCCGGCATACAAGGAATATTACACGATCAAAATGGTTGAAGCATACAAATATAATCTACATTTAGACGCAACCGGGGTCGAGGCATACGTGGATGCGAAGTTCGCTGAGATGTTTAACATATACAACTCAAGAATTAGTGGCAACCAGAACCCCTCTTCGTCCCGGGCTGGTCCTAGGTATGAATAAATATACATTATGCTTTTAATCTTTATTATTTATAATATCTGCATTATTTGTCCACTAATTTATTTTTTATTTTTTAATAGTTTCACTTTCAGGAGCACTAGCAGTAGTGGATTGTTAGCAGATTTTCAGTCAGATAGCGAACCGCACGCATCCACAAACGAGTTAGTGAGCTATTTAAATATGCGCAACGAAAATGAAAACGTTGACATCATGACGTGGTGGAAGAGGAATCAAAGGTCTTATCCAACACTGGCGATGATGGCCCGCGCCGTCTTTGCCGTACCCGTGTTAACCGTCCCTTCAGAAAGTTGTTTTAGTTCGGCGAACAGGATCCTCTCCGACAGACGCAGTAAATTGGGTCCACATGTTTTTGAGAGACTTGTGTGCTTGAAAGATTGGATTAATG
Organism: Carex rostrata; assembly: GCF_964058835.1. Classification (NCBI taxonomy): domain Eukaryota; kingdom Viridiplantae; phylum Streptophyta; class Magnoliopsida; order Poales; family Cyperaceae; genus Carex; species Carex rostrata. The sequence goes on along the minus strand of NC_135947.1, from coordinate 5,167,260 downwards.
CTGATGAACGCAACCAACATCGAGATCAAGAATCATCATCCGCAGCTGATACTGAAGAAAGTGTTACCGAGCCGCAGCCCCAAGCTAATTCAGATTCAGACGGTGCGGAAGAAAGCGAACAATGGTATATGAATCCAAACTACTAGATAGGTAGTGTCGGTATAATTTTCTAACCTCTTTTAATATTTATGGTTATTTTTAAAATTATAATTTCTAAACATTTCAATTAGTTTTTAAATTATTCATTTTAAAGAACAATTACTAATAAAAAAAAAGTTAGAACTCCGCCTATGTTATTTTACATAGCCGGTCCCAAGCCCGGAATAAAGGAGGAGGGTAACTTTTATTTTTTAATCTATTGTTTTTAAATTATTCATAATTATTTTTAATGTAATAAATTAATTTAAGATATTTTTATTTATATTTTATTGTTTTAATTAGAATGAGAATTTGAAAATAAAATAAAATGACTTGCTTAAAGAAATAAATAAATAGATTTGTACTTAGCCGTATAAATATACAAATTTTCGCACGAATAATTTTTATATATAAGGTACATATTTTATTCATTTATAAATTATAAAGTTGCGACTTGATAATTTCATGTTTATATATACTCTATTTGATATCGAACTATTCATATTATAAAAATCGAATTATAAACATGTAATAATATTCGTACGACACTGTAAAATAAAACAAAAAACAAAAAAAAACAGAAAAAAAACAGAAAAAAAAACAAAAAACAAAAAAAACAGAAAAAAAAACATTAAACAAAACAGAAAAAAAAAAACGGAAAAAAAAACAGAAAAAGAAATTAAACAAAAACAGAAAAAAAAAACGGAAAAACAAAACAAAAACAAAAAAAAAAAAAAACAGAAGAAAAAAACAGAAAAAAAAAAACCGAAAGAAAAACAGAAAGAAAAAAAAAAATACCCGTACCCTACCCGACTACCCGTACCCGAGGTAGCCGTACCCGTTACCTGGGACGGGCACCCCGCCTACCCGACTACCCGCCCTACCCGTACCCGCCCTACCCGACTACCCGCCCTACCCGTACCCGAGGTACCCGTACCCTACCCGAATTCAATCCACTACTTAAAATTAAGAAACAACTCCACGTCTCCTGATTGTGAAACATCATGGCATCATACCTCTTTTTCCTCAACTTTCACAAAGGCATGAAATCGTGATAGGAAATCAAAATCTCAACTTTTTGAGTAACTATTGCATAGTGTTTGGTAAACGGTTCGAACCGGGCAGTCCAGGTAAAATCCGGGCACAGACACGGGTAGACACGGTCACGGGTAGACATGGTCACGGTCATCACAGACACACGGGTAAAATGGACTGGGCATTATGTTTTTTTTTTTCAAAAATCCTGCCCTGCCCGTTACGGGTTCGGGGGCACGACGATCCGGGTAGGGGGGCCGGGCGGTCCGGTCCGTTTTTTTTTTCCTATTTTTTTCCTATTTTTTCTGTTTTTTTTTTCTTTGAAAATCAATAAATTGTAAATCCAAATTCATACCAATTAAAATTCATTTGACATGGTTGTATATTTGAACTTAATAATTTTTGTTATAATTAAATATAAATATAAATTTCTTTTTTTATTGAAATATAAATAAATTATAAATCCAATTTCATTAAAACATATGTAAATTACAAATCTAAAAAAAAAACAAAGCAATGTACTCATGCAATTATTTTTTTTTATTGCTTTTAGTGTTTAAAAATAAAAATATATATATATATATGAAATTAATTTATGAGATGGATCAAATAAAAATTAATATTCTTGTCAATATGACGTTTTGAAAGTAATTTCATTAAAATATATGAAATTATCATATATCTATTAAATTGGAAATGAAATTGTCATTTAAATTATATATTTTAGTCACTTTATATAAAATAAATTTATGCATGTCTAATATAATTAGTTTAAAATATTATTTTTTATGTGAAAATGTATTGGTTTGGAGGGAATTTGAAAAAAACGGGTACGGGTACACGGTCACGGGTACACAGGTTCACGGGCACGGACTCACAGGTACGGGTTAACGGGTATGGCGGTCCGGGTATGCACGGGTTTTTTTTTTCAAAAAATTGGATCTGGCCTGTTTATACCCGTGTATCCGTGCATACCCGTGGCGCGGACACGGGCGAACCGGTCCGGGTTGAGCCCCCGGGGCAATTACCAATGTCTACTATTGCATCATAGCTCAAAGTCGGTATTTGTGGTCCTTGTCGAGAATTGGATATGAATATGATAAACCGTGGGGTTGGCAGGTTGGGTTCACTATTTTTTTAGATTTTTAGGAATTTTTTTACTATTTTTTAGATAGGTACAAAATCAGTAAATCTGAACCATCTAAAAACAGTATTTTTGTACCTATCTAAAAAAATAGTAAAAAAAATCTTAAAAATATAAAATTTGGTCTCCAAACATATTTTAGTATGGAGGTTAGGTTGAGCGGTTCGGATCGACTGTTTGAACTTTGAAAATGATGGAGAGAGATAGAGGCATGATGGAGACAGAAAAACATGGTGGCATTTGAACCCTCCTCTTCAATCATTTGGTTTCTGTTCCGTCGAAATACTTCAAAAATGCCAGTGTTTTGAAAAATGAAAGAGATATGGCCAATTTATTCCCATATTTACTCTTTGTGGGTTGGGAGACCGTAATTGTCTCCGTTTATTTTTTCTTCTTTGTTTCCCATATTTAATTTTGGTCGATTGGTAGGTAGACCGTAGACAGTAATTAATCATCGTATCTTTTAATAGAAAATTTTGGAGCAGAAGTCTTGCAGGGCCAAGCGCCTGAATTCGTATCCTCTGCATTAACAGAACGTCCATTAAAAAATCTAGACCGTCTGATTGAGATCCGCACTGATATTTTAGGAGTATTATACAATTGATGCAGCACAGCTCCACCACAGAAGATCAAGGATCACAAGATGACAATCCAACGGACTAATAACAAATTTCATGAGCTGTATTATTCCTTTGAAATTTAGCATGAGCTGTTTTTGTATTTTAGCTTGGAATCCTTTCTATATATGCAGTGGAGATGTATCTATAAAAAATAAAATAAAAAACAAACCATGATTTTTTTTTTACAGATACATTCTTCTATATATGTAGTGGTCCTCAAAACACAAAGTAACCAAGAAAAATATAAAAACTGAACATACGCTTGTTTTTTATTGCATTAAAATCACTAAATGAATACTGTAAAACAAAAATGTCAATACTGTAAAACAATAAAATAAACAGTCGATCTGTCAAAAATTACAAAACTAGACCAAATCGGCAGATGACATATTAGATCAGATTAGATTAGACTCGAAGTATTATCCTATTGGATTAGGATACGCCATGAACAACCAATTGGTAGTGATACAGCTTGCCGTCTCAACACTGTTAATGAGATTTTTTTTATAATGAGCGTGCAAACCTCATTATAAATTCCCTTCAAAATTTACAAACAAAATTCCTGTAACAAATCTATCTATGATTTAACATTAACTTTTATATCTTTGCTTTAATTACATAAACATTAACCAAGTGCAAAAGTTTAAGACCGCGATCATCTTAAATTGAATTCAGTAAACAAGAAACTTACACACGAATGTTCTGTGAGGCATTTCTACAAACAGCTAATAGACAATTACTAATCCAACATAGAATAAGAAAAATTAAATGAAATTAATTGCCTCTGCATTGCATTTTCACAACTATCAATTGCATCCATAACAACAAAAGGAATGGTCAAAAGTTCAATTTAGCGCATCTGATGGTGCTAAGTTTTGATTTAGATTGTCAGATAAGGAGTAAGAAAGGATAAATCAATAATTTGACAAAAAAAATCACAACTTCTCGATTTAATTGGAACCGTCGGATAAGAGATCGGAACAACAGTCTGAGGTTTCCCCTTTGCCCGCGAGATGCATTACGCAACAACAGTTAGAAAATAGTGAGAAAATTTCATACATAAAGTCACGGTGCATCCACCAATCGGAGTGTAGATCCTTGATTGCAACGAGATCTCAGTAATAGAGTGGATGGTCGGAGAGAGAGGACATCAGAGATGAGGCTGCGGAGGTCTGACAAGCAGTGACATCGACAGAGAGGAGCGGAGCGGATCCAAGCGTGATCAAAGTCTTTGGAGAAGAACTTGCCAGGATAGCGAAGTTGAGAGGCAAGGCGGAAGGAGCAAAGAGATCGGATCCAGGCAGCCGCGTATGCTTATGCAGTTGGCTGTTGTGCTCAGAATGCCATGTAGTTCCTTCCATGCGGTCGTATATGTGGTTCGAATATGTGAATATGCGGATTAAAAACGTAATATGCAGCGAATGTAATTAAAAGTTCATATGCATTATGCGGAGTTTTACTATCCCATCTCAAATTATTGTAATTTTTATATACAACAAGGCAGACTTCTTGTTGGTTATGTAGAAATAATTTCAACTATATGAATATGAATATATATATATACACACGAATTTTTATTTTAAAATTCATACATATAGATCCGCATATGTGTCCGCATACCGCTTATGCGGTATGCAGTGACCTTCTCCATGCATGAACAAAATCACATTTTTAAAATATTGGATCCAGGCAATTTTTGTTTTAGAGAAGAAGGATCGATAATATATTTTGAAATAAATGGAGAGAGTTTATAAAAGGAAGATCATTGGAATTTGACAGTTTAAACGTGTTAGAAAGTAGTTTGGGTAAAAAGCGGAGATAATAAGTTGGGTATTAAAACCTTTTCTCATTATTTTGTAATATTTTTTATAAATAAAAAATTCTCCAAACAGGAGATAGCAAACTGCCAAATGATGCTTATAACAACTTAACACTTACTGAAATCTAAGAGTAAAACAAAAATTGTTGATATTAACATAACACAACATTAATTTAAAGATGGGCTACGATGAGTTGCGAAGTAAAACGACTATTTTACTTCACGTTCATATTTTGTGATTTTAAAGTTTAAAACGTCGATCCGAACCGTTCATCTTGTTTTCTATATTGAAATGTGCTTGGAGACCAAAGTTTACATTTTTTGGAATTTTTTTACTATTTATTAAGCAATTTTGAAAGTCGCTGATCTGATGGTCCAGAAAATTTTACTGTTTTTAACTGTTCACAGCAAAACAGTAATTTAAAAAAAATGCTTAATAAATAGTAAAAAAATTCCAAAAAATATAAAATTTGGTCTCCAAGCACATTTCAATATGGATTAAATATCTAACGGTTCGGATCGGTCGTTTGGACTTTCAAAATAAAAATACGGCATGAAGTAGAAACGCGTTTTACTTCGCAACTCACCGTAGCCCATCTCTTAAATATATGAATAATTTTAATCTTTTAAATGTCTTTTAAATTGTTATATTAATTAATTCTCCAACTGTCATATTTTTTTTGGTAATATAATTAATGTTGTGATTATTTTATTAAATATTTAATTCCTATTTTGTAATTAATTTATAGTTGTTATTCGGCCATTTTTATTAATAACCCAAAAAAAAAGTTTTTTACAAAAGTAACCCCAAAATCTGAGTTTTTCCAAATATAACCAAACTACCAGGCATGCTGGCGGTCCACTTCTATAGCGGACCGCCAGGCACATGGGCGGTCTGCTAGGGACCCGACCGCCAGCGTTCTGGGCGGTCCGCTTTTTCTTTTTTTTTTAGAGATCTGATTTTTTCTTAATATTTTCATTTGTTTTAGTTTTTTCTGCTTAGGGTATTTGCTGATGCACGAATGATCAAGAAATTAGAAAAAAAGTAATGGAAAGATAGATTTGGTTCTGAGATCACACAGATTCTCAATTCTTTAATAAAACTGATACATCAAGAACTAACTTCTGCCAAAAGACATGACGTCTGTTTAAATACAAATCCTAAAAACAGAAAATACATAAAAAAAAAAACATAAAAAATCCTAAAAACTCTAAAATTATAAAGAAAGGTCCAAAAGTCCATGAAGGAAGACTCGGATCGCGAATTTGAGCCCAAAAATGGGCGAAACAAATCATAGATTGGTTTCGGAAAAACTCAGATTTTGGGGTTATTTTTGTAAAAAACTTTTTTTTTTTGGGTTATTAATAAAAATGGCCGGTTGTTATTTGAATAGAATCTAGATAGAAAAATCTAGTTTTGAATATTGCGAATGTCCGTCAGAATATCTGCTCCGTATAAATTAAGCTTGTATTCTACCAGACTACCACCACACACACTCCATTTGCACCACTACCACACCTTCCACCGACAAATGCTCACACTCAGAACCTCTCACAATGCGGCAATGCCCTCGACCGATATCACCACCGATGTTACCAGCAATAACCTGGTGGTTCTCTACCCTTCACCGGGGATGGGCCACCTCGTCTCCATGGTCGAACTAGGGATTCTGCTCATACGCCACGGCCTCTCTGTCACAATCCCAATTGTTGACCCTCCCTACAACACAGGCGCAACGGCTGAGTTTCTAGCTGGTATCTCTGCTGTCAACCCGTCTATCTCCTTCCACCGCCTCCCACCTGTAACACTTTCTCCTGGCAGCAAATCACCTCATCACGAAGCTCTGACATTTGAGGTCCTGAAACTCTCTAACCCGGCGCTGCTCTGCTTTTTGCGCTCGGCATCACCCCTTGCTCTTGTACTAGATTTCTTTTGTACCTGTGCTTTGGATGTTGCTAGCGAACTGAAGATTCCTTGTTACATCTTCTGTACATCTGGCGCATCAGTCCTTGCCACTTTGTTGCAGCTACCGGTTCTTCACAAGAGCTCTTCAAATTCCTTTAAAGAACTTGGGTATGAGTGTTTGTCGATACCAGGTGTTCCTCCTCTTCCAGCAAATCATATGCCATTACCTATGCTCGATCGAGATGACAGGGCATACGATGTATTTCTAACCATGGCTGAGAGACTGCCAGAATATGATGGAATTATAATTAATACTTTTACATCTCTTGAACCACGTGTTATCAAGTGTATTACTAGTGGCAAATGTGTCCCGTCCAGTGGCTCAACTCCACCTATCTATTGTATTGGCCCATTAATAAAATCAGATGAGAAGCATGGAGGTAGAGATTGTCTCTCATGGCTCAACAAACAACCCAAATCGAGCGTGGTGTTTCTCTGCTTCGGAAGCATTGGCACTTTCTCAGCCAAACAAATTAAGGAAATCGCAATCGGCTTAGAAAACAGTGGTCATAAGTTCTTATGGGTTGTCCGTTCCCCACCGAACCCAGAGAAACCGTTTGAAAAGTTGCCAGAGCCGGACCTCGACATGCTTTTGCCAGAAGGGTTCTTACAGCGAACAAGTGATCGAGGTTTTGTGGCCAAGTCATGGGCCCCACAGGTAGAGGTACTGAGGCATGAATCCGTAGCAGGTTTCATGACGCATTGTGGGTGGAATTCAGTGCTGGAGACAGTGAAAGCTGGCGTACCGATGGTGGCATGGCCGTTATATGCAGAGCAATGGATGAACAAGGTATTCTTGGAGGAGGAGATGAAGCTAGCCGTTGCGGTGGAAGGTTATGACAAGGAGTTGGTGGCGGCTGATGAAGTGGAGAGAAAGATCAAGTGGCTCATGGAATCTGACGGGGGGAAGGAGCTGAGAGAGAGAGCGAAATCAGTTAAAGTTGCTGCGAGCCGGGCTCTGGTGGAGGGTGGGGAGTCGTACACTGCATTCGTGCGGTTGGTGAATAATTTCAAAAATATTAATTGATTTTACTTCTATTGATTAAAGCAATGCTAAAAAATAAAGCATCTTTACTTTGATTTGTAAGATTACAGTTTGGTATAATTAGGTAGGGGCCTAGGGCAGTACTTGTTTTCCGAGCTCAAGTGCATGCAACAAAATTTGATTACCTGTGAATGTGATTGTGAAAAAACTGGCGCTGAAAGACTTTAATTTTTGCAAACCAAGCAGCACAGGAACATGAATGCATGTGCCAGTTCTGCAGTTCGGTACAGTGACTGGGCAGCAACATGAATGCATGTGCCTGTTCTGCAGATGAATGCGTATGCTCTGCATTAATTCAAAAGGTAATCTTTTGATCAAAATTAATTTCAGCCGTCTGATGTTAAACACAGCTAATCTGGTTTCGTTTATAACATAAGGGGCTCTTTAATATTAGTATGGATCTAGTTCACACGAATTAAAAACAGATCAGATGGTCGAGTGTCTAGTGAGCATGTATTTCATCACGTTCGTAGACTAGCGTATTGAAAACGGGCTGGACCGATTCGGTCCGTTCCGGATTCGGCTGGTTCACAGTTCCGTACGGTCCACAGTTCTCATGGATTTATGGTGAGCAGTCTCAGTTTTTGAGAAAAATATATGGCTACATGAATTTTTGTGTTCTTTATATCAAAATAAAGATATTGAGGTCTAGTTTCCAAATAATATAATTTATCTAGATAAAAATATTACATATTGGTATAGTTTTAATGATTAAATGACAGGGTCATAAATTAAAAAAGCTGAAATTCCAATGAGCAATTCTAATTTTTGACCATATTCAAAATTCAATTTAGAGAAAATGACCAAATGAATTTTTTTGTTCTTTATATCAAAATAAATGTATGAAAATCATAATATAATTTTCACTATACAAAAATATCGCATATTAATACAGTTTTAACGATTAATTGATAGAAGTCAAAATAGGCGATTTTGGTCTGATTCTACACAATGCGGTCCGAATTTGGTGCGGTCCAGTTCTACAGTATTCTACGGGTTAGTCTAGTTCGATTCTAGTAAAAAATTCTATCAAAATCCTTGCTAGATCCGTTTCTGAACTACGGATGGTCCGATCCAATTCTGAACCGACCGGTCCATTTCAATACACCACCGTAGACATTTTCTTCCATCCTAAAAAACTGGAATACATAGATTACTCTTACATAGCAATACGAAAGATATATGGAAGAGTCTCTTTCTTAAGTTCCACATGCTAATTTAGTTGTCAATTACTTTTGTCTTGTTTTATGGACTAGTGGGCTCCTGTAATACTATTTCTAATGCTCTTAAATTTGAATTAGAACAATCTGTTATGTAAGGCTGTGAAGTGTGAACTATGTATCGATCTAAGCACGAAAGTACAAAATGGGCCGATATTAGCTTCCAACGGCCTGCGCAGTTAACATCTTCCTGTTTTAGTGGACTAATTTCGGTGGCACTCATTTTCAGGGATCTAAATTTGCTCATTAACTCATTAAGAGTAAAATTACACAAATTATAATAGATTATAACTCATTTTCAGGGATCTAAATTTGCTCCTTTTCTTGAGAAAAGTAATATATATTTTTTTAGATGCTTATATAGATAAACCAGATGCTTATATAGATTAACTAGGTATTTATATAGAAGACAGATTGCTGTTCTTCAATGATCTCAATTGACTACCATTTTTTTAGTATAATAGACTTCATTCTCTGTTGCTTTTGAAGAGAGATAGAGAGAAAAGAAGAAGATGAGAGTCTTTCTATTCTTAAAAAAAAATAGATTTGGATCCCATTTTCTGTTATGATCCTTCAAAGTAATAAAATAAAATAAAATACTATTTTTGAGATTTAAAGTTTTATTATGTACAAATTTTTTCTTATCTGTTTGGTGTCGTCTGAGCATTACAAATTATGTTGTAGTCGCAGAAGAATTGTAGATAACATGCATACTGATATTGTTATTCATAGCATCACATATCAGTTAAGTTGATATTAACATCGTCATAGGTGTCATTAAATTTTAAAAAACAATATTCATATACATCCTCATCTCGGTTACTATCAAAAGACATAAATATTAAGGGAAAATTTCCGGTATGCCCATCTAAACTTTTGAAATAGCCAATTTCCCCATCAAATCACCATAATATCCAATATCCCCATCAAAAACTAATTTTCTTTCTTATATCCCTTTTGTTTATTTTATTTTGTATTTAATTATTTAAAAAATTAAATTGACCATTATACCCTTTATTTTGTAAACAGAGGCGTCCAGTTATTTTATTTTCTTTTCTTTCGCCTTCTTCTGGAGTACGAGCGACTCTTCCAAATTGTAAATAGCCAGCAACTATCCTCATATGTTTGGTCTTAGAATCCACTTTACTGTGTCTGTACCGTATGTCCACGGCCTCCATTCACAAAGGGGTTCTATCCAAAATAACTTCAATAATCAAACAATTGTTCTGGGGGTAACAAGCAAGGTAGATACATGACGTATGTTAATTGGGAAATAGAACTCCAGATAAAGCATTGAGGGGGGCTTGGCATAAGAGACCTACAGTTTCTCAATAAAACATTGGTAATGAAGAACCTCCGGAAAATGTCCTCTGCTGACACGGCACTGTTTTTTTTTTTTTTAATTTCAAACAAACACGCCTATAGGCAATTTTCATTTCAACATAGAATAGTTACATCAAGGATTACAATTGGATAAGATAGAAACGACATTTCACTTAATCAAAGAACAACATTACAAGAACATTGGAAAAGTAAATAATGTATAATCTATCTTCTCTCTTCATGCGCTATTCGCCAAGTAGTCTGCCATCTCATTGTGCCATCTATTAATATGAGAGCATGCAAGGAGCTTGTTGTGCTTGAAAATCAACCAGATTTCCTAGATTTCACTTGCTGCACGCCAATCTACATTTGTAGGGAGGTGAATATGCATGACAGCATATGCCAGAGTGTAGTTATCAGTTCTAAACTCACACAGGTAGCAGCTCATTTGAACCGCATACCTGACGGCCTCCAAGAGTGCCTTTGCCTCTGCTTGCAAGGGACATGAAGCTGTGCACGGTTTTAGATGAATAAACCTCACTTATGGTCTAAAATTTATATTTAACCATAATCAGATATCAATTCACCTTGATGACTGGTACAAGCCAAACTAATGTTTGTACTAGTGCCGATTTAAACCCTCTCAGGTTTTCTGGTACAAACGAGCACCAAGTATCAACCCCCTCCAAGTCAAAGCAAAAAAAATCCATGTGTGATGACATCAAAAGACCCTGTGCAAGAGAGGAGTGATCAGATTTCATGTGCGAGGTGATCCGCAAGAGGTTTACCGGCAAAAAGGAGGCATTGAGTCAGAGGATTGCTTCTGTGTGGGCAACAAGATAGAGTGGGGCTAAAAACCCTATAACACAAAGTGGTCTTTGGTCAACACATACTGAGAGATGCATCAATAATGAGATTACAATAGAAGCACCCAGTTTGGACTCCACACAAGCAACGGAAGCAGTTACAGATTGATTATGATACAAACTGAGGTAATGATGTAATTAGATGTAACAAACGGAGGCAATGATGTACTCTATTAATTGCAATATTTCTTTCTATTTATCTTTTCAGTTTCCGTATCGACAGAGAGCGGTGATCCAGGAAGAGATGGAGAAAAGAATCAATAGTACAGAAAGCTGCAAGAGAGAACTTACCTCGGAGAAGTGTTAGGCACTGGCGGAAGAGTGTCAGGGTGAAATTACTTCGGTGCGCAAGGTGAGAATAGTTGCAGGTGATTTCGGATTTGGGAGAGTCGCTGGTGGATGAAGAAGAAGGCGAAAGAAAAGAAAATAACTGGACACCTCTTTTTACAGAATAAGGGTATAATGGTCAATTATAATTAAATAAATACTAAAATAAATAAAAGGGCATATAAAAAAGAAAATTAATTTTTGATGGGATATTGGATATTATGGTGATTTGATGATGATATTGGCTATTTTAAAAGTTTAGATGGACATACAGGGAATTTTCCCTAAATATTAATGTGGATTTCTATCTAGTTTTTAAAGTATATAGCAAAAGAACCGATTTGGTATACAAAATGAAAACTAGGTCAATATAGTAGTTTTTAAAATTGTAGGACCAAATTACGAAACAAGAGCTTGAAGGATCATCTGTGAAATTTGCGTAAAACCCATGTGTCATATATGTCGATTCGGAATTTTCTTAGGATCGACTAACTATCTCCAACTTCATTTCCCTCATTTATCCTCCAGTCAATAACTGTTTTTGTTGACCGCTAATTAAGAGGAGGATCACAATTTCTAATACTAAAAGACAAAACAAAATGCATCATTATCTGTTATTAAGTAAAGAGACCACTCACTTACTGAGTGGACCACTAACTACTTAAGAGACCATCTAATATTTGATATATTTTACAACTAGCGTGCGTAAATATAGATACATATCCACATAAGTGTTAATATATAATATATCAAGTATTCACACTTAAGATATCAAGTATTTAAAGAAAAAAATGAACACATCACACACTCATCTTTTACACGTTATTAGAGGTGGACTTTTTTTCTCCGTTCAATCTTGCCAATATTTCTAACGATCTGTGAGAAAATTTGTGAATCTAAAACCACGAACATCTTTACGTAATTTTATTTTTCAAATGAGATCTATGATGACATGCTTTCAGGTTGTCTGTCGCGCAAATATTCATATCTCGTCATGCAAGTTTCATACCTCATCATGCATGTTTCATATCTCGTCGAACAAGTATTCATATCTCGTTGAGCAAGTATTCATATCTTGTCGAGCAAGTATTCATTCCTCGTCGAGCAAGTATTCATTCCTCGTCGAGCAAGTATTCATCCACATCGATCAAGTATTCATATCTCGTCATATAAGTATTCATAAATCACCCGTGACAACCTGAAAAGCCTTGTTGCCGGCGAATCGATAGGTGTCGGCGGATAGGAAGTCGGAGGTGATGCAGTCTGGATTGAAATCAAGACAACTTATGAATACTTGCACGACGAGGTATGAATACTTTTGTGATGGATAACTCAAAAGTACTTCATCATGAATCTCATTTGAAATAGAAAATTGCATAGAATTTTAGATTGACAATTTTTTTTTCATATATCGTCAGAAATATGAGCGACATTGATCAAAGAAAAAAAAAACAAAGATGAGTATGTGATGAGAGAGATTGTTTAAAAAAATACTTGATATCTTACGTAAGAATAATTAATATATTAGATGTTAATACTTGTGTGCATAAGTATATATATTTACACGCGTCAATTGTAATTTTTTACAAATACAAGCGGCCCTCCACATTATTAATGATTTATACATATTTTCTGATTTTTTGTGCTGAAAATTGTAGTTTCCTCATATAATTAATGACTGGAGGATGAATGAAAAAAAAATACTAGGCAAATAAATCTTTATTCATTTTCTTAATAATGATTTATCCCTCTCTTTCATAATACTGGACTTATTTATGGTTAAATTTGAACGGCTCCTTTCACTTCAACAGAAAATTCAGTTCTACAAATTACTTGTCAAATTTTCAATCTTCGAGAAGACATATAATTCATAAATTTTAAGGGATCGTATAGCTTTAAAATTTATAACGAATAGTTAAGGTGTGGTCTATTTCTGTGACATATCTCACGGCTTGCTGAGAATGGAGATGCACTATTCAACATGTACTGTTGAAAGAACAGTATTTCTTCTGTGCACCTAGGAGTTTCAATTTAGGACATTAATTTATAACATAAAATATCGCTGTCATAGAATTAATGATTCGTTCTCTGGTCAAGAGGTGTAATAAACATTTGCTGTCATAATTAAGAGCTGTTGACCTGACCGGTCCTAAGAGAGTGACTTTGGCGACTTAGCCTAAGGTGGATTCTGATCCGACGTTTCGTATTGAATTTCAAACAGTGCATTAGAACGCGCATGAAATGTGTGGTGCCATAATGATACTTGTCTACGTGTCGTTCAATATACATATTTTTAAAAATTGTCATATAAATGCGGCCAATATTTACAGGTAAACAAAAAAACAGTCCTTATTATTTATTACGTCATATTTGTAGGGGTGACAAAGGATCAGATACGATTGGATAGTGGTAAGAATATATCTATATCGGTTTTTTTTTCGAATACAGATCAGAGATCATTTTCAATACTATTATTTTTGTAAAAATTATTAGACTTTATAATATTTATTTAATTATAACAGTGATTAATATAATTGTTTTCATAACATATATTAAATTATATAATATATATTTACTATTTAAATATAAATAATTAAATCATATTTGTATGTGTATCTGTACGAATGAAAGATGGACCTGGTGCATTGGTAGTGTCTCACTTGTGTTCTGAAAGTTTTGAGTTGGAAATTAACCTCCTTTTGCAAAAGTGCAAGAGGAAAAATCCCTAAAAATTCTCTTCCCTATGCTCCAAGGATATTCAGCTTTTGGCACTGGGTACATCTTTTTTATTGTATTTGCAAACATATTCAAATATCGAACATTCATATCTAATTTTTAAATTATTTCCGTTTTCACCCCTACATAATTGTCTTTCAGCAGTTGCAAGGCAAGAATAAGCAGAAATATTTTACCAGATCGGAGTTCCGCTTCCAAAGAATTAAATCAAGTAACAGTAGATCCCAATCCTAACACAAGCAACGGTTCTAGAAGTCAGCTTTTTTTCTCTGAACAAAGATTAGCAACGCAGAAAACACGGCATGGTTCTAAAATATTAGCCACTCAAACCTTAGTAGCTCTACATTGACCTGATGACGCCTGATGGCTTGTTAGTTTAGTCAACAACTGAGCGTATCTCCTCCGGTGCAACACATTTTAATATTACAATACAAACCCCTCTTTAAAGACTTTTCTCCAATATCCATCCACTTTCAACAACCTTTATAACACATACACCAATTCAAGCTTCCTTCATCTCCAATTTCCACACGTAATCAACAACCTCTCACCAAAATGGATCAGAACCAAACCACCAAAGAGGAAAACCCCACAAAACCCCTTGCCTTAACCCAACAAAACCACACTTCATCTCCTTCCATCTACCCGATCACCATCACCGATGAAGAGAGCAGACTCACCTCCGGGGCCCGCTCCTCACCATATCTGCGCCGTCGCCGCTGCATGATTGGTTGTTGCGGGTGCTGCGTGGCCATTACGTTGCTTCTCGGAATTGTAATTTTGATCCTGTCCTTCACCGTTTTCAAAATAAAAGATCCTTCGGTTACCATAAATTACATCAACTTCACTGATTTTGATGCCGGTCTAGGCACGAACACTGATCCCATATCGGCCAACATAACTCTTAATGCAAATTTAGCCATCAAGAATCCTAATATTGTATCGTTTAAATTAAAGAATAGTACGACCGATTTCTACTACAAGGGGCAGACGATCGGGGTGGCATATGCACCGAGCGGAGAGGTAGGTGCATATAAGACTACAGTGATGAATGTTACAGTCGACGTGCTAACGGATAAGGCCGTGAAAGCAGCGCCAGCTTTTAATATTTCCGGGCTTATTTTGGGGCAAGATCTGAATTTGACTAGCTACACCGACATCGCCGGGAGAGTAAATATTTTGGGCATTTATAAGAGGAATATTGATGTGATGCTAAATTGTACTTACACAGTTGAATACTCTGTTAATGGATTTGAAAGTAAAACGACGACATGTGTAGCTGATACTGCTTGAGAGAAGAAGGAAAATTGGGAAATGGGAAGGGATTTATAGTTGGAGCCTTAGTTTGGAGCATGTTGATATTCTTGAAGTTTTGTGATTATAATTAATTTGTATGATTTTTTATTTTTTGTTTATCTTTCAGATCAGTTGATTAACAAGCGTTTCGTTTGTACCCGATTGTGCATACTTTCTCACATATTACGTAAAATAATCAGGGGATTACGAATTTAGTCAAATTAAATGTAATTTAACCAGAAAAATAAAATTTTGCAGGAGAGTCCTAAATCTCAGTAGCGTTTCCAAATTATGAAAATGAAATGAATTAATGCCTAAATTTAACTATGTCAGTGAAACCCGCAATTACCAGTCAAAAGGAAAAACCAACCCAAAGAAAAAATAATCCCGGGTTAAGTCCAGAACCGAATAAAGCTTGAACCTTAAAACTCAATTAATTGGGGGAATCGATCCGCTGCGTGATAAACAATGATTTCTTCCACACCGAAGCTGGACTCTTATAATGGTAGTATAAATAGTGTTCCATCATAGAAGTTCGAAATTATATTTTTAAAAAGAAGTGGAATCACAAGTCCTTTCTATCTCTGCTATGTCTTCGTTTCAAAATATTAATTTCAATTATAAAGCTTAAATGTAAAAATAAAATTATTAGATATAATTTATATTGTATTTATATATACGTAAAAGATTATGATATTCGACTTTGGTTTAATTGACATTAAGAATTAACATAAATATATTAACGTTGATAATATTTAATTGTTAATTTTTCAATTTATTAATATATCAAAACCGAACCAAAAAGTGATAAACTTTTATGTGTATGTAGAGAAAATATTAATGATAAAAAATTAAAATTATTTTATTTTGACATTTAAATCTTGCTACTTTTGTTAATTAAAAAATTAAGACACAATGAAGACACCAAAAAAATAAAATTTAAATCCTCCAATTTAATAAAAACTAAACTAAAACTTAATTTGAGAAGAGTTCATATGTATGGCCATACAATTTATGTGCATATTACACGAAAAATATGCACAAATTATTATTAGAGCAATTTCGAAAGATATAACTATATTAAAAGTTAAAACATTTACAACACTTTTGCTAGTATAAATATATGTTTTTCTTTTTTTTTTTCTTTTCCGGAATCATTTCAAATCGTAGTACCACCAAAATTGTCAGATAGCTAGACTTCAAATATTATCTAATATTTGCACGAATAAATATTATATCAATTTTGAAAGAAAATATTAATGCTTACACAAAGAAAAGATATAGTAAATCATTTAAAGCAAATTACATCTCTGTTAGATGTATTCTATTAATATGAACACATTTAAAACGTTTAAATTCCAATACGGGTAGTTATGCTCCAAACAATATCTAAAACATGCACAAATTATTATCAGATCACAAATTAATAATAAATCCACGTTTTTTTTTATAAAGTAAGTTAACTGCAGTACAACGTTTAAAGAACTTTGCACCGAATTTTTTTAATATACCATAATAAAGGGTAAATTTCGTTGTAGGTCACTAAACTTTATTATTTGTCACGAATTGGTCACTCAAGTTTGATTTGTTCCTTTTAAGTCACTCAATTTTGTTATTTGTTCCAATCAAGTCCCTCTATACTTTTTCATCCAAAATTTAAAAGGAATATTCTTATTCCGTCCAAAAAATTAACGGAATATACTCATTCCATCCAAAATATTAACGGAACGAGCATATTTCATCCAAAATACTAACGGAATTAGCATATTCCGTTAAAATTTTGGATGGAAAAATATAAAGGGACTTGATTGGGACAAATAACAAAGTTGAGTGACTCAAAAGGGACAAATCAAACTTGAGTGACCAATTCGTGACAAATAACAAAGTTTAGTGACCTACAGCGAAATTTACCCCATAATAAAAGAAAAGATCAAAACACTCCAGTTTTGGAGAATTTCATCTTTACCTAGACCGTAGATCCAATCTACGACCCTGTATATGGGACCGCACAGCCAATTTGTGGCCCTATAAATATATATATATATATAGAAAGAGAGAGAGGGGTTGGCTACTCTATTTCCATAAGCATATGAGGATATATGCTTATAAGTCATTTTTTCGTTTTCAAAATCCAAAAAGTTGATCTGAACCGTTAGATGTGATCTATATATTGAAATGTGCTTGGAGACCAAATTTTAAATTTTTCTGAATTTTTTTACTATTTATTAAGCCACTGTTGGATCAGCGATTTTCAAAGTGGTTTAATAAATAGTAAAAAAATATCAGAAAAATGTAAAATTTGGTCTCCAAGCACATTTCAATATAGAGATCACATCTAACGATTCAGATCGACTTTTTGGATTTTGAAAACGAAAAAAATGACTTATAAGCATATACCCTCATATGCTTATGGAAGTAGAGTAGCCAACCTCTCTCTCTCTCTCTCTCTATATATATATATATAGTATGGCCAAATTGCTACCGGTAGCACTTCGACCTAAGTGCTTACGGGGTCAAATTTTAGTATTTGATGTTCAACCAACAAATCCAAACTGTTAGATGTTCAATATATATTAAAATATGCTTGGAGACTAAATTTTACATTTTTTTGAATTTTTTACTATTTATTAAGCTGGTTTGAAAACCGCTGTTTTTCAATGTTGCAGAAATTTAATAAAAACTGGCTGAATCGGTGCATCAGATGTACGCTGAACTCCAGGACCAAAAGTTGTCACCTGTCCAGACTGGACCTCCAGGAAATATGACGCAGGTCTGGCTATGGGGTCATAGAGATGTGTGGAGGATCTAGGGAACTGACGGAATGGCTGTGGCTGAACAAATCCTGGCTGATAAGTAGGTGTAACTGTCTTGGTCGGCTCATAACCCGAAGAATACATGCCATCTCCCACAGTGCCATAGTCGGCCAAGATGTTGAATGTAAACTCCTCATTCTGGTAAATCTTCTCATCGATTTGTTGTAAAAAAAAAAAAAGTTAATCATGAATTATGAAATAAAATTGACAGTTATGTATATTAATTACAATTATACCTGGGCATCCTGAGTAGGCATGGTCAATGTCCGCAGCACGGGTCAATATTCTCTGTAGGGCTCCCAAGTCACAAACTCTGGATCATCTCTTAGACGCTCGATCTCTTGTCTCTAGAATGTTATCCCGAGTGTTGCAAAATGCTCTGCCCCGACCCAGGTCAATGGGGAGCCCCACTTAGCAGCATATGCTGGGCATTTCTCTGACTCTGCCTTGCTCCAGTTCGGTACATTATTCTTGTTAGCCAAACATGGACGACCAACAATCAGATGCGCGTAGGACCAATGCTGCAGCAACATGCATGGTCCAATGAAGGTCTTGTTCTTCTTCAAGCACGCATTGTCAAGACCCCTGTATAATTTCATTGTTAGTACTCAAATATAGAATTCTAAAAATAAATAAAAATAATAATTTATTAGAATTTGCACCTATATAAGCACGCCAGAGTAGCAGCACTCCAATTGTACTTGCCCGCAGTAGGTAAATTGCGTAATAGCTTGAGGTAACATAGCCGCACCTAATCTCCGTGTGAATTCGAAAACAGCCTGTTAGTATGTAATAATCTAGAAGTCAATAATATGATAATTGTATCATATATATTTCCAGGGCCGGTTCTGAAGATTTCGGGGCCTGGGGCGAGAGAAAAATTTGTGGTCTTAATATAAATATTTTTTTTATTAATATGTCAATAGATCATACAAAATAAGGGGGACATAAAACCAATACCCCTCAAAATAAAACACATACAATGAGTCAATGATTAACATACCCACATCATGCTTCAATTTCGGACACATTTGTTGTTTCTTAATTTACCTCATTTTGGTTTTAAGATATATTTCTTGTTTCTTCGTGCATCTCACTTTCAACTTGGTTTTCCAAAGACTCATTTTGTGGTTTAATTTATCTCCAAATTTTTTGAATAGAACTTTTTTGTGGTTTTAGTTTTTTTTTGCCTCTCTTTTTATATTTCTTTTTTCGCTGACTGATGCATATTTTCTAGGAATTATTATTTTAAATAAAAAAATAAAACAAAGTAATAGAACGATAAAACCTAGGTAATGAGGCAGAGCAGTCCAATTCAGAGGTCGCAGTCCGCCGCCTTGCCTCACCCAGTTTAATCGCTGCCGTGCCGAGCTGTATCGCTGCCATTGCTTGTGAGAAGAACGAGATTTCTTAATTTTTTTTTCTCCGTCATTTACTTGTTTATTGATGTACAGAGAAGAAATGACGAAACTAGATTTTCAATTTTCTAGATTTTTAATTTTTTGAGCCCTATTGGCTGTCACTGTTGAAAAATTGGTAGGTTTTCAAAATGAAGAAACTTTGAACAAATGGTAAAATGAAAAATGAAAAAAAAGAATGATTAAAACCTTTCCTTTTAGCAAAGAAACGAAAAAATTAGGAATATTGTTTTCTCCTATCGGCTGTCCGTGAAAGGAATATTAATATATCTTTCTAGTTTTTTGAACAAGAGAGTGAATAAGTAAATTAAATACAATCGTACCAATCAAGGAATATTAATACATATACATGTACTCATACTCATGTTTTGGGGCCCTTTAGAAATTTGGGATCAGGGCCGTTGCCCTGGGTGCCCTGGGTCAGGGTCGGCAATGTATATTTTGTTCATGAATTGGATGATTAATAAAATGTCATTTTGTTCCTTGAGTATTATTGCATTTATGAATCAGTTAATGACTGGAATTGTAAAACTTCATAATATAGATGATATACTCTTAATAGCCTCTAACTGAGGTAATTAGCAGGAACAATAATTAACTGCTAAAAGGTTAGTATGTGGATTAAAAGATGATTAAGTTTTACAAACCATAGACAAAGAGATGTCATTTTAATCACATAGATACATGTTACAGAACATGGTATTTGACATACCTCGAATGAAACGTTAAATTGAATTGTGTTCATGTCATTGATGTTTTCATTCAATGTTAAGTTCTAAAGTATGAGGTATTCGTCTTTCCTACATAAGAAATGTATATTCGTGAGTGTTGTCTAACGTTGTCCGTAAAAGGTAGCTATAATGGTGGCATTTCAGTATACATGACTTATGCAGAGGAAGAGATGTTCACCAAAAATATTATTGTCCCTCGTATCACTATACGAGTAATAGTATCACTGGGCCCCTTGATAGAGTAAGATTATCTGCATGCGGTCTGATTACAAGAGTAATCATATTTGATAATCTGCTCAAGATAAAAAAAAGATTAAGTTTGCAAGGATGACACATACCTATCTTGAAACTGATATGATAGCTATGAGACGAAAGAATTAACAAGAGTAAATAGTTTAGTAAATAGTTTACTAAATCATGATTTGTAGAAGTTAAAACAATTTTAATTTTGTTTACCAACATAACACAGATCCTATCGGGTCACACCGTATAAGAAGTAATCAAAGAATCTTATGGTTAATTATAAATTGTTTAAGATTAATAATAAGAAAGTTTATAATTAATTATACATGATATAATTAATATAAATGTCATATAAATGACAAGCTTAAACATGGTGAATTTATAAGCGTGCACGACACGTATAAAATTTACTGAAACAACAGTCGCAAGAAATATAATTGTTCAGGACAATTATATAGATTATAAATATCAATTATGAATTTATATTTTGGGCTTGAAATCCATTTGAATTTGGGCCTAATTTAAATTTAGAATTTAATACAAAAGCCCAAAGTCAAAGCCCAAATTAATCAATTGAATTATGGGCACAAGGGCATTTTTGTAAATACCTTGAAACATACTTTAGAGGGGGCAAAATGGTCTTTTCCAAACCGATCTATATGGCTATAAATAGCCATGTGGGGTGAGAGAAAATCATCCCATTCCCAATTTGATAATCTGACTGATCAATCTGAAAGTCAATTTTTCTCTCTTTCGTGTTTTGTCTCCTAAATATTGTTTCAGTTAGAAAAGAAAGTTATACGTAATCTACGTATAATCTTGTGAGTTGTTGAATAGTATTTTTGTGGGATCCGTGAATAGTATTTTTGCAAAGATCGCAGTATTTCTATTTTTGCACATTGTTGTGAGTTAGTTTATCTGCGGATTGTGAATAGTGTTTTACCTCCCATGAATAGTGTTTTTTACGAATACCGTAGATTCAGTATTTCTGACAAAAGAAATATCCACTCTCTGGTTAGTCCTGGTGGATAACCTATAGAGGCATCAGACGTCTGGTGCTCGGCATGGTCGTACCCCAGCAACTCAATGCATAAATGCCTGAAGTCTCCGAACTCAATGCCGGTAACAGGCTGCCCAATAATAGTCATACTCCACTGATAGCTGATGTCCTGTAGGGTGACTATCATCTCGGCATGGGGCAGATAAAAAGTGTGTGTTTCGAGATGCCATCTCTCAATCATACCGGAACACAATCTCTTGTTAATTATCTCCTCGGTTATCTATGATAACTGGTACAGCCCCACCGCACGTAGTGTCCCTCCGTACTCTGTTTGGTGGGGGAGCCACATGCAGTTGTGACGACTTCTAGAAGCATCCAAATCCTGCATTTAAATATTCAACATATTCAATCAATTTTCATAGTAAAAAATGATATTATTTTTTTTAATAAATATTATCAATTTAAAACTTACCCCAGTAGTAGTCTCTAAAATCCTGTGCTCCTCATTTGGAAACCACAGAAAGTCGCTGACCCTATCAGTGCGACTCTGGATTCTCAGAACATTAGCCTTAGCGTCCTCGATGTACTGGAACATCTCATACGGAGTGGCTATATCTCTACTAGAAGATGGTACATCCGTACTGAAAGACGGTATATCTCTATAAGATGCCATTATGTATTTGTTAATTTGTTGCTATTAATATTAGTACAAAATAATTTTGGTCAAACAATTAGTTTTGGTCAAATATTTTTTGGTCAAATATTTTTTGGTCAATCAATTTTGTTCTAATAATTTTTGGTAAAACGGCATTTGTTTAAATATTAATTTTAGTAAAACAATTTTTGGTCAAATTAGAACATACACAATTAATTATGGTCATATTCCAGTTAATTTTAATTCTAATCCTAAATTAAATTACCTAATCCCAAATTAAATTACCTAAGTCCTAATCCTAAATCCTAAATCTATACCTAATTACTAAACTAAATTAAAAATTTTAAAAAGAAGAGAAGGATAAAACTTATATGAGCTGAAAGGGTTCGAAATGCTTCAAATGAGACAAATGACAACAGCACCAACGGCCCCCCTTATATATCTCAGGGGCCGCAGGTTAGCTGTGCAGTCCCCTGCGCCGTCGAGTGCCTCTGCGGCTCCCTGGATGGGTCCGCAGATTGACTCTGCGGTTTTACCAAAATAGGACCGCAGAGCCAATCTGCGGTTTGGATAAAGATGAAATTCTTCTAAAACGGAATTGTTTTGATTTATTTATTTTATTATGATATATTAAAAAAAATCGGCATTTTGCATGCATAATAGATGTTTTCAATAATTCTGTAGCAATTTCAAATGATTAAACCATCAAGTCGATAATTATACTTCAAATATTATATATCTAATACTTACATAAACTTAAATAACGTTCGAAATAATACATCAATTTACGCAAACAAAAGTTATAGTAAAATATTTAAAGCAAAGTGTTTATTAGATTCTTTTTAGTTTGGATAATTGTGAATCAAATAATATATAAAGCATGCACAAATCGATATTAGAACAAATTTGAAAGAATACATCGACTTTTTTTCATCATATAACTGCAGTAAACGCATTTACAATACTTTAATTTGCATGCATAATAGATCGATGTTTTCAATTGATTCTGATGTCAATTCAAGCAATTTAACAGCCACAGTTAACAGTTACACTTCAAATATTATCTAATACCGGTCCAATTAATTTTTGGATCAATTTTGAAAGAACACATGCACTTTTCCTCAAACAAAAATTATAATAATTAATTTAAAGCAAACTACATGCATATTAGATACTTTCATTAATTCTAACACATTTATATTCAATCATTATCTATAGAGACATTAAGCAAAAAAATCAATTATATATCACTATACTAATTTATCATTTCTTTTGGAATAGAAGTAAAGTAATTTATATCATCCCCTAATAGAAGATACACCAGTCAAAGTCAACACAGAACCGAATTCTAGTTAGAAGTGTAATAGGCAGTTGAAGTATAGCATTGTAACTGAATTAGTTGAGATATCAGTTGTAACATAATAGGTCTAGAACCTTTTGATCAAAGTCTATAAATACATGCAAGGAACAGCAATGTAAATGTACAAAAGAAATAATACAAAAAATTCTATTTCTATCTTCTGTCTCGACTCTCTATCTTTTTATGGTATCAGAGCCGTAATGGCAACTGCTACTAATCCATCTCAAATCAATCCAATTGAATCGATTATTACCTTGAACCTCCCGATTGCTACCAATTATCACACACGAATTTTCTTACCTGGAAGTCTCAAATCCTGCCAGTTATCCATGGATACAACCTCAAGAAGTACATCGAGCCTATTGCCACTAGTACAGTCGGTACTCGTACAGATCAAGCAAGGACCAGTGATATCTCAGATCGCCAAGACCAGTTACTTCTTCCTTGGATCAGATCATGATCCCTGATAGAGCCAATTCAAGTTCAAGTCATCTCTTGCGCTACAATGGTTGAGCTTTCGATGAGCTTGACTCAGATCTTCACTACCACCTCCCGAGCTCGGCTGACAGATCTTCGCCGCTAGCTGCAGTCTACAACCAAAGGCGCACTTTCCTGATCCAAGTACTTGCAGCGAATGCGTCAGATTTCTGACAAATTGGCGTTCATCAGAGCACCTCTAACAGACGACGATTTGGTGTCTTCAGTGTTCAACGGGCTTGGGGCCGAGTACAATCCGTTTGTTATTGCCGTTACTACTGCCAGTCGGCACTCTCCCCTGACATTCTCCGACGTCCATGGTCTATTGCTCTCTCACGAATCTCTGCTTCAAGGCCAGGTGGTGACTCCCCCTCTTCCCTCTTTGGAGTCTCCAGCAGCTTTCGCTACTAGATCTGGTTTTTCCGGATCGGCACCAAGGTCCAGTGCATCTGCTACCTATCCTACCCGCTACAACCCTAGACCCAATTACCCGACCCAGAACAAGCCCCACTTTACTCCCAGTTACGCTCCACAACAGCCCCGCTCCACTTTTACCTCTCATGTTCCTTACACCAGTGGCCCAAAGGCCTGCTAACTATGGACCCAGGCCTCCCAAACACCAGTGCCAAATTTGCTTTAAATTCGGCCACTCTGCCAAAATATGCTACCGCCATTTTTCTGAAGACAAAGACTATCCTGGTTCCTCAACTCAACAGCAGCCCTCTACATTTCATGCTTATCTGACTCAGCCTACTGAAGTTTATGAAGAAAATTCTAAAGGTGCTGAATAGAACCTAGACTCGAGAGCTACTAATCATGTCACGAGTGACATTAACAATCTCTCCTCATTCTATGCTTATGAGGGTACCGATAGTCTCCAAATTGGTAACGGAGAAAGTCTCTTAATCTCAAACATTGGTTTTTCTTCTTTCACAATTTCTAAATATCCAATTAACCTCCACAACATTCTTCATGTGCCTAAATTTTCTAAAAATATCATTAGTCTCTCTCAATTGATGCATGATAATCCTAATTTGCTTATTGAATTCACATCTTGCTGTGTTTTCAAGGACCTCCACGCGAAGACCACCATTATCCAAGTGAAATTCCTTAATGGACTTTTCTTGCTCACTTTGAAGCATTCTCCTTCTCCTCCTAAAGCTTTCTTAGGGATTCGTGCATCGGCCGATTTATGGCATGCGAGATTTGGACATCCTTCTACCTCCACTACCTTGCATTTACTCAATTTACAAAAATTACCTTGTAGTTCCAATAAATTGTCTCCATATAATTTTTGCTTTATGGCAAAATCTCATAAATTACCATTTTCTCATTCTATTTCTACTACTTTTTCTCCTTTAGAAATTGTGTATGCCGATGTTTGGGGTCCATCCCCTATTACTTCAATAAACGGATTTTGGTATTATGTGAGCTTTATTGATGATTTTTTCCGATTCACTTTGGTTTACTTTATAAAAAATAAAAGTGATGTGCCTCACATTTTTGCTTGTTTTAAGGCTCAAATTGAGAATCTCTTAGGCTCACAAATCAAGATCTTGCGGTCCGATGGTGGAATGGAGTTTAAACCAATTCTCAAGCAATTCCCACATCTCATTCACCAAACTTCGTGCCCCTATACTCCCAAGCAAAATGGTGTTGCCGAGCGAAAACATCGTCATCTCATCGAATTATCTCTTGCCTCTATGTCTCATGCATTGATACCTCTTGAATATTGGGATGAAATTGTTTCAAGCACGGCTTATCTCATCAATCGACTTTCTTCCCATACCAACCAAATTCCCTTCACCACCCTCTTCAAAAAAGATCCTGATTACTCCTTGCTCCGAGTTTTGGGATGCTTGTGTTTTCCCCATACAAGACTCTACAACCAACATAAATTACAACTTCGAACCTTACCTTTGTGTCTTTCTTAGTTACGCCTCAACCCAAAAAGGCTATCGTTGCCTTCATCTCCCAACAAACATGGTGTACATCTCAAGAAATGTCCAATTTGTTGAAACAATTTTTCCTTTTTCTCAAACACCCACTGGAGCAGCCAGGTGATTCGGCCTCATTTCTACTCTCTCTGCTGCACCGGCCCAGAAAGAAGATGTCTCTTCTCAGCTTATTTCAGCTGCACCACAGCCTACTCCTTCAGCTCCAATGTTCAAATTCCTGACAATTTATCCCCTCTTGCGCCTTCTATTCAAGCCACTCCAGAAGCTGATCCTGACCCAAATCCTTCTCCTATCTCCACTCATCCAATGATAACAAGGACTCGTGACAACACTCGAAAATCCCGAACTTTTCCTAACCATGCTGCTTTCACCGTTACAATTGAAGCCGATCCTATCACCTATTCCCAAGCTCAAACCAAACCACATTGGCAAGAAGCCATGCAACAAGAAATTGATGCTCTTCACCAATTCCATTTTTTCCCCAATATTTTATCCAAGCAATTCACAAGGTCCACAAATTATTGACATATCCCAAAATGAATCATGACATGTTGTTGTTGTTATTAAAAAAAAATATATTAAATATATGCATTTAATAGGGCAAAGCATGTGATGTGCTCATTAAAAAAGTTGGTGACCACAATTTTAAAAATCTATTGAATTAGCTTAAAACGAGGAATATAAATCATTGAAATCCACATATTGCATGAGTGATGAATGCACATATTTTTTTTTAAGTTTCAAATTTATTTAATACAAAGTCAAGCGAT
Organism: Carex rostrata; assembly: GCF_964058835.1. Classification (NCBI taxonomy): domain Eukaryota; kingdom Viridiplantae; phylum Streptophyta; class Magnoliopsida; order Poales; family Cyperaceae; genus Carex; species Carex rostrata. The sequence continues at coordinate 5,140,300 of NC_135947.1, read as the reverse complement.
AAAAAAAATATAAGTTGTTTTATAAGTTGTTTTATGTATTCATTTTTGTTACCGTTTGACTTTGTATTAAATAAATTTGAAATTAAAAAAAATAAATTATATACATGTATCACTTATGAAGTATATGGATTCTAACGATTTGAATTTGTCATTTTAATCTAATTTGATAATTTTTGAAGTTATGAACCATTTTTATGAGCGATACATGTACATAAAAGATTTAGAAGTTTTGAATTCATTTAGTACAATATCAAACTATGAAAAATAAATACATAAACAACTAATAGCAAAAAAAAAAAAAAAATTTTGATAAGCACATCATATCTTAGCTTTGTTCCATTTAACAAGGCATCCAAATAGATGATCCAGCTGGAAAATAGGACGCCAAATGAACCTGTTTAATGAGTCTCTGACTAAAACCCAAACTTTGTACGAAAATTTTAATGCTCCGCCGGCCAGACCCGTGTAGTACTGTATTCTGAAAAAAAAAAGAAAAAAAAGAGAGAGAGAGAGACGGGCGGGCACAAACACATGTCAAATTAATCCCCCTCAACTCGGTTTAGATCCTCTCCAGTTGGACGGAATTGTCTTGGATAATAGTAGCCAGATCGAAACAGTCTATACTTGATTGAACGGTTCAAATAATGTCAGATCTAAATTAAACGAATAATCTTTGATGCTCTCCATTCATTGCCCACTCATCCGGTCCAACCCGCCGACCATATTTTCCTCGTGTTGAGGAATATGCAAGAACTCATGTGGCAGTGCGGTGTAGTTTCTTGCGTGGCATTCAGTTATCATTATAGATGAAGACACATTTATATATTGCTTGATCTATTCGAATTATGAATAGTTGGTAATAATAGTGACTAAACTTTTCAATGTAATTTTCGAATCTCATCCGTCTTTGTAATCGCAACAGAACAATATTTAGCACTTTTATCAACTAATGTGACAAGAGAAAGAGATTTCATGCATCAAGTTTACGTTACCAATTACTTATTATTTAGTAACTCTGAATTGCTATAAATCAAACTTGATATTTTTATATTTCAAATTGTCTGTGACTATTCACCGAACATATAATAAATACAAGCTCAGGTAAATTATTATTATTTGATTTTATACGATACATATACATAACAATTCATAACAATTTAGTCAATGGTACTAGAACATAATTGGATTTCAAAATGTACAAAACTTGTAACCCGAAATTTGGCTATATCTTTTATACCCTATTGTTGTAATCTGAATCCGCCAAGACTGTGAATTCATATAAATTTCATATGCCCTAAACAATTTTTATAATAATCGTTAACACGACAATTCTTTGAGGATTATTCATACGGCTACATAGATTAAAGACACAGAAAAACAAGTTCTCTTTATATTCCACTTCCAGCTCCATTTCCTATATTTTATCATCATTTCCCACTTCACTTTACGCTTCACCTCTTCTTCCATAAATCCACCACCTCTCCAATTTTCAGTCTATCAAATTTCTCTCATCTCTGATATCTGTATGGCTTCCCTTAAAACCCCTTCTCTCTCTCTCAAACCCTCTGCCTTCTCTCAAACTAAACCACTAGCTTCCTACCAAACCTTTTCTCAATGCAAAATCCCCACAATACCCTGCAAGAGGAGCACGAATCTCAAAGCTATCAATTCAAACATCAAGGCTTCTGTCTCTTCTTCCACCTCCAACAACCATGCTGCATCTGCTACCAGACCAGGTAAACAAATTTAACTGTTCATAATCGAACTAATTAAAACACATAAGAATTGAGTAATTGATTAATTAATTAATAACTTGAATGATATAGGTAAGGTACAAGAGATGCATGTGTATGAGCTTAATGAGAGGGATCGCGGCAGCCCCGCTTACCTGCGCCTTAGCCAGAAGGAGATTAATTCATTAGGCGATCTTGTCCCTTTCAGTAATAAAGTGAGGTTTCAAACTTTCAATCAGTATAGGGTTAATGTTTTTTTTTCATGATGGTTCAAATAGTATAGGGTTAATTTCTCATGTACCCTTAGAAATTAACCCTATTATATAATATCATTGCATGGCCTACCATTTGTAAAGCTTCGATTAAACATTTAAAAGGTACATTATGCATCATGAATTATTGTTTATAATTGTCCTAAAGGTACTTTATTGGGACATGAATAAATGCTAGCAGAACTTAATTTTCGTCACAGCATCTATATACCCCAGAAATGTTTTATTTATAAAGTTTGGGCCAAAGATTGCAATCTGCCCCTTTCTGAAATACATACACTAGATTTTATTTTTGTAGTAAAATCTTACAAAATAAAATAAAATAAAATAAAATTTAGAATATATAAAATTGCTCAAATTCATGTAAAATTTAATTTAAGGTATATCATGGCAACTTGGAGAAGAGGCTAGGCATAACTGCCGGCATCTGCATACTAATACAGCATGTACCAGAGAAAAACGGAGACAGGTACGAGGCTATCTTCAGCTTCTACTTTGGCGAGTATGGCCACATATCGGTACAAGGACCGTACCTGACCTATGAAGACACATACCTAGCTGTTACTGGTGGGTCCGGCATTTTTGAAGGCGTAACTGGCCAGGTCAAGTTGCACCAGATAGTGTTCCCTTTCAAGATATTCTACACCTTTTATTTGAAAGGGATACCTGATTTGCCTCAAGAGCTTTTGGGTACGCCGGTCATACCATCACCTGAGGTGGAGCCCACACCGGCTGCCAAGGCAGCAGAGCCCCATGCTGCTTTAAAAAATTATACAGATTAGTATAGCTAATAGAGTTTAGTGGTTTGTTGGATATTAATAAAATGAATCTGCTTTTTGATAGTGTGGTATAATTTAGTGTGGAGGTTGCTTTGTAGAGGTTGTAGGATTACTTACCTACACATTATGACTCAGTGTGTTTTTCTTTCAATTAAGTATGACATTATTCAATAAACTAAGTTACAAATTGAATTATTTAAATCTTAGCAATCTATTGTTGTGGTGTCCATTCGGGATAAAAAAAAAAATGCAACTCCGTCCATCTTGTCGTCACAAGCAATTGCACTGTATACTCTTTGATAGAATTGGAATAAATTGCAGCATATTATAATAAGACTGCTCACAATCGCATAATTATAATTTTTTTTTTGTTAGGGACATGTCACTAACTCTGTTGAGTCAGGTCATCCTTTACAGATGTGAAACTGGGAATTATATATAAATTAGAAGTTACATATAAAGTTCACACTAGTTGAAAATTTACAAGGTTAGCACGCGGTACAAAGGCTGGTGAACCCGGGCATATCCAGCTCGAGGTGGAACGCACGGGACTGTTTTAATAGTCGTGCGGATTCTGATTGGAGAGTCCATATCCAAACAGAAATATTTTGTTACCTTATTAGGTGATACAAAATTACGAATTCTTGAACTCATTTTATAGAAATAGTTTTGAATTTTTGTGGGGAATTTTCATTATTTTTTTAATCAAAATTTTGTCTGAATGTATCAAACCGATCCTCCCTTCCAAATAGCTGACGATTTTCTCTTATAAGTTCTCTGGATGGTTTTAAACTGTTTTGAATTGCCTCAGCAGTCAGTACTTAAAAAAAGAAAAATAGACCATATAAAAAGCGCTGGAGTGCCGGGTATCGAACCCGGCTCTCAAAATGCTGTTTATTTTAGAAACCTTGAATATTTGGCATGGAAACAAAAAATTATCATTCGCCGTTGCCGGGGATCGAACCCGGGTCACCCGCGTGACAGGCGGGAATACTCACCACTATACTACAACGACTTTGTTGTAATCTAACAAATATTTTTTTATATCTAATATATTAAAGTTCCGACGACTCGATCAGATCGCATAAATTTCAGGCTCCATTCCCCATGAACTAGTTGCAACTCACTCCCTAAATTCCAATTCCAGTGTCACAATTGAATTACTCTTCGCTTGTCCTTTCTTTAAGAGGAAGAAGCGAGCCTCTAATTCTGGCTATATAAGAGCTTTTGTGTAACTGTCTATTTTTTTTTTAATCCAATCGGGTGCACTTTAAACGGTTTATGATTGAATTAGACGTCTTAGCTGCGTTTTGAAAATGTCAGGGTGGTAAGCGACCCTATCATTTTAAAAAAATTGTATATTAAAATTTAATTAAATTTTTAAGTTTTTAATTTTTTTTTATATATTTTTTTTTTGACAAAAGTGGTATTTTACCACCGGTTTCATTACGAAACAAAAAATTTATACAACATGTCCAAAATAAAACGTTAGCATACAATCCATCGACACCTAATAACCAAAAAAGTTTTAAAAAAACTAACTAACAACAAAAGCATACTAGCATAACATGAAATAGTAATACTAAATGGAATCATAAATGGTTATATCATTAGAAGAGGAGGCACTAGCTGATGAAGATGAAATACTTGGCAGAAGGCCAACAGCACAATCAATAGCATCAATAATGGCTCTGTCACTCAAATAATCAGCTAGGTCCAACCCTTCTAAACCAAGACCAGGGTCCTCGTCTAAATCCATCGAGGAGCTGTCCTGGTCCTGTGCATCCGTGTCGGATAATACTATCGTTAGTAGAAAACTTAAACTAAATTTTTGAGACACTAAACGATATTTTTTGCAATTATGATACTTCGAATGGAACAAAATTTGGATCTGTCTCATCTCTGCCCCCCCCCCCTTTCCGAAAAGTGGTCATACGCGCAAATCCGACTTTTCTATCCAAAGTTATGGCTGTTTAAAGTTTTTTCAAAAAATGAACTTTGAAAATTTATAACTGTAGAAAAATCCAAATAAATTGAAATTTGTGTCAATTCTATGTATTTTTGAATGCTCTACATGCAAGTCACTTTTGCAGTTTGATCTCTGTATCAGTCCAGACTTGCTGATTTACCAGCAGAGGTCAAATTTGTTGTATTACTCTACATGCAAACTAAAAAAAATTCTACAATTACTAATTACACTACAAAAACCTAAATCACAGTTAAAAAAAAATCTCCAATTCGGTCCCAAAAAAAAGATTTCTACACAGTTGGCCGCATGAAAAAATAGAAATTGAGTAAAGATCGAATCCCCAATTCGAGCAAAAAAAAAAAAAACAAAATATGGAGATCGAATTGGGGATTCGGTTCTTATGGTTTCTGTAAAAAAAAATAATCATGCTGCTTTACTAAAATTAATTTAATTAATTATGATTTATAAAAAAAATCTTATATCCTTTCGGATGCGAATTTCTTTTCACGGGTATATCGCGTCCCCTCCAAAAGCATGTCTTGTTTAAGCCAATTTCTGGATCCTGCTCGAAGATTCTCTCATTTTCTTCTTTTTATTTATCTCCAAAACTTTTTAGCTGATAAAATGGAAATGAGAGAGTATCCAAGCCTCACGCCAAGTCCAAATTTTTGGATTATCCTTTATTTCTTTTTTCCTTTTAAACTTTTGCAGAGGTTACGGAGTTGTGAGGAGAAATCAAACTCTTAATTTTTGAAATTAACAGTTATGGAACGTTTTTTTCTAACCAACTCTGCTACCTCTTCTTTCTCATATTACTATCGGCGCCTTTTATTGTCTTTTGAATCATGATGTTAGAGATAATGTTTCTCTCTCGATCGCTCCTCTAAATCAAAGAATCTTAACGAGTTTTATTGAGGATAATTTGTCAGAATTTCGTCCAAATTTTTTTGTATGCAACGATATTTTTTTTAAGGTCAAATATTTTTTTAAAGGTCTTGATATGTAACAAAGTTAATCACAACAAGAAATAACTATAACATATTTATCGAATGAATAACTGGAATTTGAAATTCATAGATTAAGAAACTTTTTTTTAAGGTGGGAAGCTTTCAATAACTTAAAAGGTTGAGATTACATTTTTTTTTAAAGGGTAATTATATCTTTTTCCATCTAACATTCTCTCAGTTTTTCTTTCAACTAATTAAATTTTTTTCTAACTATATTTATCAATTCTAACAACTTTTATTTCTTTCTTCTCTTCCTTTCCCACCTCCCTCTCCCTTTTCCACTTCCGTCTCTTCTACCTCCGCCCTATCTCTGCCTCTCCCATCTCCGCCCCTGCCTCCCATCTCCGCCTCTGTTTTTCCATCGATAAGCTCCCTTCCTCTCTCACTTCGAAATGTTAAATACGATAAGCTCCTTCCTTTTCCCACCTCCACCTCCGCATCCGCTTTTCTATCTCTGTCTGTTGCTCCCGCTCTAACAGACGTTTCGCCAGAGATCATTCGTCACTCCATCCCAATCAAGCACGCATCCACTGGGTATGAATACTTCAATGTGTATGAATGAATACTTCAACGTATATGAATGAATAGTTGATATACTCCATCTCAATTAAGCACACCTCTGCTGGGTCAGATCCATCACTATCGACCGTCTCAAAATGAATGCTAAATGGATTGAGTTCAACTAATTTTTTCTATGTGGATGCAATTAATCCCTTTCGTGTTAATGTTTCTCTTCCTCATGCAGTAGCGAGTTATTTGCAAAGAACAAAGCTTCATTAATGGTGAATTAGGCCAGTGCATACTAAGTACTAAGAAATGACATAAAAAACAAAATTTGAAAATAATAGAGGTGTATGAATGAATACTTGATGTCTTAGTTATGAATACTTAAACGTATATGAATGAATATTTGATATTTTATGTATGAATACTTCAACGCATATGTATGAATACTTCAACGAAGTATGTTTTGTTTCTTTTAAATATTTTTTTTTGTAACATTTCAATTACATGATCTGTAAAATTTAATAAATTATTTTTGTTTCGATAGTGAAACATGTGGCAACTATTTTTTATTTAAAAAAAATAAAATTGAATTAGAAAGCAATAAAGTAATGTTCAATACTATTTAGTTGCTAGTGTAAAATTAATCGAGGTATGCACATATGCTTGTAATACTCTTGATACATGAACTATTTACATTTACACAACGAGGTATGAATACTTGCTTGATGATGTATGAATACTTGTGCAATAGACAACTCAAAAGTATGCCATCATGAATCTCATTTGAAAGAGAAAATTATGTAAAAGACGTTCGTGGTTTTAGATTTGCAAAATTACTCACAGATCGTCAGAAATATTAGTTAGATTGAACAGATAAAAAAAATCATCTAAAAACGTGTAAAAGACGGATGAATGATGTGTCTAGTTTTTTATTTTAAAATACTTGATATCTTAGGTATGAATACCTGATATGTTATATTGAATATTTGATGTATTATATATGAATACTTACGTGAGTCAGTTGTAAAATCTTTAAAATAGTAGACGGTCTTCAAATAGTAAGTGATTCTCTTAGATAGTTTGCACTTACTCAAATAATTAATGACTGAAGAAAGAAATGAAAAAATGCTACAGGGATAGCTAGGTGCTCCATTTTCTAAATTACATCTGAAATAACTCGAAGAATATTGCATATTTTACTGCCATGCCATCTAAGTATCTAACTATATCGGTAAAAATGGCCCAGATTCAAATAAAAGCCCAAGAAAATATTATTCAATTTATTTGATTTTTTTTGTCCGTTTCCATTGCCCAAAGTCTAACTGGCTTTAATTCTTAAGATAAAATCTCCTATTGGGCTCATATTCATAGCTTAAATTATTTTCAATAGGTATTAAATTATGTTATTTTTAAGAATGAGATCCATTGGTAATATATTAACATCATAATTTTTACAATAGTAACAAATAATATATAAGTTTATAATGTCATCTTTAAAATGCGATTTATATTATATTAATATGATACACATAAAGAACAATAAAACATGATGCAAGTTTTTACGTTCAAAGCAAAGTAAACTTGTAACAGTTTATATTTATCAATATCCAATAAAATGTCAAATGATACTTATGAAATTTGATATACAACCAATCCATAAGTCTAACTACATTTTTTTTTCTAAATAGAATTGCTCAATATATATTTAGAATTATATTGTTAAGATTGCCAAAATATTTACTATCAAGAAATTCCTGTCCTATGTTTTATATTTGACAATTGACAAACTGATTCTCTGTTCTGAAATACATTTATTACTATATTCCAAACCAATCTTCATTATATTAACCATGTAGATGTCCTGATCTGTCAATAATTTTAATTAAAAGATAAAATTTTCAATTGAATATCAGTCTTCTAATTAAAAAAATTGTCTATTTTTTAATTCTATACAAACATATACTCGTCATACTACTTACCATTGTTTTTTAAAACATTCTTAAACCGTCTTATTTGACTGTCAGACACTCAAGATTGGTCTTCATTTGTTTCCCTTTTTAAAATATCATGTCATGATACAAATCCGTGGCAATTCTTGATTTGCAGAGATAAGAGGGTGACAAAATACTTCTAATTGGAAAGAAATTAATATAAAACAAGTATTCCATGCAATTATTGTTAACTGTTATTATTCACTTTTATGGTACTAATTTTCCCATTATTGTTCATGTTCACATATTTTGTTTAAATAGGAAAACAAAAATAATAACGAGGAATTCCAACATCAATAGTTGTGCAATTATGAGCCACAAAATCAAACCATCTAGATGATAAATCATTCACATTTTGAAGTACGAAGAATTAAGAAACATATAATAATTGCATCTAAAATGTAACGGACGCGTAAAAAAAATTTTGAAGAAGCCTTTCAAAAAAAAAAAAAGGGATGATCTCTCGCAAAACAAAAGAAGATGCTCATGAGTTCTGATAACTTTGATTAAAGAAAAAAATTTGGATTGAATATTAGCTCTCTAATTAATTTTTTTTTTCTTTTAGTCTGTACTTTTTTATATTATTTTTTTACATATAGAAGACTAAATTATTTTAGATACGTCAATGTAAGTTTTTTTTTTGTAAAAACATTCCTAAATCATCTTATTTGATTGTCATAATACTTGATAATTAGTCATGATTTCTTTTTATTTAAAAAAAAACAGATCTATTGCAATTCTTGATTTGTAGGGATAAGAAGAGTGAGTCTGTGGTACTATGCATATTACGATTTGGCCCGTAATATGACTCAATATTCGACTTTTCAAAATCCTAACGGTCGATCTGAACTATTCATCTTGTTCTTCATATTAATATGTGTTTGGAGACCAAATTTTACATTTTTTGAAATTTTTTTTTACTATTTTTTTAGATTTATTGAAAATCACTGTTTTTGGATGGTCCAGAATTTTCAGATCAAGTGATTTCCTAAATATCTAAAAAAATAGTAAATTTTTTTCAAAAAATGTAAAATTTTGTCTCCAAACACATATTAATATGGAGAACAAGATGAACGGTTCGGATCGACCTTTAGAATTTTGAAAAGTCAAATATTGAGCCGTATTACGGACCAACCCGTAATATGCATAGTACCATAGACTCACTCGGATAAGAATACGACAAAATATTTTTAGTTGGGAAGGAATTAATATAAAACAAGTGTTTTCATTCAATTATTATGTTTTGTTAGTTTAAGGTTACTATTGTTCCATTAATTATTGGCATCATTACTATTATTATTATTATTATTATTATTATTATTATTATTATTATTATTATTATCTACCTTAACTTTATGACTCCGGTTAGGTTTCATTTTTAGTTTACTTTGACTTATTTATGACTAAATGTTTAGTTGTTGTTATTGTAAAAATTTAATTATATGTGTTTCATTTTTATTAATTATATGTGTTTCACTCTGGACGATATATAAACTGAAAAATTTAAGGGGAGAGGGGGTTTCCGATGGGCATCGGACCAAATCTTGTTCGATGAGCTATTGGAACCGTCGGATCTACTTTAAGATTCGTGTGTACGGATTTTAAAGCAGACATGAATCCTAAAGCAGATCCGACGGTTCCAACAGCCCATCGAACAGGATTTGGTCTGATGCCCATCATACACCCCCCCTTACCCAAATTTAAGAAGTACAGTGAATTTGTAACAATTGTAATGTTTCCAGATATTAATTAACTTTTTCTTCGCAACACTTTTCTCTATGCTATTTTTTTCTTTTTTTTTGTCAAGATTAAAGAGTTAAGTTTCTTAGCTCCCAAGTCTCGGCCTTAATTGCGACCCTGTATAGTTTTTCTTAGTAGCAACAAATGCAAAACCTAACACGCGTTCGAATTTCAAAGGCAACGAAAAAACGTCCATTTCTAGAACCTTCCCGATCCCTCTAGTGGGTCCCTTGGCATTTGCTTCTCCTCCCATCTGGGGCCTACTTCAAGAACCCGCTCCATCATCATGCTCATTTAGGGGTGTCAATGATACCCTTTTAGCCGTTTACCTGATTCGTACCGTATTCGATAAGGTTGATATGAGTAAAAAAAAAAATTTTCGTTAATTTATTGAATATGGGTATGAGTAAGGAATTTTTTTTGTTACCTAAACAGGTAAGATTACGGATAAAAGTTATTTCGTACTCACTATCCTATAGAGTAATTATATAAAATATAATAATATGATAATTTTTGAGCAATAATTAGTGAGTACTTTTATTATTTAGTGTATTGTTTTTGTTGTAAGAAAAATATTAAATATATTATTTTTATTTGTATGTCTTGTTCTTTAATTAAATAATTAAATTTGTCAAAAGATATATTTTTGTTTTTCAATTATCTTATTTTATAAAAAATACAATTTAGTTGAAATTGATTGTATATTTATTTTTATTTTTATTTTTTATCAGTAATATTATTGTTTATGTGAAAAATAAATGACTTTTGATGTTCTATTTGTAAAATATAATAAAACTAATTATTATAGTAGTATTATTCGTTATTCATCCGCTCCTGTTTTATTTTCCACGTGTCATTAATTAATCAATGACCGTCGGAATCGGTGATGGCGAACACGTAATAAATGAACCTGGACGTGGTCTTTCGGTCTCGAGCCAGCTACTTCTGAATCAGGCAGTTTTGTCATTCGTGCTCTCCTATCCTATAATGGAACTGATTCGTGAACCGTATGTGAAAGCAGTGGGCATTGGGTCCCAATGGCAGGTGGTTCCGTGTACTTTTTTCATTTGACATATTCTGTATGTTTTAGACCAGGTCTGTTTTTCTGGGTCCATAGTTAATCCACGTAGACGAAGTCCAAGCATCGTCGGCAGGAAATTCCGTCCAAGTAGTAACGGCTTCCTTCTGTAACTGGAAGCTCTCATGTAGTAGTTGTAGTTCCGATATTTGTAAAAGCCGAAAAAAAAAAAATTGTTGATCTGATTACATTTAGATGGTGGGTCGTTATTCTAACTATTCTTAAACTTGGTATGGTGTCCGTTATATGGAAATTTATACTGGAATGTTGTACAGAATAATTGGTACTTAACCCCTTCTCCTTTAAAAAATGGCAAAGTTACTTTTACTTCCTTTATACACTTTACCCTTGGAATCTATCTGTCAAACCAAGATTCCCAGTTCTCAATCCAACGGCCCAGATGTATCTTTCGCGTAGCCCGATCTCGTATAAATGGACCCTAATCGCCTCCACTGGAATCTTTACCCTTTTCCAATCTCTTTCCTAAATCAAATTCAAAATCTTTCAAAATAAATACAAAATAGACGAGCATTCAAGCTAGCAATGTCGGAGCACAAGGAGGAATCCGAATCGGTGGTGGAGAAGATATCTGAGAAGATCCATGGCCACGACGATTCATCGTCTTCGTCTGATTCCGACGACGATAAATCCGCGGCTTCGTCGGCCGCCGCTGCGGCGAAGGAGATGAAGGCAAAGGTGTTCCGCCTCTTTGGAAGGGAAACGCCTGTGCATACTTGTTTGGGTGGTGGAAAGCGTACGATCTTGATCCTTTTAACCTTTTTAATTATTTAATTGGCAGGTTTGGATGCGATGTAGTATAGGACTTTAAGGCGATTTACTTTCTATATATGAACTAGGTTAGATTCATTTCATTTACTAGTTGGGCTTGGTTAGGTTGCTGTTGCCTGTAAGATCCCTGACTGTAATTACATATTCGTATATGTGGATTTAGGCTTTTGCCTGTCCAAACCTGCAAGCGATTATATATTCACATTCCTGTTCTTAGGTCTTTCTCATTTTCGGTTTTTATTTTTGCTAGTCTTTATAAAACCTCTTATACTGGTGAATTAGGACACTGGAAAATTATTTCCTAAATAGTAAATATTTTTTTTTATATATGTTTTATTTTTGTGGATCTAGGTGATGTCTGGATTTTTAAACTTACTTCTTCTAAAGATCCTAACAATTAAATGATACAATTAATTTAATCTCATGTTTATTTCTAACTGAGATCAAGGGAATTGCATAAGTTCTACGGTAGTGTTCGGCAATCATATGAAGCTTAAATTTTAAGCTGCACTGAGGAGCACCCATTCAGCAATAAAGTTGAGAAGTAACTTTCTTAAGAAAGCTTTAAGCTTGGCAAAATGCTTAAGCCATGTGAAACTATGGCTTAAAAATTTGGGCAAGCTTAAGAAAGGTGGGCAAAAGGAGTACTAAGGAGGTGGCACTAAGCTTGATAAAGGAGCACCCATTCGGTGAGCTTAAGACTCCTTAGAGCTCTAAAGAGCTCTAAGCCATGGTTGCCGAACACTACCGGCTTGTAGGAACTATTAAAATTTGTAGTTAATAGCAGAGCAGCTGAGCATATCGTGTATTGTATTCCTTGGAAGAATGAATATCTAATCAGATATAGAAATCTCCCCTTTCTTAATTTCTTTGGACTATACCTGAGCTATTCTTTCTTTGTTATTAGAAATTGTGTTCTTCTATCAAGAAAATGATATGACTCACTCATATGTTTCCTTTCCAATGAATCTTCTACTTGTTAAAATCTATCTAATGTGGTAAGAAAAAAATTGTAACAAATGTTCTGGGCATCTAAATGCAGCTGCTGATCTGATTTTGTGGAGGAACAAAAAGCTCTCAGCCTCAGTACTTGGTGGGGCAACAGTCATCTGGATTCTGTTTGAAGTACTGGAATACCGCCTTTTGACATTTGCCGCCCACAGCCTTATCATGTCCTTGGCTGGCCTCTTTATCTACTCTAAGGCCTTGACATTTATTCACAAGTCAGTTCTCTCTGTTTTTTTTCTTTTTTCTTTTGAGTGAAGCTATGGTATTTTGCATAGTGCGGATTGGTCCGTACTATAAATCTATATCTTCATTTTCAAAGTTCAAATAGTCGATCTGAACTGTTCAACATGATCACCATAAATTTTACATTTTTTAAAATTGTTTTACTATTTTTTAGGTAGGTAGAAAATCACTACTATTGAATGGTCTAGAATTTTTAGATCCAATGATATTCTACCTATCTTATAAAAATGTTTAGAATTTAAAATTTGATCTACAAGTACATTTCCATACGGAGGTCATGTTGAACGGTTCAGATCAACTGTTTGGACTTTGAAAACGGTAATATTGATCCATAGTACAGACCAATCGGCGCTATGTATAGTGTCATAGCCTCACTCTTTGCTTTTAGTATTAGATGGTTATATGTGGTGCCTGTCTTCAAATGGATGCAGTTTTGGAATGTGAAAGCTGTATTCTCAGTTTGCCATTTCTGTCAATTGGATTTCTGTTTGTGGTATTGATGATGACATTAAATTTTTGGGAAACCTTCTTCTAAGTATGCTGGATGTAATGATATATGGATTTGTTTGAAGGCGGGCAATAGAGACAATTTAAGTTAATATAGGGTGTGCAACACTTTGTGTTTGTGTACCTGAAAAAAGATAAAAGAACCTCAAGTGGTATCCTCTTTTTGATGCTTCTATCTTTCCACATTTAAAAATTGCAGAAGTGCACCTAATATTCCAGAGGTGAGCATTCCGGAGGACTTGACGATCAAAATTGCACGCTCTTTGTGCTACGAGATTAACAGGGCTTTTGCTGTGCTAAGACAAATTGGGCTGGGACATGATCTAAAGAAGTTTCTTATGGTGTGTGTTTTTCTTCAGATTCTGCTGTTCTGTTTTTTGTTTCTTTTCACTATGGTTGATTGAATTTCTTAGGTTTCTTTTATTGGATATACAAATATGAATTAATGATGAGTTGTTGCTTATTATTATGCAGGTTCTTGCAGGTTTCTGGTTTCTGTCAATTATTGGAAGCTGTTGTAGTTTCTTGACCTTGTTCTACATAGGTAATTATCTCTCCAACTGATTTATTTTTATTTTACTAATTTGTTTCTTTTTTTTATACCCTTGCATGTGCATAACTATCCTCCAGAGTATAGATTTCTGAATTGATGTTTAGCCGTAGATAAAATATTAAATGAAATTAACTCTTTCCATCATTTGTTTTGCTGGAACAGTGTTTGTGTTGCTTTACACACTACCAGTTCTGTATGAGAAGTATGATGACAAGATCGATGCATATGCTGAGAAAGCCTCAATTGAATTGAAGAAATACTATGCCATTATCAACGAAAAGTATCTATCCAAAATTCCAAAAGGCCCGTTGAAAGAAAAGAAATCTGAATGAGTTAGAAACTCGATTCTACACTATTGATTTGATAGCTAGCATCTTTTTGTAGTGTTGATGTGATAGTGTGTTATCATATCATCTTTATTGCTGCTACAGATTGTTAAGTCTTCCTTTTTGCCACTATTTTAGTTTGATTATTATTATTATTGTTGTTATTTGTTATGGTAGTGTGTGTTCAGGCGTCTTGTGCTGTACTGTGTTATTGTTATTCTCAATATGAGTTCTTGTTGAAGCTATTGAAAACAATGCCATTCACTATTGAAGTAATGGTGGGAAGTAATGAGGAATTGAGGACCATTTTTGCTTGTTTTTTGTTTTGTTTTGAAATTAGTAGGCGAAACACCTTGTAAATTGAAGTTACAAGATAACCGTAACTACTGTTCTTGTGGTTTATTTTTAATCAACAACATGAGTCTTTCTCAATACAAGAGCGTATCTTCATTTTTATTTTTTAGCTTAATGAGGGAGAAAAGGTTTCTGTCCACTGGGTTTTGTCCACCACCTGTTCACAACCTTATCAACTCCCATTCTAACTGTCGGTCCCCATCTCGTCTTGCTTTTTAAACACCAATCCCTCAAAAACTTTCGATCTCTCTTTCTCTCTTCTTTCTCTCTTCACCTCTGACCCCAACCAACTGGATTCATATTGATTCCCTCAAGATTCTCTAAGCCCGTAACGGCTTAGACATGATTGTTCGTCAAAATCTGGAGAAGGCGAGTTTGAACTCTGGCATTCAAAGACCGCTTGTTGCTTTCAAACATTCCGAATCTCACGAAGAGTGCAAAGCGGGTGGTCCATCATTGTGCGTGGGAAATTTCTGCCAATTGCCTTGTCCAAGCTGATGGAAGATGCTTACTATTCTTGTGTCTAGGCTTCGGCCTTACTCACCCAGGACCTGAAATGCTTTCTTCCTCGCCTAGGTGTGCTGCTATTGATTGGTGCCCTATCTAGATCTCTCATTCTGATCTCTCCTTCTCTCTTTCTCATATCTTTTTTAGCACAAAACAAAACAAATCAAAGTTCCGATCTCCTTTTATCTTTCTCTCTTTCTCAAACAAAACAAATCAAAGTTCCGATCTCCTTCTCTCTTTCTCGTCTCTCATTCTGATCTCTCCTTCTCTTTTTTTTATCGAATTGGTTATTATTTTCTTGCATTACTTGATCAGTCTAAAAAAGAGATGATCGGATCAGATCGGATTGGAAGAATAATCTGGATCGACTGCGACGGCAACGAAATCGTAATTGTTGTTTTTTTGTATTTACCTTCTCTGATTCATTTTTCCTTTGCAATGTCGATTTTAATTGAGATTACTGACTCGATCTCGTTTTTTATACATGATCGCAATGAAACCTTCAATCGTGGAGCACGATCGAATAGAAGTTGTTTTTGTTGAAGAGCACGGCAAAATTCAAATCTAGTAAGTTATTTCTGTTGAATTTGTTATTTTTGTTGTATGCAGTAACAGATCTAGCATTTCAAATGAAATCTGGAGGAAATAGATGATAGAGAGGCGATATGGAGTATTGATCTGTTAATTTTATTGTATTGCCCCGTTAATTTTACAGTATTCATCTTGTCATTTTACAGTATTCATCTTGTGAAAATCTGTAGGAAATAGATGATAGAGAAGCGATATGGAGTATTAATATGTTAATTTTACAATATTGCCTTGTTAATTTTACAGTATTCATCTTGTCATTTTACAGTATTCATCTTGTAAAAATCTGGAAGAAAAAGATGATAGAGAGGCGATATGGAGTATTGATCTGTTAATTTTATAGTATTGCCCCGTTAATTTTACATTATTCATCTTGTCATTTTACAGTATTCATCTTGTGAAAATCTGGAGGAAAGAGATGATAGAAAGGCGATATGGAGTATTGATTTGTTAATTTTACAGTATTTATCTTATAATTTTACAATATTCATCTTGTATTTTTACAGTATTCATCTTATGAAAATCTGGAGGAAAGAGATGATAGAGAGGCTTCTTACTAATCCGAACAATGAACACAAGAGGTTTTTAATGTAAAAGTTATTTGTCCATAGTTTTTTTGTTGCTATTATGTTATTCTGAATGTTGCGGTGAATATTTTTATCTTGTGTTGAACAAATATTATTTGTGGTGAACATATGTTGTTTTGTGGTGAATAGATTTTGTGTGATGATGGATGTATGTATAGATTTAGCAATTTTAGAGTATACATGGTATTATTTTATGGTTTATATTTTGCAATTTTACAGTATACATGATTCTTTGTAGGTTGTAGTTTAAATTGAAATGTAGCATTTGTTACATTTTATCTTACAATATAGATGGTATTATTTTATGGTTTAGTTTTAGAAATTTTACAGTATACAAGATTCAATTGAAAATTTACAGTATTATGTGAAAATTTTACAGTATACAAGATTCAATTGAAAATTTACAGTATTATTTGAAAATTTTACAGTATACAAGATTCAATTTTACAGTATGCAAGATTCAATTGAAAATTCTACTGTATACAAGTTTTAATTTTTACAGTATACAAGATTCAATTGAAAATTCTACTGTATACAAGATTCAATTTTACAGTTCTGCTGATTCAATTTTACAGTATACAAGATTCAATTGTAAATTTTACTATGTAGAAGATTCAATTTTACATATACAAGATTCAATTGAAAATTTTACTGTATACAAGATTCAATTTTACAGTATACAGGATTCAATTTTACAGTATACAAGATTTAATTTTACAGTATACATGATTCAACCCAGTGTGGACGCTAATAATTAACTCTAACTGCCAATAACCGCTAATAACTAACTCTAACGGTCAATAACTTTCTATAACTGTAATTTCCGAAAGTACAGTTTGAAAGTACATTTATTTTGTCCTGTTATGCAAGTTGCAATCTTTTTCTAACTATCATGATCACTTCAAATAGTTGCTGGATGTTTTATGATTAATAGATATATTTTATGTGACATATTGTCTAATTATACAGCATGTAGAAGTAATTTTACAGTATTCGCGCAAGTCAAAGCTGTGAACAAATGGTGGACAAAAAACTATGGACAATTAGACGCCTCCGAAATGATGTAGGCATCTCACATATAGTCTGGATGCATAATTAAAGATATATGCCAACTAATAGTGGGCCTATTTGGAAAGGCGCAATTATTTTCACAGAGCAAGGTCCTTTACCATTTTTACCTTCCAACTTCCAAGAATCCAAGAACAATTAATTATTTCTCCGAGGCTATAAATTCGGATATGAACCATGCATATGATCGCCTCTCTTTTGGTACCAAATGAAAGAGCCACAAAGTGAGGTGAGAGAAGTGATTAGGGTTCCGGTATGGGACTGCGGGAGCCATCTCTACGACTCCTACGAGCTTGTCTCTTTCTCTCACCTACTAGACCGGCATGTAACCTTGCTTCCCTTCTTAAAGAATTCATCAAAACAGCTTGACTGCACAAGGTTTTGTGAAACTGATGAGGTGGCAAGAAGCCGGCATCAGAAGAAAAAGGCAGTGATGGGGCGTAGAATCAAGAAAGAGAAGGTCAAAAGGAAAAGTAAGGTGATTATGTCTTCTGTGGTTAAAGCCATTGCATGTTGGAGTGACTAAACAAACTCCTTTAGCTATGTTAAAGGTTCTTTTATCAAGTAATATTTGAATTTATTTTGTTTTGGACATCTTTTTTCTTATGTTTTATAATAATACATGGATGATTTGCAAAAATGGGATTACTTGTTGCTTCATAGAATTGTTTTTGCTTTTTGATTAAAAGCCTGTCTCGTTTCCTTGAATAATCGTCGCTTTCAATTAGATAGAAAAAGCCTGTTTTCCGGTGATTATTACTTTTTGTTTACTGATCCGTCCAATTCACTAGTCTTTCTTGTTGCTTTTGCAAATATTGATACAATCATATCCGTTTGATAATCACGACAATCGATAATACGATTATTAAAATAGAATATTATTTTTTTACAAACTTGTTGATCATATTGTAGATATATTATTTATTAAAATTTAGAAAATGATCGATAAAAGTATAAGACTAACATTTAATTTTTAAACTACTTAATAGGCGTTCAATTGATTTTTCAAATGTATCAAATTTGATACATAATTTTCTGAACTATAAAAGATAAGTGAACTTTATTTCTTTGACTTTGATAACTATTTGATTTGTTCAACTATTATTAAATAATATTGTTATAAATACAGCCTATGCTGATGAGACTTACTAAATAATCAGTAATAACAAAGAAAAATTTGGTTGAATCTGTCAAGAATATTCAGGAGAGATATGGTTGCTTGGATTCTTTATTAGTAATATTGTAATCTAGTTGTAGAAAGTAATATATATCTAAATAAGATCTTGCAAGATATAGATGATCTTCTGTGATTTAGATACGTTGAATGTAAACAACATCTTTGGATTATATAAAGAATCTCTTACTCCATTGTACGACACTACGACGTAACGATTTGAGGATAAAAATGAATGATTTTGTTTAGGAGTTGAGGAACTCTTTCTTTTTCTTTCCCTCTTTAAATTTCGGTCCGCCGCTATCTCGTTTGAGAAAATAATCTTTTAACATTAAAAATTGTAGCAAGTTTGCAATCTTTGACACCTCATGTCCGTATTAATGAAAACTGGAAGTCCGAGTCTATTTTTTGTTACAATTGTAGCAAGGTTTAAATTATGGGATCATTAATGAGGATATGTATTGTTCTTTCTTGATTAAATTTGAAATCCCCAAGCGCTAAAACTGCTATGGTAAGGACAAATGGACAATATCTCACTCTTTGTAAAATGTTACTGCTGTCAATGCACTATACAATATTCAAGGTTTTTGAGGGATATACGTGAAGTTCCCCATTCAATATAGTGATTCTCCCTTCTATGAACAATATCTGACTTTTTTACATGTATAAGAAATTCTCCAATTTTATATCCAATGCATAATGTCAGAATCAGAGATATAGAGGCCCACTATTAAAGCCCATTTTAAAGCTTAAGTTTTTTTAAAATTAGCTTGAGAAAAGATGAGTGTATCATCACTCATCACTCATCACTCATCACTCATCACTCATCACTCATCACTCATCAGTATAGTTGATAACTTGAGATTAACAGAGAACCTATTCCATCTCTGAGCTCTGGAGCAAGCCCACCCCGTATTCCAGCCCCTATCTTTGGATAGAATCTTGTTTAATTTATTTGTCACTGTATCATAAAGCAAGCAAAGATGCAAATCAGTTCTTGTTGCTTATTTAATGAAATAGTCGGTCTGATTTAATCGGAATAAAATAAAATTTTAAAACATAAAAGAAGAAAAATGAATTTGAGTTGGTACAAAACCTTAGGTGTATTTGAATTAGATATATATAGCGGTGACTTGTATATATGATAAGCATAAATTATATACACATTTGATCTAGATTTTATCATAAAACAACCTCATATATCTTGTATTTATAATATAAAGTGATTAAAATACACCTGGAATCAAGTTACTGCGGTTGTTTGACTTTAAATGCAGGAAAAGGTGAAAAACAGAAGAAAATGACCTCCAGTGCGGACGCACTCAGCACTTAGCCGCATTTCCAACATCACAGCAAAACCAGAAATTTTTCCTAAGCGTAATGCGTCCGCACTCAGAAGCCAGTGCGGGTCAACCACCCGCACTCAATACTTAGCCGATTTCTTCAAGCTCCAGAACAACACAGAAATTTCACCAGTGCGGGTCAGCCACCCGCACCCATATCCAGTGCGGACGCACTGAGGAGATCTCGCAGGAATTGTCTAAGTTTAAATAAGGAAACTCAGAATCCAGTGCGGACGCACTGGATCCGCATAAAGCCAAATTTACACAGTTTCAACATGGTTTCTATTTTTGACACTTCATGGACGCATTTTACAGCCAAATGTGGACAAGGCGTCCTGAGAAACAATCCAAATATAACACCCACTAACTCCACTTTCTAGGCTCTTAATTGGGCATGATCCTTGGCTATAAAAGAGGGGGTTCATTCTCCATTCAAACAATCTCTTCCTCTTTCATTCTCTCTCTACACACACAATACTTAGCGATAAATTCTGAAGTAAGGAAAGCTTTCAAGCAAGGAGAAGAAGGGTTTCCTGAGCAAGAAGTCGGCAAGATAGAGGTTTTTGATTTGTTAAAGGGTGTAATTACTTCTTTTATTTCATTTCTTCTTACTTTGCCAATTTTTGTAATGGATCTCTCCATGAGGGAGTAGTTCTCTCTCTAGGGGTTTAGGTCAATGCATGAACTTGTTTAATTGTATCTTATTCGGTTATTTGTCTTTGTTATGATTGTTTATTGGGATTTGATGTTAATTTCTGTGATTTATCATTTGTGTTAATTACATGATTAGTACTTGAAATCGCAGTAGTCCCGCTTTGGCATCTCTTTGTCATGCAAAAGATCCAAAGAAGTTAGGATGAGAGGAGAGTACCAAATTATGAATGCAAATACCCTAGGTTTGGATTAGGATCTAACCAATTTGTAATATAAGCCGGAACTACAGAAATTAAGGTTAGGAATTTGGTGAAGTACCTAACCGTGAAGGCAAACCCTAATTAGGACATCTCAAATCGAATCGGGTATTGGTATGAAGGACTTAATCGTGAAGTATCAATATTTGAGGAGAGGAGAGACTAACAAGAGCTTATGGTCTAAGTAGCTAGGGTGAAGGACCTAACCGTGAAGTCCGAATTACTTAGACACGTTATTAATTCATGAAAGTGACCCTTAATGACATATTAGGTTAGAAACCTTATCAAATCATACATGAACTTAAACAAATACCGAATAGATAGAATTAGCAAGGGATTGTAGACCGAATACCCTTAGATCTTCTCATCTAGAAAGCAATTCAATCTTTCTTTCATTCATTTACTTTTATTGTTTTAAACTCTCTATTCGGGTATTGAACCCAACTTTAGGAATTGTTAGAACAAACCCCCCAATTTACTTTTATTGCACTTTACTTTATTTTATTTTCTGAAATTTATTACTAAATTTTAAACTAAGTTTTTATCATACTCCCTGTGGTTCGACACCTCAAATACTACTTTGATAGAATTGTGCACTTGCAATTTAACTCAAACGTGTGTTAAAGGTTTAAAAAGTACATCTTTGTACTGAAACTTTGCACCATACCCTTTGGACGCATCAATATAGATTGGTTGTCAGGTCATATTCTGGTAGAATTTTAGATTAAAATAGTAAAATGTCACGATCTTAATTGGAGCACAATCAGAGATGAGGAAATCAAGCAACAATCTAGTGATTTTTTTGAAATGGAAAGAATTCGGATACAACTCAAGCTTTAGCTAACTATAGCTGTTGCTAGTCTATTTGACAAGAGAAATGTTCTGGTACCCAGAGCCACCAAATCTGAGCCTGTCCTCGAACTGATTTAACTGGGTTTAACCGTCCGCTAATAACGGTAATTTATTAATTTGTCATTAATTAACACATCGTTATTTTAATGCATCGCTGTTTTAATTTGATTGTTTTAAACGTTAGCTTTGGATGCTTTTGTACTGTGTTTTAATTTCGTGAACAGTTTGTTAGGAGCAGTTGTAATCATCAATCTCCGAGCTAGTTCCCTAGCTTGTTAACGGTCCTCTAATCATTTGCTAACTACTTAAGTACTTTAACTAGTTAAACTAGTTATAAGTACTTTAAAGTACTTTAGTTTACTTTAAAGTACAAGTTATAATCATTTGCTCTATTATCTTGTCATCTGGAGACACTATTAGAGTGCTCTAAACACCTTCCATTGGAGTGTTGTATTAGAGCTGTGAATGCCCTATTATCTTGCTATATAGAATCACTACAAGACTGCTTGAAACAATTTCAATTGGAGTGTTGTATTAGGGTTGTAAATGTCTTATTATTTTGCTATATAGCGTCACTAGTAGAGTGCTCCAAATACCTTCAATTGGAGTGTTGTATTTGCGTTATAAATGCCCTGTTATTTTGCTATATAGAGTCACAACTAAAGTGCTCCAAACACCTTCAATTGAAGTGTTGTGTTAGGGTTGTAAATGCCCTATTATCCTACTCTATAGGGTCACTACTAGAGTGCTCCAAACAGATTTAATTGGAGTGTTGTATTACGGTTGTAAATGCTCTATTATCTTGTCATCTGGAGACATTACTATAGTGCTTCAAACACCTCCAATTGGAGTGTTGTAGTTGGGTTGTATATGCCCTATTATCTTGTCATCTGCAGACACAACTAGAATGTGTTGGAGAGTGGTCTTGAAAAGCCTCACCAATCAAGTTATCAAAGCATCGATATCGATTTCGGAGAGTGGTCCAATGCTTTTTACTGCCAAAAATATAAACCTACCAGATTTTGTTCACATAGTCAACAAAGACCAACCTATTGCGTATATAATAGAACCAATAGATTTATCAATTGAATTGATATTAGAACGAGATAGAGGGTATCACCCTCGACAAAGTGTCGTCAATGACAATGTCAAATATGACGATTATAGCGATGAAAATTGCAGTTTTACTTTTCCCATAGATAGCACATTTACTTCTGTGCTACAGGTCAATTATACGTATCATGCGAATAAACAGTATTATGATCTGCTTAAAAAAAAATTGACTCCGAGGAAATAGAATTTCTCGAGATATGCACGAATGGAAGTTTGACTCCTGTAGAAGCACTTCGTGAAGCTTGTCTTCATTTGATTGATTCTTTTCAAATTTTGCCCTTCTTATGAAGAAGAAAATCTCTTTTTGAGAGAAAGGGATGAAAAGGATTTTGATATTTCAACCAATTTTTCAGAAATATCTGCGTATGGATATACAAAAGTTATGGTATAATAAAAAAAATACTTCTTCACTTCACCATCCATATTTTTTTGCAAAAAAAAGGACATAAAATGAATGAGTAAAATATTATTTTAATGAAAAAAAAGAGGAAAAAAATGAAAAAAAAATTATTATGTTCGTTTCTATTCGGTTTATGGAATCATTTTGTTCTATTTTTTATTATGTTTTGCTCATTTTGGTTTGAACCACGATTTTATATCGTAGAATTTGATTATTTCACGAACAATTTTGAATTGTACATTTTTTCTGTGTTCTATAAATTTGTAATAGAGATTTTTCTCTATTTTATAGGATACATTTTCAAAATGTTCAAATTTTAAAATATTCATTTCGAAATATTATCTTGCCATCTGGTGACACTACTAAAGTGCTCCAAACACCTTCAATTGCAGTGTCGTGTTTGTTATACTAGTTGCACCACTAATTGCTCTAAAAAATTGAAAATAATTGCAATTAATAGTAAATAGATGAGTTTAGATAAATTTGACACGTGGGATGTTAACGAAGTTCAGCAAAACAAAGGCCTACGTCTCCGGGGCTTCGCAACATCTTGTGGGTGTGCCTTTCTATTACCTAATACAAAAGGATTACAACTTGTGAACCGTTGAGCCCTTACAATCAAAGCGGAAAGTCAACCGACCAACTCAAAGAGATGAGAACAAGGTCTCAAAGTTTAAGCTACTCAAGAGAAACACTCAATAGATCACTCTAACCTAATCTAACTCAAGATTAGTGAAGTGGGTTTGACGTTATTTGAGAGATTTTGAAGTTTTAAGCTCTCACAACAATGGAGTGACTAAAGGTCTCTGAAAAATGTGTTTTAGAAGATTAGGGTCGACTCAGATGCTTTGGGAAGAAAATCCAAAGCCCTATTTATAGAAATAGCTCAAAAATGAGCTAATTGAGCTAAAACGTTACTAACGTTTTAATTCAAAATGCGATTTAGGGTTTTAATTTTCTGACAGCTCAGCTAATTGATCAAAACATTGCCAACAATTGTATAACGTTTCTATAACGTTTTGCACTGTAAAATCTTGATAAAAAATAAGAATTTCTGAAGCTCAGATTTAATTAAAACGTTACAACTTTTGTCAAACGTTACAACGCTGCTTTAACTAAATCGTTGTAACTATTAACAAACGTTACAATGTTTGTAACTTGAATTTTGAATTTTATACAGCTGTACTTAACGTTCTGACATTCCTAAAACGTTACAACGTTTCAAGTTGATTTTGTACAACTATGCTTCAAGTTTATAAAAACGTTATAGCGTTTTAAGTTGTTTCTGAGTTTGATCAATCTGTCACTTCAGCGTTTCTGACAAGCCTAAAACGTTACCAACGTTTGATCCCTGTTTAAACAGCCTCAAACTTACTTTACCAAGCTTTTGATTTTACAATTTGTATTCTTGATAAATGTCTTCATGATTTCTTCAGTCCAAGTATTTCATAATGCAATTCCATTTGACTTGAACCTACATATATTTCAAAAATAGAAGAAATTTTGAGATACGGGTCAGGTATCAAATGGGAATTGGAATGAACTCTTACCTGAATTCACTCCCCCATTCCCAAAGGAAATATCGAAAGCACAAATTAAGATTTCAATGGCACTTTTTTTATCCATTTATCCGACCCGTACCGTATTCAAAAGGACGAATAAGAATAATTTTTTTTTTCTGTTATCATTACGGGTATGAAAATGCTTTCACCCGATCCGTACCGTACCCGTTGACAGCCCTAGTTCTGGGCTTGTTCATAAAAACTTTAATTTAAAACTGCCAAGGCTTAATTTAATCAATTAATCTAGTATAAACATTCTCTCTGTGATCATGAAAGCTAACAGTCTAGTGTCTTTATTATAACTAAAATTCTTGAAGAACAAAATTTAGAAAAAAAACAAATTAATTTATAGGTTGTATTTATCACCCTTTTCTAGCTACCTTCTTCTACCATTGAATGCAATAATAGTTTGTAAAGAATTTATTCGGTTATTTTGGTTTACAAAATTTAACAGCAATATAGTTAATATCATTTTGCAAAATCTAATTGATTAAAATTTTGTGATATCTTAAATTCCAGAGATAACTTTTATTCATACTTGAATTCTCTAGTACCATAATAAATTACCGTAGTATGCATACAAATACATAATATAATTAAAATCAGCTTTTTTTTGTAATCTTTCATTAACTTTCTTCTTTTCACTAATAATTGTATTATTATTCTTTTGAGGAAAATAAGGATCAAAGTCCTTATTTGAAAATTATTGATTATCGGAGGGTTCGGGTTTTGAATAAAGACCTGTTTTACAAAAACAAATCGAAAAGATTCTGTCAACTGAGTCCGCTAATTTGTAAAACAAAATGAGAAAATTAGAAGATAAGAATGATAAAAACAGGAAAAGAATAAAATAATCCTCTGAATCAACCTTTGCAGATTGGTATTTATTCTTCAAAAGAAAAAAAAGTTTATTATTATTCTTTTTAGTAGCAAATTTTAAGAGCAATGAAATAGTCCAATCAAAATGAGAAAATTAGAAGATAAGAAGGATAAAAACAGGAAAAGAATAAAATAGTCGTCTGAATCAACCTTTGCAGATTGGTATTTATTCTTCAAATGAAAAAAAAATGTATTATTATTCTTTTTAGTAGCAAATTTTAAGAGCAATGAAATAGTCCATCCTGTTTAAAAGTAATGAAACAGTTCATTCACTAGGATTTCTTACTCTCATTTTTGAGGCAGACAATTTAAAATATAGTAAATAATAAATAAATAAACTCTCTATTATTCATATTGCATCCCCGTTTGCAAAGTGATAAGCAAATTATAACGTAAACAACCACACCCACACACACAAAAAAAAAAATTATAGAGAGAGAGATGGGCTATGGTGCATTGCAATGCATAGGCACCATTGTGCATTGGATCATAAATCAACGATTCAAAGTCCAAATGACCGATCCAAGTCGTTCATCTTGTTCTCCATATTAATATGTTCTTGGAGACCAAATTTTACATTTTTTGAAATTTTTATACTATTTTTTTAGATTTATTGAAAATCTGAAAATCCGGATAAACAGTAAAAACAGTAAAAATTTCTGAACCACCGGATCAACGATTTTCAAAGTGGCTTAATAAATAGTAAAAAAATTCCAAAAAATGTAAAATTTGGTCTCCAAGCACATATTAATATGGAGAACAAGATGAACGGTTTGGATCGGTCATTTGGACTTTGAATCGATGATTTATGATCTAATGCACGAGGGTGCCTATGCATTGCAATGCACCATAGCCCATCTATCTCTCTCTCTCTCTCTCTCTCTCTCTCTCTCTCTGTGTGTATATATATATATAAAATATGATGCTCTCATGGCAATCTGAAAGATCTTCTTCGTTGAGTCTGTATTCTATTGATCATTTGATCATTTACCCAAACCAAGACACCATAAAGCATTTTTAAGCGACCACTTTCCATGGACGAATAATCCCCAGAGAGATTCAGATTAGAAATTCCATTTCTCTTAAGAACCTTTATCAGATGCGGTATCCTTTTATCAGACTCATGGCATATTACCTCAACTGAGTTCAGATGTCGGCATTGGAAACATAAATCACTAGATCCATTAACCGATTTCACTTCATTCAATTCTCCAGGACCCTGCAAATAAAAAAATAAAAAACAATTATAAAAAGAACAACTAGTGTAGAATTCCAGGTTAAACAGTCAAGATGGTACCAGTATGTACAGGTTGTACCAGATTGAGAGTGGGCAAAACACCAATTACTTGCACAAACACTTACAAAAAGATAGCAAGCAGTTGCTCACGTCTGGTTCCATTGTGTATGACTTGGGAGTATACCAATAAAAAGATACCTGGCTGCAGATCAGAGTAAGCTTTTCAAGCATCGGTGAGTGCCGAAGAAAGAATGGGACGGCATCAGGGTAACTTGCAACCCAATCATATCCTCCAAGTAATAAGCTCTTCAAATTTGGGACATCTAGCTTAAACTGGTAATTCGAAAAAGATATATATAAAGATCAAGTTAGAAATCTCCACATCATATCAGTTGAGTCACTATACAATTACATAACAACCGGAAACTGCCTATGATCCAATCTCCTTATTATGTTCTCTCTTTCTTTTGTGTGTGTGTGTGTTGGTTGAACAGTTTTGCCAGCCACCCAACACCCCCCCCCCCCCCCAACAAAAAAAAAGAAAAAAAAAATCACATATATGCTGCCCCCTTACCCCGAATCCCAAACTTCATGATCAAATCACCATCTGTTTTTTACAGTTTCTGAAACATAAGGGAGAATGAACAGGTTAACTTCTGTATACTTTTTGAACAAATTAGATGGGCAAGATTCAAAAGTTCTTAATAACTTATATAACTATATAATATTAAAAACATACCATTTCATCAGAATTCTTGTGGCGTGACAATGCTCCACATCCTTGATTAAAATGCAAATGTGTGAGGCTTGGTGCACAAATGTAAAACTTGTGCTCCCTCTTAGTCTGTATTCTACAATTTTCCAATATTAAATTTCTCAATGTCGTAGAATATACTCCTGAAAAGGTTACTCTGCAAAAATGCATATTCAAATTTTCAAGCATTGGGCACCCTAAAAGTATCTTCTCCAAAAAAGCCGAATTGACCTCCATTCGTTGTAGGCTCAAAATTTTCAGCCGGCTTAAACTTATAACACTTGGTGTAATTATTCTTACATTTGGGGAAGTAAATAAACCCAATTCCTCTAACGACTGACTGACTAAAGCAGATCTCGGCAAAATCACATTTCCGCCAGAATTTTGAAGCCGAATTATAATGGAAAGAACCCGAACATCGTTTTTAACTGCGTGACTGATCCATCTTGTACTTTTTGCGAGATTAGTTGGAGAATCACTGAACAAAAATGTTTTAAAATTTTGAAAGTCTTGTTTTGGGCGGTGCGGCAGTGCAGCATTGACATATCTGATGAAGTTCTCAAGCCCAAGATTCACAAATTCGTCCATGTAAAACGTCAAATTTTGCATTGAGGCCCATACATTCCTCCACCTATGAGACAATATGCTGGTCCGTCCGGCTTGTTTTAGTTGGAGAAAGGAAAGGATATGATGTAAGAGATGATCTGGTAATTTACTTATCCTGTCAATGGTAGTTGGATTTTTTTTGGGTCTGGTACCAACAGGTCGTTGTTTTAATTTAGGCTGGGTCATGTGGCCTCTTTTGTTTGTAGATTTCAGTGATTTTTCACGACTAGTCATGGTCAGTGCCTTGGCTTCTGAAAAGAAAACAAACATAAGAACAAGTAATAAGTACCAGCATTGAAATATTAAGTACAATACTGGTTTGACTGAGAATAACCACGATTTTACAACTCTACTTTCAAGTTTGACTGGGATTTGAAATAAACAGTTTAGAAGAGTATATAAATTGGTTGTTATTTGTTAATCAGTATATTATACAATGAAGCAAAGAAGGTGCAGTGGTAACTCATAGAAGCAAAGATTCCATCATTACTACATATCCAACAGTAACTCTAAATCTTTCCTCACCTATTACTAGCTATTATTAATCAAACTAAGAAAACTAATCATGCAATTGATATTAACTAACAGCATCGTGCCTTTTTACAAAGCAAAGAAATTAATGAGAATCAACATTGAAAATGAATAAGAGTATAGGGTAACAGTAGGCCAGCAATCAGTCCCCCAGCTAGGTATCAGAGCCAAACCAATATCACATGAATAAAGAATCAAATTGCTAAAATGTGCAGTTTGACGGATTAAATTAAAAACCGGACCTAAAAATTTGGGAACAGCAGTGAAGTCCCAATTAAAATAAAATTAAGAGGCTTAATCCAGGTTTTGCTCAATCCCGACATAGATAGAAATCTCTCCCATGATACGAGCTCTATAATTTCAGAAATTTTGACCTAAAATCAAATAACAAAATAATTGTCAGCATTCAAAGACAAAAATCATAAAACCCGGTGGTCTGTGTGTGATAGCGAGACTACGCGCGAGAGACAGAGAACAAACCTCGATGTGGATTAAAAGCTGAGTCGAGAAAAAGCAAAAGAGGAAGGGGAAAAATGAGAGGCGACGAGGGTCGTGGAACAGGAGATGATTACAGGGAAAGGTGTAATTTGAAGAGGGTCTGTCAAATGGATCGGATCCTCTGATAGAGCGTGTAAATATATTGATAGAGCGTGTTTCACTATATGCAGCAAAATATAACAAAAAAGGAAGTTTAAAAGCGGGTAAATATATTGATAGAGCGTGTTTCACTTTATGAAGCACATAAGTTCCATGCAGCTTTCTTCGAGTTTTGTTGTATGTGCGCTATATGAAGCAAAAACTACTATGTAAATATCTGTTCCTGTAACAAGCTCCACAAAGAATGTAACTCGATTAAGATTCGAGTTAATAATTATAGTTTATTGATCAGATTGATGGGCTACTTTTCTAAACGGTTATATTTTTCTAAAATAAAATATTAAGTATATAAATTATATTTTGAAAATGACAAGTATATCAATATGAGAAAATTAATTCATATTCAGTCTTCAGAAAATAAAATAATTACAATACTACAATTAATTTGTACACAGAAATGAACAAATAGAATGAGACTAATGTTTATCATTATTTGTTTATGCATTTGTGATACTTTTGATGTTGCTAAAGTACTTTTTAAATAAAAATCAGATTTGAGCTCATGAAAATTTAAATTTATTTTATTATTGGCCCTCCATATTTACAAGTAGAATTCTAATATAATTAAGTGAAAATATCAAAATATTGTATGGTAACTCGGTAACTCCGCATTTGACTATTACATATATCAAGTGATACTGCAACGAATCATCAAACCATTGTTGTTTTAATTCTCGAATATTATTTCAGGATTTGGGGTTTTAAATTAATTAATTTTTAGCATCACATACAAAGACAACATAGCATGGTCATAACGGGTCCTACTCATAGGCGTAATAAACTTTGATTTGCTAATTAATTCAATGTATCACATCTCCGAATTTTCTCAAGAGTTTTATATGTTCATTCATTTTTATTTTTTGGGAAGAATGGCTGTTCGAGAAGTAAAAAAAAAAGAAAAAAGAAACAGAGATGTGAATTTGACATGTAAAAGGAACTAGATTTTTGGACTTTAGTGGTTGTCTTTGTTCACACTATGTTTCAATTTTATTTTATTTTTCTGATAATTTTGGTGTGAATTTTAAAATTGGTACATATTTTCAAGCCGTGAATAAAATAAATTGTATGTGAAAAAGTTACTAGTTATATCTTTAAGTTGTAATTTTCAATTCACTATGTTGGTCATGTGAAATTGTTAATCGCTATTAAATATTAATATATTATTTGTTAAAAAAACACTTTTAATATAACTTACACAATTTTTCATCTTAGATATGCCAGTGAATCAAATATTAATATAATTTTCTGCATTATAAAAATTAATTGTTAAGGGTTGTGACCCAACAAGAAATGAGTTAATACTCACTAAGATAATTTTCATCCTGGATTACATAATTGCAATGTCGGTCGGTCTTAACATGTATGCACAAGCATTTGTTCTAAATAACACCATTTTTATTTAAGCTTTTTTTTTTAATCTTGACAGTGGCTGTTAAGTATAATTTTTCATTAAATAAAAATAAAATTACATTATTTCACATTACAACACCCTCATTCAAATAACGTAACAAATCTAAAACACACATCAACAACTAAACAACACCGCACAACACAACATTTGACAAACTAACTTCAAGCGATTGTCAATCTCTTCTCTCACCTTCTTACTCTTCGCTTATATATACATATACATATATTATATTATATTATATATACATATACATATACATATATTATATTATATTAATTTTTCTTACGGTCGTAAAAAATCCGGCATGAAAAATGTTAATCCGAATTATTTGTAGCAGTCTTTCAAATAAATCAAATTATATAGTATTCCATGTATTTTAAAAAATATATATTAAATATTTGTAATACTTCAATACAAAAAATAAATAAATTATAAAAACTGAAAAATGAAAAAAAAAATCCGGAAAAAAAAAATTTCCTAAAAAAACAAATTTTCGGAAAAAAAAATTCCTAAACAAAATAAAAAAAAAATCCTAAAACCGGAAAAAATTATTCTGGTTTTAATATCCATTTACCGGAAAAAAAAATTTCTGGAAATTGGTGTTGAAAACGGAAAAAAAATTTCCGGTTTGGGTAGTTTTCAAAATAAACAAGAGGTTTGGTTAGTTTTTTTAATTTATATATATTTTTATATAAATAAAAAAGTCGGCTAGTATATTATTTGTGATTTTAAAATAATATTGGACAAAAAACTATTATAGTGTTTAACTGTTTATGTAAACGTAATAATAAGATTTATGAGTTCTAGCTTGCTGTAAGATATTTTCTAATTTTTGTCTTAATTTTAGACACTTAATACTTTTTTTTTATTCCAAATTGGATAAAATTTTATTTTGTATAAAAAAAGCTAATGTATTCTAATATAAATGAATCAATATGCACCGCATTGTTTATATTATTGTAAATATTAAAATAGTTTATATACTCTCAATTAAAAATATTAAAGCAATTAATATAAAAATTATTGTAAATATTAAAGCAATTTATATATCACAATAGAACTAAACTTACTTAAAGGGGATTTATTACCATAAAATAATTATTGCTTAATTTTTTTCAATAATAAAATAAAAAATTAAAAAATTTATTAGTTAGTAAGACCATAAATTAATTAAAGAACATACGGAGAGCTTTATAGTGAATTAAATTTCACTCAGATCGGTTTTAAAACGACAAAATTATTATTATACTTTTAAAATTAATCGTATTAGAACTATACAAAAGAAAAAAGTTTGGCTAAGACCTACTGACAATAAACTATCGAATTGCACTGAATCTTGGTATTGGACCAATCTATGTCTCCTTAATTATCAGTTATACTCCCGAAATTTTTAAAAATACCATTTTCGGAAAATTAATAAACCAAAACACCATTTTCAGAATTTTTTATTAAAAACAGCATGACCGCTTCTGTAGAAAGCGGCCACATACAATCGGGCCGCTTTGGAGGGCAGCGGCCACTGGAAAATTTCTGTTTTCCAGTGGCCGCTGCCCTCCAAAGCGGCCCGATTGTATGTGGCCGCTTTCTACAGAAGCGGCCATGCTGTTTTTAATAAAAAATTCTGAAAATGGTGTTTTGGTTTATTAATTTTCCGAAAATGGTATTTTTAAAAATATCGGGTTATACTCTCCTTATTGGTATTGGACCTAATTCGCATGACAATACCAAGTTACCAAATCGCATGAACACATAAATTATGTTCCTTCTCATACAATTTGATTCATTATTGTTATGAAACTATTTTGCTTCCATTATTTAAGTGATTATCCTAACTTCATTTCAAAACGTACAAGTTTAGTATCTATTACTTCTTTATGTGTTGCATCCTAATAATTTATTACAAAATTTATTTTTATATTATAAATAAAATTAATCTTCGTACTTACCTCTTAAATAAATAAATATTTTTTAAAATATTCATTTAGCTCTTGCAAGTAAAACGATATTAATATTGAAATTTTTCGAGATCATTTGGACGGTGGAAGATTTGTTGTGTATGTTTAGAAAATATAAAAGAGTGAGAGTAGAACTAGGTGTTACTAAGTTCATTAAGTTTCTTTGTGAACTCAACTCTAAAATCTATTGAATTATTTTCAAATGACGAATTCATATTGTTGAAATTCTTCTAGCTTTCGAGTGATGCGTCTACATGTGAAAATTTTAAATTTTAAAATTAATTTTGTATAGAGTCCAGTGATCAAAAGGCGTTCAAAAATGAATGCATTAAAATTAATTTATAAACCTTCTAATTTTGACTACTTGACTTTATACTAAATTAATTTGAAACTTAAAATTTTTTATATGTAGACGCATCACTCGTAAGGTAAAAAGATTTTAACAGTTTGAATTTATCATTTGAAGTCAATCTAATAGATTTTAGAGTTGAGTTCACAAAGAACCTTAGTGAACTTAGAAACACCCTAGTTCTACTCGAGAGATTGTTACAATCCGAAATTTTAAAACATGATTAGATGGATAAAACGATCATTTGACTTAAATAAAAAGTTTAATTAACTTAACGATCGTTCAGAAATTTTCTGACCGACTAAAACGAAACTAAAATTTTGAAATATAAATGAATCATAAAATTATGTACATTTAAAATTTAGAGGGTTAAAACATAAAATAAATAGTTGTATTGAGTTCTAATTTGGAGAATAAATATACAAAATTATTGTACCAATAAGATTAATATAAAACTTACGAATTTCATTCAATTATGAATTTTAGATATTTGATTTGATATTTATATATACACTATTTGATATCAATTTTTTCGGGTTCTAAAATTGAATTATAAACACTTGAAAATATTCGTACGTCTTTATAATAATTTACGAAGCCTCGATTCGAAATTTTATAAACATTGCGGATCTTAAACAAATTGATTGAGGCAAATTAGATCTCTGAATTAATTGAACCATTGATTACCCTTCTACACGAATCTTAAAGCAAGGGATTTAATTACCCCTCCCCACTCTCTTTTCTCTCTTTCCCTCTCTGTTGGCGAACCCCACACAACAGACCCCCCCTCTCCCCAACCCGTCCCCTTCTTCTTCTACGCCAAAGAAGAAAAAGAGAGACAGGGGCTCCGCCCCCTCTCGTCGCCGGCGAGCCGCCCGCGCCCCAGCCCCATCTCTCTCCTTTTCTCCTCGGTCCGACCCGCCAGAACCCGCCCCCTCTTTCTCTTTTTCCGCCTCCCCCCCTCTCTCTCATGAAACCCTAGAAATTAGGGTTGAGGGGTTGGCTCGGTGCTGACCCGGTGCTCGCTGGATGCCGTGCTGGTTCGGCTTGGTGCTGTTCTGGTGCTGCCTTGGTGCCGTGCTGGTGGTGGCTGGTGCTGCCCCGGTGTTTGCTTGGTGCCGTGATGGTGGTGGCTTGGTGCTGCACTGGTGCTTGATTGGTGCTGTCTCTCGGTGCTAAATTGGTGATTGGAGACGCTTAATTGGGTGTTGGCTGAGTCAATCTTGACGGCCATGAAGTGAGGCCCCACCTCGAGATCCAGCCGTTTTTATCACGTACCCTGCTGCCTTATGAATTCCTGTATCGAGTAAATATTCTAATTTTCTATTTGACTTCTCGATTGTTGTTGTATCGAGTTTATAAAGTGTTGTGCTTGTTGTGCCTTGTTGCTGTTCTGACTTGTGTGCACCTTGCTGTGATGTGTATCTGGTACCTGTTTTGCTGTATGGTTGTTGATGGTGCTGCGAGATATTGAATTTTTACGGCTTGTGCGGGTTGTTGATTTTCCCGGCAAGCCGATGCATTGGCCGTGTTGTCGTGCCCTCTGACATGTTGCTTGACTCTGTTCTGGTTCTAATGCCTTGACCTGTTGTCCCTCTTTGCCTCTGTTACGATGGCCATCTGATGTGTGTGCCGTGCGTTGTGTTGCTTGGCTTGTGCCTTGCTACTGCCTTGTTGATGCCTTGTTTGATGTATTGTTGAGTTAGTGGTGTTGTGCTAATTACCCGAAATTGGTACTGTCTAGTTTTACATGTTTACCAGAATATTGGATTGACAGGGACCAAAGTTTAAAACTTATGCTATTTGGGGCTGTCATGGGAAATTGTAGGTCATACGTGAATTGTAGAAATTATAAGGGCCTAAGTGAAAGAATGTAAATTTTAATATGATGGCCAACCATATACGTGATTTGAATAAAATGGGCCATGAGTGAATTGGGCTTGTATTTTATAAGCCTTGGAAATGAATTAATTGGGCTCTGATTTTTGTTGGGCCTATGTCTAATTTATTAATGAATTAGAACAAGGCTTGGGCCTTGGTACTAATGGGCTTGCCAGATTTTTAAAAACGGATAAAAAGAATTATTACGGTACCTGGAATTTTTCTAGAAGGCATAATTGTCGGATAAAACACGGCTTTAAAATTTAGGTTTTTATAATGTAAGTGAATGGGGGCCAAATTGTAAATGTGGTGAAATTTATGTATAAGACCGGCCATATGTATGCATTGGACTAAATTAAATAAGTAGGCCATTGGATTAAAATGTATGACATGCATGAGAATTTTATACATGGGCCTTGAAAGTGAAAATAGTTATAATGGACTTGAAATGAATTGTGAATTGTTAATTAGAGGCTTAAACCTTTGCTAAATTATGGGCCTTTAATTAAATTGAATTGGAATAAAATAATTGATACGTCAACAGGACCAAAGTGTAATAAGGTGAAAGTTTATATAAGGGCCGACCATATATATATAATTTTGGAATTGGACTTGAATTAAAATGATTATAAATGAGCCGAAAGGTATAAAAGAATTGACGAATTGAAAGACGGCTTTTGGAATTTAAGTTTTGAGAATGTAACCGAACTAAACCAAGTAATCGTATAATATAGGTGTAGGCTCAGTCGAGCAAGATATCGCGAGGTAATTCGAGACGCCCGATCCGTAACTAAGCGGTACGCTCGTCATAATAAGGTGCGGGATTCTTGGACTTGTTTGATACTTTATTTTCAGGAATTAAACTGTGTATTCGTTTGTCATGTTGAATATCATTGATTGCATCATTGAATTGTGTAAAGCATTTGCATAGCCCAATCAAATTAAACTCGAATTGATGTGACTTGAGTGATTTGCATGCTGGTATGGTTGTAGGTTGTGTCGATATATTATGATCTGATTTGATTGAAAGTCACCACGATTTGATTTGATATGTATGTGAATGGATTTACGAAGTTAAGCACTTGGATCCAATGAATTTGCCAAGTCGGGCTGTATGCTGACTTGGATTCCCAGGATCCTAAATGGCCTTAGGTGAACGGCCCTCGATGTTCCCAGTACCGGTTGGGACGAGGGAGGGTGATTATGTTATGAGATGTGATTGGAAATCGTGGGTGACTTGTGTAACGTCTATGGCTCGGTGGCATTCTCCTACGTGTTAATGCATTTGGAAGGTCAATTGAATATTACGACTATTGGAATGATTCCAAAGAGGATTTTCTTTATATGATTCGAACCAGACCTTAATAAACTGTTAAGCCAAGCGATTGCAGATGGGTGTCAGATAAAGGGTCCAGCGGTTGGCCATCTGTAGGTGTCAGTAACCCTACAGATGTGGGTTTGATAAAGGGTTCAGCTCGAAAGAACATCTGCAATTGCTATAAGCCCTAATTGATCGAGTTAAGCCAAATATATGTTGTGTTTGAAATTCATCTTGGAAATTCCGTAAACTGTGTTGCAGGTTGATTAAATTGTTGTCGAGCATTGGCATTCTGTTATTTATGATTATATGTATCTGTTTGCATTGTTTATTTTTTGAGTTTCATTTTTGAATATAGAGTTTGATTGCAAGTCCAATAATCTAAACTGTGGCAAATTTCGCACTGAGAATTTATTCTCACCCCACCCTCCCGATTATTTTCAGGTTTATTTCACAGATGCAGCAAATGAGGATATTGGTAATGCATATAAAAGATCCACTGCCTTGCGTGTATGTGTGACGCTTGATTTATATACGCGGCAGGCTGTCAGACCCGCGGGATTTGGGGTGTGACAGAGATGGCCATATAATTAAGCTCATCACATTATGTAATTGAGACATTAAAATGAATAAAAGTCTCAATTTATTTTGAGTAATTTTACTCTTATCCCCTCTCGCTCCATCGTTCCAATCTCAATTGCAAATAGCCAAATTCCAAAATCAATTCCATTTCTTCCCTCAATCCAATTTCGTTCGGAGGCTGTTACATCTTGGATGTAACAATTGGATGGACCAATCACCTTGGCAGCTTCTGCTAAGTTTATCACAAAAAAAAAAAAAAAAACCAATTGGATGAAGGACCAATCACCAATGCTATCGAATCAAACTGAATGTAACTTAGATTGAGATTTGACTAAAATTTTGATTCAAAAGAGAGAGAGAGAGAGATTTGACTAAATTAATAGTTTTAGTTTACTGACCGGGTTCATGAACTACTTTTCTAAACAGTTATATGTTTATAAAATAAATGTTAAGTATATAAATTATCTTTCTAAAATGATAAGTATATTAATCTTATTTTTTATCATATTCAACATTCAGATTTTTTTTTATCATAATATAAATTAATTTAATTTTTAAATAACAAAATTAATTATTTGATATATTACTATGCACAAATAAACAATTATGAAATTCGACTTTATTTTGATATGCTTCGAGATAACAAATCTAACAGTTTTATGTTGTTAGTTTAAGCACAAAGGTAAATTTTGCTTGCAATGGAGTCTGCACCGGACTACTACCGGTCCAGTACCCATTGAATTAGTATGTTGTATGTAGGTTTTTTAGATGATCTCTAACAATTGTGTGTGCTCTATTGAAAGCATTTGCTACAATAATTAATAATCTAATTTATAATGTTATCACAAAATATCTATGGAGAGCATATTCATCCACACGTACCACAAATTATTTTGTCAGATTCTCTCTCTGGAAATACCCGGCAGACCTTTGTTGTTACAAGGATTTAATCAACAGTTGGATTGATGTGACACATGAGCTGGTCACTAATTCATTATGTGCATATATAATCATACTTTGGTTTGATCATGCTGCAGGAAACCACAGATAGGTTTTGGTTTGAGCTTCCAAATGACATGCTGAGTGAAACTATTAGTATAAATTCTCCAAAAAGATTACGTACATTTCATTGCTGTTTGTCAAAGATGGCACTCAATTGCTCATGCTCTAAATTTAGATGCATGAACACATCACATGCCCCACAGAAAAAAAAAAAAAAAAAAAAAAAAAAAGTTAAGGAAAATAATATGATGTTCTCTTCTTTGTTGAGCAAGCTCCAAAGAAGAACATATTTTTTCTCTTAGCAGTCCAAAAGATCTTCTTCTTCATTTAATCATTTATCCAAACCCAGACAACATAAAGCATTTTTAAGCAATCACTTTCAATAGAACTATAATCCCCAGTGAGATTTAGATTAGAAATTCCATTTCTCTTAAAAACCTTTATCAGATGAGGTATCCTTTTATCAGCCTCATCGCAAATTATCTCAACTGAGTTCAGATCTCGGCATTGGAAAACATAAATCACTCAATCCATTAACAGATTTCACTTCATTCAATTTTCCAAAATCCTGTAAAGAAAAAAGAAAAACAATTATACAAAGAACAACTAGTTTAGAATTCCATGTTAAACTGGCATGCCTATTCTAGTTGGCACAGGCATCAAATATGGTACCAGTAGGTACAAGTGGGTACCGGATTGACAGTGGACAAAACACCTATTACTTGCCCAACAATTACAAAAAACTTAGCAAGAAGCGATACCTTGCTGCAAAAAGACCAAAGAAATGATACCTTGCTGCAAATCAGAGTAAGCTCTTGAAGCATGGGTGAGTGCCGAAGAAAGAATGGGACAGCATCAGGGTAACTTGCAACCCAATATCCACCAAGTAATAAGCTCTTCAAATTTGGGACATCTAGCTTAATCTGGTAATTCGATAAAGATATATATATATATATATATATATATATAGATCAAGTTAGTAATCTCCATGTCATATCAGTTGAGTACAATTACATAACAACTGAAAACTGGCTATCATCCAATTTCCTTATCATGACGTCTGTTTTATTTTTTATATTTTTTTTAGGTTGGTTGTAGACCTTTTCGACCCCCCCCCCCCCCCCCCCCCCCCCCCCCTTAGGGAGAATGAACAGGTAACTTCTGTATACTTTTTGAACAAATTACATGGGCAAATTTCAGAAGTTTCATAATAACTAATCAGCTAGAATATTACATTAATAACATACCATTTCATTAAACTTCTCATGGTGTGACAATACTCCACATCCTTGATTAAAATGCAAATGTACGAGGTTAGGTGTACAAATGTAGAACTTGTCCTCCCTCTTAGTCTGTATTCTACATTGTTCCAGGATTAAATTTCTCAATGTGATAGAATATACTCCTGAAAAGGTTACCCCGCAAAAATGCAAATTCAAATTTTCAAGCCTTGGGCACCCCGAAAGTATCTTCTCCAAAAAAGCCGAATTGACCTCCATTCGTTGTAGGCTCAAAATTTTCAATCGGCTTAAATTTATATCTCTTGGTGTAATTATTTTTACATTTGGGAAAGTAAATAAACCCAATTTCTCTAACGACTGACTAGCTAAAACAGGTCTCGGCAAAATCACATTTCCGCCATAATTTTGAAGCCGAATTATAATGGAAAGAACCCAAACATCGTTTTTAACTGCGTGACTGAGCCATCTTGTACTTGTTACGAGATTAGTTGGAGAATCACTGAACAAAAGTGTTGGATTTATTAATAGGTACACCCATTATGGGAAACCCAAATCCAAAACCTAACCCATTATGAAAAGGTGTTGACCCGTTATGAAGAGGTGCATTGGTTTTTATATAAACCCAATCCCTCTCTCACTCTCTGTTATTTAACAGAAATAACAGATTCATTAATTTCGTAATACAAGAAAAACACCAAGAAGTACTCTGTTAATACAAGAAGGTCTTAGGTCGTGGAAAACGCAGGGCTTTCGGTTTCGGCTTGTGATTCCTTGCAGAACCAGTGATACTGCTACGTTTGCAAGATCCGCTTCCGCACGAAGATTAACGGAGTAATTTGTAAGTTTTATCCGTTAATTAACAAAAAATGTTTTAAAATTTTGAATGTCTTGTTTTGGGCGGTGCGGCAGTGCAGCATTGACATATCTGATGAAGTTCTCAAGCCCAAGATTCACAAATTGGTCCATGTAAAACGTCAAATTTTGCATTGAGGCCCATACATTCCTCCACCTATGAGACAATATGCTGGTCCGTCCGGCTTGTTTTAGTGGAAGAAAGGAAAGGATGTGATGTAAGAGATGATCTGGTAATTTACTTATCCTGTCAATAGTAGTTGGAATTTTTTTGGGTCTGGTACCAAGAGGTTGATGTTTTAATTTAGGTTTAGGATTAGTCATGTGGCCTCTCTTGTTTGTAGATTTCAGTGAAATAACATGACTACTCATGGTCAATGCCTTGGCTTCTGAAAAGAAAACGAACATAAGAACAAGAAATAAGTACTGGCATTGAAATATTAACAATACAGTACACTAGTGAGGCCAAGAATTTTATGAAATAAACAGTTTTTAAGAGTATATTAATTTGTTGTTAATCAGTATAAATTATGCAATGAAGCAAAAAAGATGCAATTGTGACTCGTAGAAACAAAGATTCTATCATTACTTACATATCCAACAGTAAATCTGAATCTTTGTTCACCTATTACTAGCTATTATATATTGTCTCGTTTTGCCATTAAAAACATTATTTATTGTTTCATCTGGTTATTATGTCTCATTTCGGTCCGCCACTATCATATTTGTTTTCCTCATGCTCGTTAGAGAATATAATGTTCTAGACTTCGCAGCATGATTTCAAAAGAGAAAATAATCTTCTAACATTAAAAATTGTAGCAAGTTTGTAATCTTTGACACCTCTCCTGTCCAAGTCAAATTTTTGTTACAATTGTAGCAAGGTTTTATGGGATCATTAATGCAAATATGTATTGTGCTGGCCTGAAACTGCTATGGTAAGGACAATATCTGACTTTTTGCACAAAGTTACTGTTGTCAATTCACAATTCAATATTCAAGATTTTCGAGGGATATACGTGAAGTTCCCCATTCAATATGGAAAAAATGGGATGGGAAATGAGAATGGGAATTGAACTAATTTTTACTGTGCTTGTGGAAAAAAAAAAAAAAATTCAGTCTGAATAAAATTTTTTTTCTCATACACACAGTAGCGCACCGAACAGGCCCTAAAGTGATTCTCCCTCCTACTAACAATATCTCACTTTTTCAGCCTTGACAGCTTCGGTCAAGTTCTTCAAAAAAAAAAACAGTATCTCACTTTTCTACATGTGAACTACTGAACAGTGAAGTCTTTCTCAACTTTTTGGATGATACAATCCTAATACAATCTTAATCTTTTTCTCTTTTTCTCTTTTTCTCTTTTTATGGTTTTTCTCCAATGCAAAGGAACCATATACATTGAATAGGAAGTTCTCCAATTTTATATCCAAAAAGATAAGCCCAATGCATAATGTCAGAATTAGAGATATTGCCGAAATTTTTATTAATAGAAAATATATTAATTAAATATCGAGATTAGATAACGTTTTTGCGTTTTTTCGAGATATAGGAAAAACGTGATGATTAATCATGTCCACTGGCCGTTATAGACTATCACGGCCAAGTTTAGCACTAATCACCGCACTTCTTAAAAAAAAAAAAAAATT
Organism: Carex rostrata; assembly: GCF_964058835.1. NCBI lineage: Eukaryota > Viridiplantae > Streptophyta > Magnoliopsida > Poales > Cyperaceae > Carex > Carex rostrata. The sequence continues at coordinate 5,098,438 of NC_135947.1, read as the reverse complement.
CCTGGCCGTGATTATCAATCACGGCCAGACATGCATGCCATATTAAAATGGACAAACTCATATCTCATTCTACACATCAGATCTCATTCTACACGGTCAGATATTGCACTGGATTTGAATTCTGGCCATGATTATCAATCACGGCCAGGAATTTTTTTTTTTTTTTAAGAAGTGCGGTGATTAGTGCTAAACCTGGCCGTAATAGTCTATAACGGCCAGTGGACGTGATTAACCATCACGTTTTCCCTATATCTCGAAAAAACGCAAAAACATTCTTCATTTTGGATATTTATTTAATTAATTTCCTATTAATAAAAATTTCGGGAGATATTGGCGAGTAAAAAAAAAGAATCAGAGATATTGAGGCCCACTATTACAGATTTATCATAACATACTTTTTCAAATCCCACCAAGTCCATTTCAAAGCGTCATCTTTCCTAAAATAAGCTTGAGAAAAAAATGAGTGTATCATCACCGTAGTTAAGAATTAAGATTTATAGAACATATTCAATCTCTGAGCTCTGGAGCATGTTCATTCAAAAATATCCAGTTATTTTAGTATTTATTATCTCATTTGTTGAGGATTTATAGGACGATTATTTTGTGTTTGAAGGAAAAAAAAAAAAAAAAAAAAGTCTAGCCGACGGGCATTGTAGTAATAAAATAAAATAAAATAAACATAATGAAGTCACAATCAAGTGGCCGTGCGCGCGCCACTTGGCAAAATGCCAATATAGCTATCGACGCCGACGCGGACAAATCCATTTTTCTTCAGAAATCGGATAATGCCGTAACAATCATTCTTTCAAGTGTGAATTGGGTCGGGTACAAAACAAATCCAAGATACCATTATCCATCGAGTATAATATAGGCAATATTTTAACCTAGCAGTTTATTTTGTGCTCATAGAAAACTTATTTTCCCTCCAATCTGACTTCATGTTTTATCGATTGCTGAGTTCTGTCTTAACATGTATACTCGGATTTAGTGAGAGCTTTAACGGGTTTGGTAGGAAAATGTGAGTCGGACCCGGTATAATATCTCTAGGTTTTGTTTTCTCAAGAAGTCTGATCCACAATTTTCTCCCCTGGCCCTGGCACTGGGACACCAACCAAGCAAAGGGCAACTATTCTTGATCAAATATGAAAACAGAGTTTTGGACATGGTCTAGCATTTAAGGAGGTGTGTTTTTTTTTTTTGGTAGTGCCTACAAGGAGGTGCGTTTTCATTATTATCAATGAATAGTAATGTGTTATCAATGATCATTTCATCTTGTTCAACAATTTGTTTAGTGTTTACATGTAAATTCAAAACAAAATAATTCTATACCCTTCAAATAATCATGTATATCCAGATCTAAATATAGTTATATATTGAGTTTTGTAATAACTTGCTATTTTTTTGAAATAGACTGAATAGTTTCTAAGCTTACGAAATTAAGTACGTATTGTTCTCTTTCTAATGTATATTTTTGTCTACTAATTGTTTTAGTTAATAATAAGGTGGGTGGCTGAAATATTTCATAAAAAAATGTCAATCCACATCTAATGATCTAAAATAATAAAATTTTGATGAGAGTTACTTAAGGTTGGTTTTTTTTTTTATACTTTGACCTTGTATGTATGTATTTTTGCATGTATGGGTGGGTGTGTAATTGTGCATGTGCTTACAAGTATGTATTTATTTTTTTCCATATTATACAATTTAGACCAAAAATAGAATTTTACGATTAGATTATATGCAAATACAAAATGAAAAATTAAACTTAGAAACCTCTTACAATAGTGGTATTTATTTTGACAAATGTATATAATACTAACTTTGTTTTATTATATGATTAAACTGTATGGCCTTTATGTTGAATGTTGCGATTCTATTTTGTATAAAATCAATTAATAACAAATAACAAAATTGAATTACTTCTATAAAAGTACTTAAGAACTTGCAATAATTATAAAATTATTTTTACTACATCCTTATAAAATTGGAGATAAAATTTAAAAAATATATCTTTTCTTTTTACATAAGAGTCATCTTATCTAACACTACATCCTTATAAATGATTAAATTTCTATTCAACTACATTCCTGTGAATACCCTCAGAAACCACTATACTTCTAACACTATAAAATAAAATTGTTAACATACCTCTAGTGATAAAATCATAGTTACTCTGTATGTTTATGCGTCAAAATTAAAGAATCCAACAAATTAAGCAAGCTGATATCCAGAATTACGTATTAACAAGTAGACCGAGTGTACTCAAAATGTATCAATTTGGGAGCCGAATCACTGCCTCCTCTCTCTGGCTCTCTGCTGCCCCCACTCATTCTTCTCTCGCTCTCTCTTTTCTATAATAACGGATAGCCGCCACTGATACCAAGCTTCTACCCTTCCCCACAGAAATACCAACCCCACAACAAAATTTAGCCCAAACCTCAATTCGGAAAACATATAAGAACAGCAGGGGAGACAAATACAAACGATCGCGCAAAGAATCCATCCAATTCATTCCGATCGGATTTCCGTTTGATCCGACCTATCCATCTCTTCCTTTCCCTTCTCCGATCGGTGGGATCACCGTTCGGTGAGCGCCTTCGGTTTTACTTGTTCTTCGTCAAGGAGTTAGGGTTTGGGTTTTGGAATGACGTCAGAGGATGTGATGGGGAAGAGCACCGGCGAGACAGCTGTCTCTCGCATCGTGATTACGGAGGAATCCAAGGCGACACACGCGGTAGTCACCGTGTGCAAGTCTCTCTTCGCTGGTGGTGTCGCTGGTGCAGTGTAAGCTCTTTGCATTTTCCTTTTGTATCTCTCTGTTTTTTTTATATGAGTTGACTGGTGTTTTGTTTGTATGGTTTGTTCCTTTCCCTTTTCTGGTGCTATTGTTATTTTGGAGTTATGATATGATGAAAATTATTTTTCTTGAGGAAGTGGAAAAGGGCTGTCAGAAATTGATTTGAATTTTTGGTTTATTACTTGCTTGTTACCTTGCAATTCAATATGTTGATATGTTATCGGCAGAATATCTCAAGTAGAGTTTTTCTGGATAAACAAGATTTTTCTTTCTTTTTTTTAAATAAGGTTCTCTTTGGCTAGTAATGGCAAACTTAGGTTTTGAGGGTATAAATGCATAGTTTGGTAGTAACTGATGTAAAGAATCTTTCCAATATTCATGTCCTTCTTTTCATTATGGAAGAATTGATTCTTGCTTCAACCCCCAAAAAAGCTTAAAAACCTTTTTATTTTTATTTTTTAACAACAACAAGAGCATTCATGTCCTTTTGTTATTATATTATTTATTGATTGATATACCATATTTGGTATGCTTTTTATTATTAATCAACCCGTTCATGGTGCTTTATATAGAACCTGGCTTTCAAGATGATGTCATTTGTTAGGGATTGAAATGAAATTTAAGGTGATAGGTACACATCATGTAACAAGTGGGATTTTGTGGAAAATAGTTCACGGAAGTTCTATCTAGTTGTGTCCAAAATTGTTACTTTTGTTTTGTGAGGTTGCTGCAAGGGCTTTCTGCCTTTTTATCTAGTTGTGTCCAAAATAGTTGTGTGCTGATTGGTGATTGAATTTACCAAATGTTAGGTGCATAGACAAATATTAAAGTGTTAGTGCAGGGTCACTTGTGGTCATTTAAGAGATCAAATTAAATTTGGCCGTCTTATAAGAAAGGACTCAATTATGGTATTCCTTGACCAAGGGACTCAATTATGGTATTCCTTGACCAAGTTGTCATTTCCCAACTAATTATATTTTTTGAAGATTGTAACCTATTTGGATATATTTGTTGTCTGGGCCTTTTGTGCTGTTTCCTTCTTTCTGTGTCACTTGCATTTGCATGTACTTTATTATCATTTCTGATACTTAATTGCTCATTTATGTTGAGAAGTACTTTTCACTTTGCAGAATTATTTGTTTTTCATTTTTGCCTGTAAAAGAACTAATAAGATAATGTTTATACTTCTTCACAAGTAATATAACCAAATGGAAATATTCTGTACTGTTTATACTTTTTTCATTTTGTCTCGTTTTCAATTCGATAAGGAGTAGTCAGGTTTATGATACTTTAAACAACACTATAATAACATAAGTGAAGTTCTTAATATGAATATATAAATGACAAATATTCGTGCAATAGCATTCTATATAATCCAACACAATACATTTTTAACTAACAATAAAAACATCTTACAGTAAACAACACTAAATATAATGATGAATTAACAAATTGTTTTAAGCAAAATAAAAGATAAATAAATTCAAGGATGCATAAGCATAATTCATTATAAATTTATGTTGATTAAAAACATAATTTAGAGCTCCGAAAAATTATGATAGAGACAATATTCAGTTATATGCTGTCAGATTTGGTTTTAACCAATATAAATTTAGAATCCATAATCAATATGTATTTTTAGGGTTTATTGAAATTCAATCCACACCTAACCAAGTAAAATTTAAATCCGTTATTTTTCGGGTTAGGCAGGTTGATCGGGTCAGGGGGGTTGGTACACCCCTACAACTTTTTCATGTGCCTTTTTTATTTCAATGATATTTATAATGATTTTTTTTATGTACTAACCAATTTTTATATAAATGTTACATATAATAATCTTTTTCTTCAATCTAGGTCCCGCACTGCAGTAGCTCCACTTGAACGGCTAAAAATCTTGCTCCAGGTATGAGCTCTCTCTCTCTCTCTCCCTCAATTTTTTGCAGCGGCTGCCAAATAAGTCCTTAACCTCTATAGCACAGTACATGTCAAGTCCTACATACTAAAAAAAAAAATCTCTCTCTCTCTCTGTGCACCCTCTTTTCATCCATCAATCTTATGGCATTGTATCATTTCAGGTCCAAAATCCCCACAATATAAAGTACAATGGTACAATTCAAGGCCTCAAGTACATTTGGAGAACTGAGGGGCTTAGAGGTCTTTTTAAGGGAAATGGTACCAATTGTGCCCGAATTGTACCAAATTCAGCTGTCAAATTTTTCAGCTATGAAGAAGCATGCAGGTTGCTTTTTGCTCCATATTTCCAATGTAAACTTCTTTTTTTACACCTTGATTATTATTTCCTAGAGAAATCACTAATTCCTCATTCCTATTGCCACTTGTTCTGGTACTTAATTTTGGCAGAGGGATTTTGTGGCTTTATCGAAGCAAGACAGGAAATGGTGCGTAACCGGTAACTCTGGTTTTTCTGATTTAATGTTGTATTTTTTATAATGCAACATATCTTCATTTCCTTGAGAAACTAAGATTTTTAGAATTCTCTATTTACATATCTAAATATTTCTTATATAGAGCGTAAGATATCCGTTGCATTTATATCCTAGAAGAATGTAATTAACACATCTTTCGCTAGTCCTTTTTTCTCCCTTTACCACGAGAAATGTCACCGAGTGTGTGAATTTTAGTTGTCTAGTTTGCTTAATCAATGGTAGATTTTAACACTTGTTATATAATAATGAAATTGGAAAACTAATGTTATGTGAAATTAAAATAATACAAGTTTTACCATGTAAGAGGCCGTATGTTTGACTTCATTAATAACTGCAGAGGATGCTCAACTGACTCCAGTGTTGCGGCTTGGTGCTGGTGCATGTGCTGGTATAATAGCTATGTCTGCCACTTATCCCATGGACATGGTTCGTGGCCGGATTACAGTCCAGGTAACTCTTTTTAAAATTTCTTGCACCCCTTCACAATCAATCCTAGTACAGGTAAGAAGATGCTTGTCACCATGTGATCTTTTCTTGGCCTGTTGGGGCTACTTGTCCCGAGTTGAGGTTTTCTGAAGTTAGTTGAGATCCAAAGTTTAGAGTGTTGTGTAGCTGGTCCTATCAATACCTGCATGTCAGGTTTAGCATCTTTATGTAAAGCGTTTAACACCCACTGCATACTGGTACTGGTACTGGTACTGGGCATTATGGTATCCCTTCTGAATTTATTGTACTTGGTGGATTGCTTAATCTTTTTGTATTTATGGTTGTTACTTTATGCTGTTTGCATATTTTACAGACTGAGAAGTCACCATACCAGTACAGAGGCATGTTTCATGCATTAAGCACTGTGTACAGAGAAGAAGGCTTCCGTGCTCTCTATAGAGGCTGGCTTCCTTCTGTTATTGGAGTGGTATCTCTCTCTCTCTCTCACACACACACACACAAAATTTAAACTTCAAGTTCCTAATCCAATTCAGGATGTTGATTTTAATCTGCATTACAAATTGTTCATGTGTATAATAATTGTTAACTTTGGGTTTCACTTTGTACGGCTTCAAGCTGAAAGATCAATATTTTAAATTGATTACAATGAATCTTGTGTGGTGTTTTTTTTTTCTCTGCCATCGTCATCTTAAGGTGCACTGGAATTGAATTTTAATTGTTATTATTCTGCTAAAGTTCAATTGTGACATGGCACAGGAATCATTTATAGGATTGTCAGAACTCTTGGAACAATAATTGATCATTTGTGATTCAAGGATGTTACAACATGCATCTTTTTGAAACAACTAAAAGAATGAAAACATCTATTCCCTTCTTTCCTCTTCCTTCTCTCTTTCTTTTTTTCTCCTTTTGTTTTTTTTAAGGTAAAAGTAACTCTGTTTAAAAAGTTTCAACCAAACAGTATGTTAGTATACTAGTTTGTGGTAAGAATCAATCATTACTCTCTACTATTCATTTTGGTGCAGATTCCGTATGTGGGGCTAAACTTTGCTGTTTATGAGACGCTTAAAGACTGGCTACTGCAGTCAAAACCCTTCGGATTAGTTAACGAGGATGCAAAGGAGTTGGGGGTGGCAACGAAGCTGGGATGTGGGGCCGCTGCTGGCACAGTGGGCCAGACAGTGGCATACCCTCTCGATGTGGTCCGTCGGCGCATGCAAATGGTCGGCTGGAATCATGCTGCCTCCATTGTCACTGCTGGGGCCCACGGTAAGGAACAGCCCCTCCAGTACTCTGGCATGGTTGATGCGTTCAGGAAGACAGTTCGCCATGAGGGGTTCGGCGCTCTGTACAAGGGCCTTATTCCTAACTCTGTCAAGGTATTTTAATTAACTTCTTTGATTTTGTGGGATTAAATTCAGGAACTCTGATAAGTGGTAAGAAGAGTAACAGTTCAAACTTGGTGGACTGCATGTACATCTTTATTACAACTTGAGTAGCTACACTGCATGAGTACTAGAGGAAAATACCATGGCAAAGCACAGAAAGCGCTTTTAGTTTGGAAACAAAATGATTTCATAGGATATCAGAGAAACAGCAGCATCTAATTTCCATTTGGATATTCTTAGAAGAGTTCCATTCTGCTGCCATAGAATCCCAATGTAGTGAGTGATGCACCAAGTTTCATAGGGTGCAATTAGGTTGCTGATATACTGGCCCATGCATTGGGACTTATCTGTCACTGTCCCAATGCAATGCTATTGGGTCAAGGCAGTAGGTGTGAACTTTCCAATAGAGTTCTGCTGTATATTATGGTAATTTTCTAAGCACATGAGCTTGCAATGATGCCTTGTGTTAATGTTATATTTTTAAGGTACTTTAGCACAATTATGGGCTATGGTTATGGCATTTTTAAATTTAGAGGCATCTAGGTTTTTTCAAAATAAGGTTGGGTCTTGTAACAGGCTACTAGGTGCCCGTAGATGGTTAAACTTGAAAATATAAGTTGAGTTTTGAACTCATATAGCCCCATATGATAATAGCCTTGAGTTTTCAAGAAACAATTTGGAAGTTTGAGATGTGAGTTAAGATGTATGTGTCAAGATTTAGAATAACTTCCAATGTTCTAGATATGAATTTAATGAAAGCTATTCAGTGCAAAATTATGGATGTTGAATGTGAGGTCGACTGATAGGGCTTTCTACTATGTTCAGGTTGTCCCATCAATTGCAATTGCTTTCGTGACATATGAATGTGTAAAGGATATGCTTGGTGTGGAGATGAGAATATCGGATTAAAGGATAAAAGCATGGCTTGTTATTTTTGTAGGGTTCTGACTCCTAGCTTTGTAGGTGGTGCGGTAATTTAAAAAGAACTTGTAGAAGGGAAGGTTGAAGACCTTCTCTAATTTGTGTTGATAATAGTCAACAATTTGTTTTAAGTTGTATTTGCAGCTGGGCAACGTCTTACCTGCTGTGGCTATTCACAATAAAAAAAAAAATTAATTGGCTTGCAGTTATTTTTTTGTGGATCTGTTTCAGTATTCTATGTAGATTGTAGAGACCAGAAATCTGGTTCCAGATGGAAATAAATCTTCTGTTATTTTGATCCCAGCCATTCAAAAATTTTCATGCATGATAATCAGTGTTCTAAATAGCTAGTTATAGCTTTTTCAGATCCTAAAGGCTATGGTGCTATGGGCGATATATAACTAGCTAACTACTTAGTGCAATTACTTTTGTTTTTAACCGTCCCGCTATACTGCTATAACCGCTATTTAAACCATTGATGATAATTAATACAAGTGCCTACGGGCTTTTGATCAAAAAAAAAAAAAATCATGTGCGGATCTTAATGAAGAAATTTTGTCATGAATGAATCTCGATGAAGATCAACACCTGTAATCGGAATAACAGATTCCTGTTATTCCTTTCGAGTAACAGCAAAAAAAATTCTGTTTCAGATATGGAAGAACTTTTGCCGTGTTATTTTTGTGTCTGCTTTTATGTTAAGGGTTCCAAAATAAAGGTATAAAAATCAGCACATGCAATAATCTATTATAATTTGGCCATGTCAAGGCTGATTATGTTCTAAATTTATTCGTTTTCTATAAGCTGGTTATGCAAGTGCATCCTATGCTACATTTTTTTCTTGAATATCAAAACATCTTGGTTATGGTTGCATCTGTTTAGGAATCACAACAGCTGCTGCTGTCTTGTTAATTGTGAACGAAATGTCCCTTTCTTTTTTTAATGGACTAGTTGGATATTGTCCAGAGGTGTAAAGATGATGAAAACATAAAGTTACTTTTTTCATGTGATCATTTTGCTGCTCCTTATTGTCAGACATGCAAAATCTGAACGGCGTGTATTGTTTTTTAAACATCCAATATGCTGGTGTCCTCGTGCTAACTTGTTGACGAAGTAAAAACTATCAGATCCATCACCTTGTAAAGTGTTACTTACACCACCAAAATCATTCAAGAACCATTCATATCTATTTACATTAAAATGTGCAACGCAGAAAACATGAAAAAACAGGTAAAGCAATTCGAATTTAGTGGAAACTAGAGATTTTTAAGAAAGTCAATCGGTACCAAGGGTCCTGAAATCCTGTAGACTGTCAGAAAAAATTCAGCCAGAAGAAAAAAAAGGAAATTGCCAGTTTGATCAGGATCTTGATGATTAAAGCAGTCACACCTATTTTAGCTCCCTGATTATTAGACCAGAAAATAAATTGAAAAGAAAAACAAGATAATGTACCTCCTGCTTTTGACTCTATGCAATAGGTTTGGAACTCCACCTAAATATAATTGCAACTAACTACAACACAATAATATGTCAACACAGATAAAATCTAAATGTGCAGAAAGAAAAAAGAAAGCAAGATTTGTCATGCATTACACAACAATTTTCATTTATATATACTGAGGCAACCTGAAAGACTAAACTTCTACCTTAAAATGAAATTTACTGAAACTAATGCCGAGTTCGTTTGGAAATTGCAATGAGAATATTGCAATTCTCACGGTAGTACTCGATCGCCATGCAAAGCTGCCTGATCACCTCCTTTTTTTCTTCGTCTTTCAAGTTTATCTGCATTTCCTCCTCCTTGATCCTTCTCTCCAGTTCCACCAATCTAGTCTTCATTTTTTCCTTCTCAGAATGTTCTTCATCCAAATTCTTTTTCAAAAATTTTAACTCCTCATTAAGCTCCAGAACCCGTGAAACAAAACTGGAGAACCTCTCATCAAAAATTGATTTCAGTTCTTTGATTCTATTTCCTAAGGCTGAGATCCCTACCTTTGCATTTTGCTCTGTTTCTACAAGGTGGTTTTCAAGATAATTGAGTCTAGCTATCATTTTTGACATTTTCCCCTCGAGATCTCGCACTTTCAGGTTTAGACCCTCGACCATATTCTTGGAGTTCTCCTCTTTGTATCTACACTCTGTTTCAGTGACTTTCAGCTTTTGATTTGACAGCCTGAGCTGCACCTCGAGAGCTTGAAGTTGAACATTCAATTTTGCAGTTTCACCCTCTGAAAGTGCAAGCTTTCCTTTTTGCTCCAAACAGGTTTCTTCCAATTTTTTTATCTCTCTATTTTGTTCTGTGCTGAGAGACTCTAGTGCAGTAATATGCACCATGGAATCCACGTATGCATCTCTCAATTCTTTGCAACTAGATACTAACTCTCCAAAGTAATAACCTAGATCATCTACACAGGCTTCTTGATTGACAATTTTGCCCCTCAACCTCTCCTCCCCATTCTTACCCAAAACTTGGTTTTCCAGGCATTTCTCAAAAATTAATTTCACCTCCTCTTCTACTTTCAACTTTTCAGCAGATAGATTCACAATCTCCCCTTGAAGTTCTAAATTTTCGAATCTTGCTTCTTCCAAACCTCTCTCCACCTGCTGCAATTTCACTTCCACTCCCTCTTTCTCTTCTTGCAATACTTTCAGCTTGTCTCTCAAATCATCTATTCCACAGTCCAACTCAGATCTAATGGCATTCAACTTGTCTCTCTCATCTGTCAAACCCTGCAACTCCACTTCCCTCTTTTCTACAACATTTGCAAGCAAAATATTTTCGTTCTCTTTTATTTCTAGAATTTGTTTCAACTCTGCCTTCTCTGTTGATTCTCTTTCTAGCTTCGCATTTAGATCACCATTGGCATCACACAACTTCTCTCTCTCATCCTTCAGCTGCTCACATTTTAGAGTAAGTTCACTTACGATACTCTCTTCTTCTTGCAGTTTACTACATAGTCGCTCTATCTCCTCTTGCATATTCTTATGTTCTCTCTCTACACTCACCAATTTACTACTCAACTCTTCTATACTTGTATTAGCTCTTTCGAACACAAGTTTCAAACTCTCTCTATCTTCCTTTGCTTCCTTTAGTTCACACAAAATCCCAGAATTTGTCGATATTAGCACTTCCTTCTCAATATTTGCATCATTCAGTTGCCGGTTCAGATCAGCCTCTAGCTGGTTCTTTTCCTCCATTTTCTGGTTCAAATCTGACACCTCATCTCTCAACCGATCCATTTCAAAATTTGAAATATGCACAAATTTCTCATTTTCCTCACAAATTACTCTCAACCGTTCATTATGTTCTCTCTCTACACTCACCAATTTACCACTCAACTCTTCTATACTTGTATTAGCTCTTTCGAACACAAGTTTCAAACTCTCTCTATCTTCCTTTGCTTCCTTTAGTTCACACAAAAGCCCAGAATTTGTCGATATTAGCACTTCCTTCTCAATATTTGCATCATTCAGTTGCCGGTTCAGATCAGCCTCTAGCTGGTTCTTTTCCTCCATTTTCTGGTTCAAATCTGACACCTCATCTCTCAACCGATCCATTTCAAAATTTGAAATATGCACAAATTTCTCATTTTCCTCACAAATTACTCTCAACCGTTCATGCAATGCCCCATTGTCATTTTCAAGGGTCTCCATCATATCCAAGTTTTTCTTCAAATTTGAAATCACCAAATTTTTTTCCCCCAATTCTTCTTTTAATTGTAAGGTCTCCTTTTTCAGCTGATCATTTTTAATTTCAGAAACCTCCAATGTTTTCTCGACCTGGCTCAACTGGCTGAACGCCTCCTGTTTTTCTACTTTTAGCACCTCGTTCTCATCAGAAGCTGTCTCCAGTGAGTTTTTCAAGTTTGAAATAACTGATTCCTTTTCCTCTGCCTCCTTTTCCAATTTCAAAATCTGTTGTCTAGCCTCCTTACTTTCTAATTTCAGCATCTCATTTTCTCCACAAACGCTCTCAATTTCTTTTCTCAAATTCGAAACAACTGATTCTTTTTCCATTGCCTCCTCCTTATATTTCAAAATCTCTTGTCTAGCCTCCTTATTTTCTAATTTCAGCATCGCATTTTCTCCACAAACGCTCTCAATTTCTTTTCTCAAATTTAAAACAACTGATTCTTTTTCCTCTGCCTCCTTTCTAAATTTCAAAATATCTTGTCTAGCCTCCTTATTTTCTAATTTCAGCATCTCATTTTCTCCACCAACACTCTCAGCTTCTTTTTTCAATTTCGAAATAACAAATTCTTTTTCCTCCATTTCTTTTTCAAAGTAGCTAATATCTTGTTTAACCATTTTATTTTCTAATTTTAGTGCCTCGTTCTCTCCAGAAACACTCTCCAGTTTGTTATCCAAATTTCTAATTAGAGCATCTTTCTCCTCCAATTTAGCCATGAGAGGGGTGGTTTCGTCCAAATCTGAATCTGAAGAATCAGAGCTGGATGAACTGTGCTTCAACTTGAGATCGCCATTTCCTCTCTCTTTGGGACTAATCTTGTTCTTCAATTTACCAATCAAATGGTCATAGTTGTGGTACAAGGCTTGGTAACCATTATGAAATTCTTTTATGAGAGAAGACAGTTCTGATTTATCAACTGAATCAAGGGAATATTCTTGATGAGTACTGGTGTCATCCCCTATAAGCTTCAGTATTTTATCCAAATTCTTCTCCATTTCTGAAAAGAAAACAATAATCAAAGGTGTTATTTACAACAGCAATAATTAATTTTCATTTCATCGACATAGTATTCATCTTTTAGCACAATTAATTGTAGCTAATAACGGTTAGGTTACAAGACCAGCATTAACTGATTCATGCCAACTGTGAGATGAGTGCTTTAAGATACTCATTATTCTCTTTTATTGTATCCTTTTATATTTTTGTTTTGCTTGTTCCCTGCATTTTTCAGTTCAATGGCAAAGTTATGTAAGATAGAATAGGATCAGGCTGAGGCTGAGGTTTAGTTCTATAATCGAGGGCTACATAAAGGCTTAATTGGAGTTACGATGCCATGAAGACAAACCAATAAGTTCTGTTCATGAAAAGCAATCATAGGTTTCTAAAGTTACAAAAAAGATTAGCAGGTGTTTAAGAAGTGTTAACAAGACTAAATGCAATAACATCTTACATAAATTACAGGTTTTGTAAATTTAAAATATCAGAGTAAATTTCTCAAAGATTGAAGAGTAGTTACCCTTTTTCTTTTCCAGTACATCAGAACTATCAGAATGAACATTGGTCCCCACAATGGACGACAAAAAGTGCTCGATTCGGTGCTTCCTTGTCATGTTGAGCAATTGACACCTTTAAAAGGACACTTCACCACCTATCGGCCTCTCAATAGCCAAATCCTTTTATTGAGTCTGCTAATGAAATAAACTGCCAAGAAATAAAAAAGAACATGTTTGTTAACCTTCTCAGGATGTGTATAAAACATATGTAAGGACAATTCTATAACCCGTTTATACTGGTATCAGATACTCCATTCTCTAGAATATTTCTCTTGTATACCGAAACTAACCAAATCTCACAAACAAAAAAATTATAAAATAGACAAAAACCTAGCATAGTATAAATATAAAAACTTCAAAAGCATCTTGCTAAAATATAAGGGTGAAACCTTCATGTTAACTGATATTTTACAAAAAAAATTAAACTTTTTGGTAAATATTAGAAATTCCACAGATACATATTGTAATTAAATATGGTTTTGGTAATTTAAGAATTCAAACCCAATTCAGAACAGCTCACGTTCTTTCTGCACTAAGCTATGTGAATTAGCCAAAATAAGCCAATCTTTTGGAGATTTAAATTATCACAATTAAGCAGAACTAAAAAGTCAGCATAACAGAATGTAATGGCATTGAAATTTGATTGCAGAGTCCATGAAATGAAATGGCAAAGAATTAGAAAAGGATTTGTAGTTCAATTGATTTTTTTTTATAATAAAATTTCAATTGATTTTCAATTTAACTATCAGTTGTCCACTGGAAATGCTAATGTACCAATCAGTTTCTTAAAATAAGAATTTTGATTTTGAAGAAAAGAAAAAGATCTTATGCAGTTAAGATTTTGATCTGAGAATAGAGATACTTGCAAATTTTACTCAAAAAAACAATTCTCTCTCCTTTACTTCTTTTTTTTCTACTTCTTGACCAGACATCAGTAATCAACTTATTTTACATCAACTTCTGATATTGCAAAATTGAAAGCGTATATACAAGTGACCTAAGATTAATTGCTTTAAGATGAAAATTTAACAAACACGAGTCTATCAAACCATTCAAAATGAACTTTGGCTCTTTGCTTAGAAACTGGATCATATTACACCTCAGCAATTACCTACCCCACCTAGATCCTCAATAGTCAATAGGGTAAAAATAATAGTAAAACAAGAGACACCACAAAAGCAAATTGACGACTTACATATCCTATCAAAATCAAAGAGAGGTTGCTAGAGAAGTGAAGAAACTTTAATCGTAAGATTTCATGACTAACATCGGAAATGGAACTAAAATCCAAAAATTGATGACATGATTATGGAAAACAACAGAATTGGAAAAACTGCTCAAAAGATTAAAAGTTGATCATTTGAAAATTGAAAGTAATAATCAAATCAAGAACATTTAATTCAGACGATTCTGAAATTTTAGATCGTTTTCCTGTTAAAATAAGTGGGAATCTAATAAAAAAAATAAGGTGACAAAAATGTCAAGGCATACCTCAATCTGTTCCAATCCTATTCCTCTGAAATATCCTCTAGAATCTGAACAAATTAAAAAAGAGAACGAAATTACGAAACGGAGATAGCTCCCAGCGTCGAACAACAAAACGAAATTAGATCGGGACCCTGATTCAATTTCTTCGAGGAGAAAACAAATGAGAAGAAAGTACCTGAAGCGTTTCTCTTCAGAGAAAGAGCGGTGAGTTCCAGTGGAGTATAGAGGAGTCGTGGTAGCATGTGGTAGATTATAATTTTGGACGTTACAAAAACATGTTTACACCCAACGTTCTCTGTATTTACAATGATGCCATTGCTCACATGGCCAGCGTTTGTTTTCTGCTGAGCGATAAAATTTCCCGTGGATTCGGTTCCCAGACAAAAGACCATAATTCAATGTTCTTATCAAATATCGAAATTTTTTAATTAGCACTCCATAAAATCAAAATTGATTGATAACCACTCTATTAGCTGTTTCTTAATTAATACCATCTACGTAGACTGGTTCAGCGCACTAAATTAGATTTGTACGCGGATTGAAGATGCGCACCAATTCAATATGCACACTGAGGATGTGCACCAATCAATGCGCATACTGAGTTGGCACACCATTTCAATTCAATAAAAATGTGAATGATAGTCAAAGTATGAGGACCAAGCTGTTGTGTTGTATATTTTTTCTCATTATCGGTTGACGCACCAAGTTGTTGTGTTATTTATTTTTTCTCATTAAATGATCTGAATAGAATTAGACACTGTCAAATAAAAGGTGAAGTCCAAGTGTCTCATTTGAGACAGTAAACCATGAGACAATGTCAAATAAATGAGACAAAGTCAAAGGCACGGTTTAGACAAACAGGACAAAACTAAAAAAAAAAAAAAAAAAAGCTTGGTGCGCACAAATTGGTGCGCCAACCCAGTCTTTGGTGCGCATCCCCAGTCTGTGCACCAATTCAATTTGGTGCGCCAACTGGGTACGTCCGTACGTGTAGGTGGTAGATTTTGAGATTTGATCAATTGGATGGTAATCAATTAATTTTAATTTATTAGAGTGATAACTAAAAAAATTTGATATTAAATACATAAATATTATTTCCATTTTATACTTTCTATTTGCATACATGATGCTATGAAAAATAAGAATTATAATTTATTTAAATTTAAAACATTTGGTTATCATATATTACATTAGTTACAGTAGACGGGGTTTATTTAGGAATTCCTTAATGTAGCCACCGGGTACGCAGTTGTGTGGCGGATGCCAGCTCAGAGGCAAAAACAAACCAGGCCAATCCAGTCAAATACTCCGGGATCCAATTACCGCCTAGTATAGTTACCGTCGGAATAAACCTGCAGTGTGCTGACGTGGAGAAACCAGAGGCTCTTAGGTGACGACGGTGACCCTGTGGGGTCGGTTCTCATCTCCCGCGTTGTAGCCCGTTGAATTTCTTTCCCGCCACAAATAAAGCAAATAAGGAGTGGGGACACGACTACACGAGTCCCCATTCTCTGAAGTAACTCAAATTTTGATTTCAAAGCTGGACCTTCCGATTTCAATCCAGATTCCAGAATGGACAAACCCCATAATATTCGTGCCAAAGATATGGATACAAAATTAAATTCGATGTACTTTAGATGATCCTTACCCGACACACTACATCACTACCCAATATGAATTTAGATCCTCTCCAGTACGTAATAGAGAATCTTTTACAATTACTGGATCTAGACCGTTCTTTTTAACTTGGCACGAATCTCAAAGTCCAATAATACTTCCCTGCGCTAGCTCGAATCCAAAGCGGTTCAGAGTTGATCTCAACCGTAAAATGAAGAGAATCTTTTACGGTAATGGAGAGGATCCTTGTCCACCCAATATTTCGTCCTGAAGTAATGATTTTAATCACAACAACGTGGGACCGTAATCAGAAGTGGAAAAATATGTAGTTTCTGAAAGGTCCCTTCATCAATAGTTTTGAACTCCGTATTTCCTCAAAAAAAAAAAAAAAGTTTTGAACGCAGTACGCAGATGCCACGTGATAAAATTTTGATAACTGATAAAACTTTGGTTTTTTTCTTTTTGTTATAGGCGCCTATCATACGTAGCTCCAGCTTCCACCCAATCACGCAAGAAATGTTGAGGATTTTTTTTTTTTAATTCAAGCCCGTAGGCACTCACACAACACACTCGCGCGACTCGAACCCATGTTCTTCCGTATGCTCTAGAAATTGCTTGTGGCAGTAGTGAAGAAAAAAAATGTAATGTTGACCAAAATTTTTTTTTTTAAAAAAGTGATAACGTCATTAAAATGATAGAGGACAATCACGTTATGCAAAAAATAATATATGTGACTGTGGTCACACCGTAATGTGATCAAACATGATGTTACAAATCAAATTACAGCTTTTAATTTGATTCAAATAAAAAATATAAAAAATTAGGATATAAGAAATTATTGCAAAATTAATTAAAATAACGAAACAATGCTGAAAAAGTTTATCGCGTCGCATGACGTGTCAGGATGTTTTTTTTTTATTGAGAGGAACACATGCTACGCAAACAGACACGTCATGTGACCAACGAGCATGATGTGCCGTGCTGTAGTGGGTCTGTAACATGCCGTGACAAAATTAATAACCACGTGATTTCTTTTGCTATGCAAGATATTTACACAAATTTCTATTACAAAATTAACAGATGCATTATTTATGATAAAGATCATCAAATTGATATAATGTAATTAGTTATTTTGTTAACAAAAATGTTAAGAATAGGACAGGAAAAAAAAATTGGGTTCGTTGTCAATTATATTCATACATACAAAAATTGCAAATAAATGTGGACATGTCAAGTACCCTAGTTGAAAGGAAATATGTGAAGGTTAAGCAGAGTAATTAAGTGATTTATTAGGTATGTTAGATGGACTGAGTTGAAGCACTTGGCATGTTTTAGGTCAAGTATTGAAAGTACTAATTTGATTCAAGTATATTTTCAATAGCATCTCCCTTTCAAAAATTCAATGCCAAATTTACTTTACAAATTCCAATATCACAGTCAAGTATTGAAAGTATTGAGGATTCCTGGCTTTGTTGACTTCATTTTTTTTCTCAAGCAATGAACTGACAATCCGAGCTGGCTGAATCTCGTTTCAAATAAATTTGAATCAAAATTTGCACAGGGTTTGATTCTTTGATTCCAAAAACGAGGGAACTGAAATTAATACACATGTTAACTGATGCTTGGCCATGTGAAACCTGGACCCACTGGTTTTGGATGCAAGTATCAATTTGGTGAAAGCAACAATTTAATGAAGGTGTTGATGCATTGTACATTTGTACTATTGTAGCAAAGAAAATTGTATGAATGCTAATTAGAGCGGTCCAGATTATTTTTGTGGTAATTAGCTGTTATGTGTCGGACAATTTGCAGTAACATGTTTTGTCAAGTTACCATTGGAGTCGGATCTTGAGATATTTCAAATGATTCTAAATCTGAATTTTCAGAATTGAAATAATTAATTCTAGAGTGAGGCTATAGTACTATGCATAGCATATATCGGTTCCTACTATGTATTCATAATATTATTTCGAAGTTTAAATAGTTAATTCAAGTAATTTAACATGATTTTTATATGAAAATATATTTTAAGAGCAAACTTTAAGTTGTTTATATTTTATTTTTTAACTATTTTTTAGATGGTAGAAAATCACTGATTTCGAGTGGGCCTTACATAGATCAAACAATTATTCTACCTATCTTAAAAAAATGATACAAATTTTTTAAAAGAATGTAAATTAAAAAAATTAAGTATATTTTTATATTAAAATCATATTAAACAGTTTGAATTAGGGGTATAAACGGATACAGATAATCCGTTTCGTATCCGGATTAAATGGATACAGATTATTGCGGATACCGATACGGATAATTTTTGCATATGGTGAAAAAATGGCAGATACGGATAATTTCATGAAGGTGAATATCCATATCTGTGTCCGCAATTATCTGGATCCGAAATTACTTCCAATCAGTTTTAACTTTACTGCTTCAGATAGAAATTGTTATATATTATCCCATATTAATTATAGTCTTGGTTGTGGTATAAATGATAATACGATATGGTTTTTAATTTAATATCTTTTTTACTAGTGGTAGTGCTTCAATAATGCACGCAATTTTTTTTTCTTTTTATCTCCATTTCTTCATTCTTCATTCTTTTTCATTCAAGACTTTAGTCCGTGAATGTAGTATACTTTTAGTCTCTGCTAAATTGGTTTTAGTCATTGTTTCAAGACAAAAACAAATCATTTTTTTGTATCTTAAAATGCATAACTCAATTATCGGATAATTATTCGTTTCGTATCCGTTTAAGGCGGATATGGTTTTAAATTTTGATATATATTTACTTTCTGTATCCGTATTCATATCCGCTCATTGAAAAACAGATATAAATATGGTATTAGCATTATCCGCTCCGAAATCACTCCGTTTACACCTCTAGTTTGAATCAATTATTTAGAGTTTGAATAAATATATGAATCCATAGTTCGCATTAGTGATTATTTATATTTTGAATAAATATATGAATCCATAGTTCGTATAGTGATGTGCGCTATGCACAGTACCGTAGCATCATTCACTAATTGATTGTGTAAGAAAAACCGAAGTCTAGAGGAGAAGACGATGTCTGCATGAAAAATAATAATTATTTTATTTGTTATCACATCTATAATAACAAATAAAATAATTATTATTTTACATACATATATATCATCTTCTTCCACTACATGATTGGATTTTTATTAATAATTAATTATTCACACAATTAGCTTTGGACACCTGCCAAATTAAAAACAAACGTTGGTAATGTTATAAGTTATCACTATTATTTCTAGATGGCAGGAATTCAAACGTATATAAGGATAATATAAACGTATTTATTTTCGTTATCTCCATCGTATATTCAAGCTTCTAAATTCATGAAATTAAAAATTCTATTTTTTTTGTTTGAAAAATTCTAAAATATTTAAATAACAAAATACAACTATTATGTATAATACTTCCTCCACATGACATATTAAATATTATTGTCATTTCGACCCGAAATTTTTATAAATATCCAAATCAACTAACAAATTACGGAATCTACCCTGTTTTGCAATGAAATTCGAAAAATACCCAATCCGGTTGTCCAATAACCGGATTTAATACAAGTGTCCGGTTATCCACTCCCCGAACTCAAAAATACAAGTCCGGTTAATGGTTAACCAGATTTGTGCATTGTTTTTTTTTTTTTTTTTTTTGAAAACAGAATTTTTTTATTATTTTTTATTTTTTGTATTAAAATATTAGAAATGTTGAATATATTTCTTTGAAAATAGATGAAATACAATATAATTTAATTTATTAGAAAGACTGCAACAAATAACCCGGATCAATATTTTTCAGATCGGATTTTTCGCGGCTGTAAGAAAAATTAATATATTTCTTTATGTGTTATTGGAAAAAAATAAAAATAATTAGATTCTGAGTTATTGATCCCGGTTCAAAAGTCACTTCTAGGTAATCCAGAAAATATTGTGATCCTTCTAGTACATTTAATTTATAAAAAGTTGTATCTATTTTTGAAAAAAATCAAAACTTTAATTTATTTAATGATTGTTTTTCAAAAAGAATTCTCAAAATAGATACAACTTTTTATAAATTAAATGTACTAGAAAAGTCACAATATTTTCTGGATTACCTAGAAATGACTTTTGAACCGGGATCAATAACTCAGAATCTAATTATTTTTATTTTTTTCCAATAACACATAAAGAAATATATTAATTTTTCTTACAGCTGCGAAAAATCCGATCTGAAAAATATTGATCCGGGTTATTTGTTGTAGTCTTTCTAATAAATTAAATTATATTGTATTTCATCTATTTTCAAAGAAATATATTCAACATTTCTAATATTTTAATACAAAAAATAATAAATAATTTCTGTTTTTAAAAAAAAAAAAAAAAAAACAATGCACAAATCCGGTTAACCATTAACCGGATTTGTTTTTTTGAGTTCGGAGAGTGGGTAACCGGACACTTGTATTAAATTCGGTTATTGGATAACCGGATTGGGTATTTTTCGAATTTCATTGCAAAACAGGTTAGATTTCGTAATTTGTTAGTTGATTTGAATATTTATAAAAATTTCGGCATTTCGACTCTACATTCTTGACTGAAGAACTTAAAAAAATATAAAATCATCAGAAGATAACTATAACAACAAACAATTATTATTTGTTGGAGGTTGTATATATGTTAAAAATCTAAATAAATATATACTGTAAATATTAAATAATTTAATGACTTGATTTTCGGTTTTTACTTAAAAATATTATTTAATGTAGCTTCTAAAATTTAAAATTATCTAATATGTATCTATTTAATTAAATATATAATTTTTAATTTTTAAATCAAATCGGTGGCAGATTAGTAAGTCGAATCGGTGGCAAATTAGGTTTATAGTTTTCAAGCAAAAATACAATGGAATTAAGGGTGGCAACGAGCTAGCTCGTTACGAACTAGATCTAGCTTGAAATTGTTATGGATTAGCTCGTCTGAGTCACAAGTGAGTTGATTTTAGGAGTCCGAGCTAAAATCTCAGCTTAAAATTGTCACAAGTTAGACTGAACTGGCTCGCTGGATCTGACTGGACCTTGTTTTAAGAAAAAAAAAATTCTACAAACTTTTTTAGATCGAATCGGATCGAGTTGAACTAAGCTGGACCAAGTTGGACATTCTAAAATATACACAAATTGATGTCTAGCGAGCGAGTTAAGTTCTAACTTAAACTTGTTAATTCTAAATTGAAACAGTGACAAGTTAGTTTGTTAATAGCTTAATTCAGTAACAAGCTAACTGTTAGTGAGTGAATCAGCCACAAACCACGATTCAGGGCAATCCACAAACCACGATTCAGAGCTTTGTTGCCACCCCTAAATGGAACTGATACCACGTGGCGTGCTTCATAATGAAGTAACGTACTGGCGATTTCTTGACTGATGGAACTGATACCACGTGGCGTGCTTCATAATGAAGTAACGAACTGGCGATTTCTTGACTGGAAATTAATAGCTTATTAATATGTCGTCACAACATAAATTTATTGGGCAATGGGCAATACTAAGCTACCTGCGGCCAGTTGTAGGGGAACTTTTTTTATAAATCATAATTAATTAAATAAAATTTAGCAAAGTAGTATGATTATTTTTTTTTTCAAAAGCCACAAAGACTGAATTGGAGATTCGGTCTTCCCATTTTACTTTTTCGTAAATGCGGTCACAGAAGATCCGAATAACCCCAGACCGAATTGGAGAAATTCGGTCCGCAGAAAATTGGTTTTTTTTTAATACCCTTCTCCCTCCAAAAAAATATTAACATGCAAACCCAATTAAATATTAACATTCATTCTATTACTCTACATTATTATATAATTACACTACAAAAATCTAAATTACACTAAAAAAAATTAAATCATTCAACAATTGATTTATATTACATGCAAAAAGCTAAATTACTCCACATGCAAACTAAAAAATTATACAATTAATAATTACACTACATAAACTTAAATTCCACTAGAAAATTAAATCATTCAACAATTAATTTATACTACATGCAAAAAGCTAAATTACTATATATGCAAACTAAAAAAATTCTACAATTAATAATTACACTACAAAAACCTAAATTATACTAAACAAAATACCGGTCGTTGTATGTTTACTGTTGAACGAAAACTTAAACTGAATTTTTGAAGCACTAAACGACGTTTTTTTGAAATTCTAATGCTTTGGATGCGCGGGGTTTTCCTCGGACAAAATTCGGCTCTGTCTCGTCCCCCCCCCCTTTCCGAAAAGTGGTCATACGCGCAAATCCAACTCTCATAGCCAAAGTTATTGATGTTTAAAGTTTTTTCAAAAGCTGAACTTTGAAAATTCATAACTAATTGTAGAAAAATCTAAATAAATTGATATTTGTGTCAATTTTGTGTATTTTTGAATGCTTTATATGCTAGTGTAATCACTTTTTGAATGCTCTACATTAAGTTGGATATTAATAAAAATATTGGTAAATTACTATGCATGCAAACTAAAAAAATTATATAATTATTCATTACACTACAAAAACCCAAATTACATTAAACAAAAAAATTATTTTTATTAATTATGGTTTATAAAAAAAAACATGGGAGATCGGTCTCAAGAAAAATAACTTTCTACACAGTTGGCAGCACGAAAAATGGAAAAAAGCTTGGAGACCGAATTGGAGATTCGGTCCCAGGAAAAAGCAAATGGGGAGACCAAATCCCCAATTCGGTCTTTGTAGTTTTTGAAAAAAAAAAAAACTAATCATGCTGCTTTGCTAAATTTTATTTAATTAATTATGGTTTATAAAAAAATTCTATCACAGGGTCCCAGTATCTTCATTGCATCAGAGTAAATTATGGATTGCCGACTTTACATTAGACGAATGTATCGTACTCATGTCAATAACATTTTGTCATACATAGACCAAAGTTTGAATTTGACAGCTTAATTTTTCAGATATCTGAATAAGATATGTTTGTTATATAGATAGGTATGAGTAGAACTAGGGTGTTCTTAAGTTTATTAAGTTTCTTGGTGAATTTAAGTCTAAAATCCATTAAATCGAGTTCAAATTACGAATCCGAACCGTCGAGATCAGCCTATCTTACGAGTGATGCGTCTATATGTGAAAATTTTAAACATTTAAATTAATTTAGTATAAAGTCAAGCGGTCAAAATTAGAAACTTAATAAATTAATTTTGATGCATTTATTTTTTGAAAGTTTTTTTACCGTTTGACTTTATACTAAATTAATTCAAATGTTTAAAGTTTTCACATGTAGACACATCACTCGTAAGGTAGGCGAGTGCTAGTTTCAACAGTTCGAATTCATCACTTAAAGATGATTTGACGGGTTTTAGACTTGAGTTTACCAATGAACTTGGTGAACTTAAGAACACCCTAGTTCTACTTAGAGAGGTGTGTGTGTGTGTGTGTGTGTAGGGGAAATTAGATCCATGCCACCCCAAAATGGTGAATTTAGAAAAATGTCACTTCAAAATTTCCCTTTTGCTAAATGCCACTCCAAATCACATTTATTCAGAAAATTGCCACAATTAACAAATTTTTATACATTTGTAATAAAAAATAAACATAATATATTGTATTTTGAGTAGTATCTTCATATATTCCAAAAATGCCCTCACAGTAACCCATTAAGTCCGATCCAATCCAAAAGAAATGGTGAGCCGTCTCCTCTCTTCCGTCGAGCAAGCTCTCCCAGTCGAGTCTCTCCTCTCTTCCATTGAGCCTCTCCTCCCAGTCGAGCCTCTCCTCTCTTCCGTCGAGCCTCTCCTCCCAGTCGCCTCTCTTCCGTGGATCTGGAATTTATCTGAATTGCGTAACTATTAATATCTCTTTTGATTTTATTTGGCTGAATACATTGGAATTTATTTGAATTGCGTAACTATCAATTTACTACTTGAACCACTCAGTGCCACATTTTTCTGGTACTAAACCCAGCACATATGCTTTAAGGTTGCTCCTAGTGTGCATGCATACCCTAATTATCACACAATTCCTTGTCAGATAGCCACATTAGTGAACTCTAATGGAGACATGACTATTCATATGTAGATGGTTTAATAGATACAATTCCTTATTGTTTCTTTTCACATCGATTTGAAATCTGATGGATCCCACTTGAAGTGTTTCGTTAACCTTCATTAACCTTCATTTTAATGTGCCAATTTTGAAGAGGAAGCCACGGAAAAGAGGCGAGCCTAAAATTGTTTATTTCTGTTGCGTTAGAAGAGAAATAAATTTTGAAGATAAGGTTATTTCTGTCACTTCACTTATACTATAAATTGTTTATTTAAAATTATACATTAGAATGGTATTTGTGGCAATTTTCTGAATAAATGTGATTTGTAGTGACATTTAGCAAAAGGGAAATTTTGGGGTGGCATTTTTCTAAATTCACAATTTTGGAGTGGCATGGATCTAATTTCCCCATATATATATAAAGGTTGGCTATTCTACTACCATAAGCATATGTGGGCATATACTTATAACTTGTTTTTGCGTTTCCAATGTCCAAACGGTCAATCTAAAGGGCTTAACATGTTTTCCATGTTAATATGTGCTTGGAGACTAAATTTTATATTTTTTGAAATTTTTTTACTATTTTTCCAGAATTTTTCAAAACAGTCATAAAAATATAAAAAAAAATAATTAAAAATATGAAAACCCTGTTTTGAAAAATTCTAAAAAAATAGCAGAAAAATTCAAAAAATGTAAAATTTGGTCTACAAACACATATTAATATGAAGAACGTGTTGAGCGTTTCAGATCGACCATTTGAAAAATGCAAAAATGAGTTATAAGCATATCCCCACATATGCTTATGGAAGTAGAATAGCCAACCTCAATATATATACTAGTATCATACCCGTGCGTTGCAACGGGGACATATTATAAGAAACAAATATATCAATGAAAATAATAATTATCTAAAAATTAAAACACATGTTAATAGAAAATTTATATGATTCTGTATTTTTAATTAACTTTAATCGTGATCTCTTATAACAATTTGATGATGTGATGATTTTTTTATTTTTAAGTACCAATAATATCAAATAATAGCTCGATTCGAATCTAATATCACATATCATACAATAATTCAATATCAACATATAATATGATATCAAAAAACACAAATAAAAAGTGTTATCGTGTGTATGTATAGGATATACACACACACACACACATATTATAAGAAAATTATATATTCACACACACGTTCCAATTTATATTCTTATTTGTTTCCAATTTAGAATACACACACACACACACATTGATATATTCTATATCGGAAATATATTCTAAATTGCCTACACCAATATGTATAGAAACAAAGAAAGAGAAATAAGGAAATAAAAAAAATGATTTCCATTGTGATCCGTATAGAAACGAAGAAGTAAGTAAGGAAACAATAAATAATAAAATGGAAGGTGGAGCCTTCTCAATTGAAGAGGAGAAATATGGAAACAAAAAAAAGGAAACAGATAAATATATCGCTAAATTTCAGAATTTATTCAATTTTAATTGTAACGTATCGTGTGGCAGCATATGTAGTGGGTATTTTTTTTAACTAAATTTAGACTTCTATACATAAAACAGATGCATTTAATCAAAAGAAGACAAATTATGTAATTGGAGAGCTGAGATCAAATCCGAAGTTTCATCTCTCAATCGTAGCCGTTGGCGGATCGGACACCCAACGTGCTTAATAATATAATCTCTCCTCCTTATTAAGGAGCTTAATGTCTAGATCCTGCAAGGGTCCTGATTTTTTTTTTTTTGTTGATTGAATTTGAACCATCTAAACAAATAATCAGCCTTCTTTTGATTAAATACATCATTTTTCTGTGTAGAAGTTCAAATTTAGTTAATACAGGACCCACCACACGTATTACCACATGTTCTTTAGTTCTGGACCGTCAGATCTGAATTAAAAATCGTGCATTCTCTGATGTGCAATTTTTTTTCGCTGGAGACGCCTCTCTCCCAGCAAATTATTTTTTGTTTACTGTCCCCCTCCCCGATGACCCGATCCCTTCTTCCCAAAGAACACAAAAAGGAACCCTAATCGTCTCCCAGCGCTCTCTGCCATCTCTCTCGCTCTCTCGCCTCAGACCCGCGCCCAAGCTCTCCGCCATCTCTATCTCGCTCATTCGCCATCTCCCGCTCTCTCTCTCGCTCTCTCGCCTTAGATCTGCGCCCCTCATCTGATGCGTAAGGGTACGGTTTGGGGCGCCTCTCTCTTCTCCTTGAGTATTTGTACCTCTTTCTCTCTCTCGTTTTGGGTTTGCTTGCTTGCTTGTTGTTTATTTGTGCTCATGTGCTGAGATTTTTTCCCTATTCCCCTCTATTTTCTGGTTTTCGTTGATTGAGAGAGAGAGATCGAAGCTTTAAAGCTTTCGATTGCGATTCTTGATCGAGGCTCTTGCTGTCTTGGTGCTTGGTTGTTGCCGTTCTGATGTTAGTTGTGTTATACTAAGTGCACCTCTAATTGAAACAAAAAACTAAAATTAAATTGCAATTGAAAGTAAATAGATGAGTTTAGAGAAATTTGACATGCGAGATGTTAACGGAGTTCGGCAAAACAAAGGCCTAAGCTACTCAAGAGAAACACTCAATAGATCACTCTAACCTAATCTAAGTTGAGATTGGTGAAGTGTGTTTGAGGTTGTTTGAGGGATTTTGAAGTTTTAAGCTCTCACAATAATGGAGTAGGCTAAGCTCTCAGAAAATCGCTTTTTAGAAGATTAAGGTCGGCTTAGATGATTTGGGAAGAAAACCCAATGCCCTATTTATAGAGTCAGCTAAAAAATGAGCTGTTTGACATAAAACGTTACAACGTTTTAGTTCAAAGTGCGATTTAGGGTTTTAATTTCCTGACAGCTCAGCAAAACGTTATAACGTTTTCTCCTGTAAAAACTTGATCAAAATAGATGTTCTTTGAAGCTCAAATTTAATTAAAACGTTACAACGTTTTGTATAAACGTTGCAACGTTTAAATTTAAATTTAATCTTTGGTACAGCTGTACTTAACATTATGACATTCCTTAAACGTTATAACGTTTCAAGTTGATTCTGTACAGCTGTGCTTCAGTAGTTCTGTCACTACTCAAACGTTACAACGTTTTTATAACGTTATGACGTTTTAAATCGTCACAACGTTTATAAAACGTTATAACGTTGTAACTTGTTTCTGATTTTGACCAACTTGTTACTTCTGACAAGCATAAAACGTTACAACGTTTTACAAACGTTACCAACGCTTTATCCCTGTTTAAACAGACTCAAATATACTTTACCAACTTTCTGATTTTACAATTTGTATTCTTGATAAATGTCTTCATGTCTTCTTCAGTCCAAGTATTCCATAATGCAATTTCATTTGACCTGAACCTACATATCTTTCAAAAGTAGAACACATCGTAAAATTCAATAATTGTATGTTTTTGCAAATTAGTCAAATAGATGAATAAGATTATTGCTCAAACAACAAGTTGTTGCCGTTCTGATGCTGGCTTTGTGCTGTTCTGGTGCTTGATTTTCTGACGGTCGTTTTGTTGTTCTCCTCGGTGCTAGCTCTGATTGGGTAATTCTTAGCACCTTACCTATTTTGTGACTTGTTTGGGTTGTTGATTTTCCCTACAAATCGAGGTGCCGATAAATTCGGGGCTGAGTTGTGCTTGTTCGTTTTTCTGTGTTGTTGCCCTGGCTGGGTTTTCTTTGCTCTGTTCTGGTTCTATTTGCTTTGACCTGCGCCTTGTTCTGTTTTGTTGGCTGTGTGCTTTGCCTCTAACCTGTTGCCTTGTTTTCTGTTTTGCTGGTCTTGCTTGTGCTTGGCTGTGTTGCTATTGTGTTGACTTGCGAAGTGCTGGTACCAGTGGTACCAGCCCAGTATACTACTGGTATTGTGCTGATTTTGTATGTATACCAGCATTTGAACTGACAAGGACCATTTTGCGAAATGTTAAAAGTTTAGGGGTTGTTATGCAAATTATCCCTAAATGGTGTAAATAATTTAAGTGAAGGGGGCAAAGTGTAAATTGGTGAAATTTATATATATGGCCGGCCATATGTATGTATTTATGTGAATGGGCTTTGAATTGGAAATTGATAAGTCAAATAGGCCGAAAGGTATAAAAGAATTGACGGATTAAATGATGACTTTTAAAATCTAGGTTTTGATAATGTAACCGAATAAAACCGGATGCTTATGTAAACTTAAATTTAAATCGGGACATGATTATACCGTCCAGGGTCTTGATGCCTCGATGATAGCTCATAACATAATTTGAGCAGATACTAAAATAACCCGATTGGACACTTGTATGATCCCGAAACAAACCAAATTAAAATATCCAACACATTAAATAAAATAAAAGTTTAATAAATAAGTTTTAGTTAAAACTTTTAAACTTTTTGAAATTTTTATAAAAAACTTCGTTGCTAATTAATAAAGGACAATTAATTAGCAACGAAAAGTATTGTTTTATACTTAGATTCAAAATGTCGAGATAAACGTAAAATTAGAGTAGTTATAAAATATTGAATTGTGCAGCTTAGTTATAAATAATTAAAAACACGTAAAATGGATAAACAATTCGTTTTTAAAATTTTATAAATAAATTCAGAAATAATATCTTTGGTTTACATTTAGCGATATTTTTTTCTCTATTTTTTATGATAACAAAATATTTTAGTAAATTAAGTTTTCTACTATATAATTTGCTCCCGTTGCTGTGCACGGGCACGATTACTAGTAGAGATATATATATATATATATATATATATATAGGGTCTGTCTAAATTGCTGCTGGCAGTATTTCGGCAGAGGTGCTGCCGGGGCTATATTTAGCTGTGTGATGTCCAAACAACAAATCCAAACCGTTAGATGTTTAATCTATATTATAATCTACTTGGAGACCAAATTTTACATTTTTTGGAATTTTTTTACTATATATTAAGCTGGTTTGAAAACCGCTGATTTCAGTAAATTTCTGCAGCATTGAAATCAGCGGTTTTCAAACCAGCTTAATATATAGTAAAAAAATTCCAAAAAATGTAAAATTTGGTCTCCAAGTAGATTATAATATAGATTAAACATCTAACGGTTTAGATTTGTCGTTTGAACATCAAAAAATAGAAAAAACAGTGGCAGCACCGCCGGCAGAAATGCTGCCGGCAGCAAATTAGCCACAGCCTATATATATATATAGAGAGAGAGAGAGAGAGAGAGAGATATGGACTATGGTGAGTTGCGAAGTAAAGCGACTATTTTACTTTACACTCATATTTTGCGATTTTAAAGTTCAAAACGTCGATCCGAACTGCTCAACATGATCTCCATATTGAAATGTGCTTGGAGACCAAATTTTACATTTTTTGGAATTTTTTTACTATTTATTAAGCCACTTTGAAAATCACCGATCCGGTGGTCTAGAAATTTTTACTGTTTTTACTGTTCACCCGGATTTTTAAATTTTCAAAGCGGCTTAATAAATAGTAAAAAATTCCAAAAAATATAAAATTTAGTTTCCAAGCATATTTTATTATAAAGAACATGTTGGAAGGTTCGAATCGGTTATTTGAACTTTGAAAATAAAGATATTGCGTGGAGTATAAACGTGTTTTACTTCGCAACTCACCGTAGTCTATCTCTCTCTCTCTCTCTCTCTCTCTATATATATATATATATACGCGTTAGTGCTCCATGGCACTATATTTTTATTTTGAAAATCCAAACGACCAATCCGAACCGCTCAACATGATCTCCATATTGAAATGGGCTTGGAGACCAAATTTTACATTTTTTGGAATTTTTTTACTATTTATTAAGCATTTTGAAAATTGCTGATCCGATGGTCCAGAAAATTTTACTGTTCATAGCAAAACAGCAATTTTCAAAAATGCTTAATAAATAGTAAAAAATTCAAAAAAAATGTAAAATTTAGTCTCCAAGCACATTTCAATATAGAGATCACATCTAACGGTTTGGATCGATCGTTTGGATTTTCAAAATGAAAATACGGCGTGGAGTACAAACGCGTTTTACTCCATGACTCACCATAGCCCATCCCTATATATATATAGGAACCTACTAGCATGCTACGCATAGCATAGAGGACCTCCGTGCAACGGCTCAATATTTGACTTTTCAAAATCCAAACCGTTCATCTTGTTCTCCATATTAATATGTGTTTGGAGACCAAATTTTACATTTTTTTTGAATTTTTTTACTATTTTTTTAGATTTATTGAAAATTGTTTTTTTTTATGGTCCAGATTTGTTGAAAACAACGATTTTCAAGAAATCTAAAAAAAATAGTAAAAAAATTCTAAAAAATATAAAATTTGGTCTGCAAACATATATTAATATGGAGAACAAGATGAACAGTTCGGATAGACCGTTAGGATTCTGAAAAGTCGAATATTGAGCCGTTGCACCGAGGCCCTCTATGCTACGCATAGCATGCTAGCATATTCCTATACATATCGGGAATCAAATCTGCTAAAATCTCCAAGGATTTCAGGAACTCTAAAATTCTAAATCCAATCGTCTACATTTTTTATACACAAATCTCAAAGCACACATTATTTTATACATGAATCTCGAAACATATAGACGATCGAATTAAAAAATTTAGGATCCCGAGAATTTCAGCAGATTTGTTTCCATATATATCGATACCTGCGTAACTATTATTAGTGTCACTTATTTAGAATTCAACTTAATACAATTATTATTTAGTTTAATAGTTTTATTATTCAGTCTATTCAAGTAACTTGATCTAATGTTAAAACAAAATTAAATTTATAGAGAATATTGAATATACATGCCAAGCAATTCAAATATATACTTAATAATTTAATTCAATAATGTCATATTGCTTATATAAACTATGTATAATATTTTTGACATTTTATGCACACTTCACATGTAATACAACAAGTGTCTATTCTACGCGATCAAGTACCAACTCTCTTCCTCATCAGACATTCAGATAAGGTATTTAATCATGTTAGGTTAGATCGAACCGTTCAATTTAAGTTTATACAAATAGTAAAATGGATCTCCTATGTAATAAGTAGACCCGAATTTCTTATGACTTGGTTGTAAACTTGTAATTTTCAGGGGATACGCACTCCCTTGTCAGTGAGCTTTCCAGCCTTCACTCATGTCATGTCAAAAGAAGAGTATCCTATGGATTCTCCTCAATAAAAAGAAAAGAAAGAGTATCCTATAGATACCGTACTCACTGCACACAATTCGAACCGAACAAAATTTTCTGGACCAGCTTTTAACATTTATGTCAGGTTAAAACAGATGGTGTAGATTCCTCATTTTACATGTTAGGTAACCCACTAAATAAATCTGAACTTTTAAGTCAAAAAGTTTAATTTTTTTTTTTCTGAATGAATAAATTAAGATTCAGAGTTGTTTGTTAAATGACAACACTGGTCACACTTCACATGGTCTGGCCCAATAAACAAAAGAATGGACTCCAAATTGAAACCCAAAGAAATTTCTCATATAGGAAGATTTATTAATTGTTCATTTCATAGTTCGATTAGGCCCGATGATGATAGTGAATTATTGACAATTCTGACATCAATTTTAAATCGATTTTTTTAAAAATAAATGTCGGTATATAATTCAAGTTATCTTCGTTATACAATTTAAGTACTGTTTATAATACACCAAGCAAATTAAATTCGAACCATGAAAAGTTCAAATTGTTTGATAATCAAGGAATTTTTTTTTATCTATGGAAATTATTAAAACCACACGTACGGAAACATAAAGAGTGCTTCATTTCTAACAAATATAGAAAGATCTGACTCAATGAGTCCGATCCAAATACATGGATCAGACTCAATGATCCAGATCTATCGATATATTTTATTTTTAAAAAATAACAGACATTGATGAGAAAATCTGAAATATAAATGCCACAAAAAATCAAGTTAGAAATGGATCGGCCTCAATGAATTTTGATACTGTAAAACTTTCTTGACCTCCAATTAAGAAACTACTTAAATAGATAAAATCTCGTGATCATATTGTCTCAACAAAAATAACTACAAATTCCACACAAAAAAAAATACAGGCCAGTGAACGTCCTACTAATAATTAATTGAAATAAGCTCAACAGTTGTTCAAGGCCCATTTTTTTTTATTTAAGCCCGTAGGCATTCACACAACACACTCACATGACTCGAACCCATGTTCTTTCGTGAGAGAACAGATGTCTTATCCATCTGATCTAGGCAGTGTTAGCTCAAGGCCCATTTCTTCTCATTGCCAGTGTATGGAGTTCCATTTATCTATAGGTGGCATTTATTGCTGTTAGGGTTGCAATTAGACGATTACTATTTATTTTCTATAAGAGGAAGAACATCTACAAAAAATAAAAATGAAGTGTTGGCCGCGGCGTAGTTTTCCAAAGCAACGCAAGAATTCAACAATTATAGATTGCTGATTAGTCGAGACATGAAGAATGATGATGGGTGGAGACTGGAGAGGACGTGATATTTGGTCATTTGCTCATGGAAGTTTTGGCTTATTCGTTAATGCTCTCTTTCACATTAAAGGTTTGTGTGGTACTGAATATCAACCATATATTTCTATTTTTTATTTTACAATATTTATCTTTTCAATATATATATTTAGGGTTTTAACCAAATCAACAATAAAAAAGACTACAAAGAAAAAACAAAACTCTCGGTACTTGTCGTAAAAATGTGAGATTGAACGCAAATACGTATACTTAGTTTTATTATTTTTTTATTAATATCTTTTGCTACTCTACTTTCATTATTATATTTTATGAAATTCGGTTATTAAATTTCCACTAATTTGTCATAGTAATCTCATAATTAAACTCGGAGGTAGATTTGGTTCCTCCTGATTTGTTAGGCTACGTACTTAAAGGTTATAATTTTTTATCCTTTTACAAAACAAGATTTTTCCAATTCCAAGTTTCTAAAATATCGTTTCTTAGAATTATGCAAATGACTGAACTTGATGCAAAATTAAGAAGCCGTTTAAGCATCTTTAAATTTGATGTACTTGGATCAATTCTTTATAGGACTTGAACCATGCATATAAGAGACTGATATGAACAAGGTCGAAGCGCTGTTGTCTTGCATTTACCGATTACCAAATCTTTAGGGGATATGTTGTTTGACATAAAATAATTGAACAACTAGACAACCAACACATTATGGGTCAAAATAAAAGAGGTAAAAAAGCATACACCTCTAAATTTATGCCTGTGCTTGCTTGACATTCTAGATCCTTCACTGTTTGACAGCATATCTTGCATTCAGAGGCTTTAAACGTGTATAATTAAGGATAAATGGATAATACAAGCAAAAACATTGTAATGGCAAAGAATGTTCATCTTCATGAAAACCAAAAAATAGAATGATGACCTTATGCCAATATCTGAAATTCTTATTGAAATTAATCTTGGAGATAAGATTAAGTTAGCTCTTGTTTTAGATTCATTTCTGTCATCAAATTTGCAACTAGAAACTTTTGTAACTTCAACTAGAAGTCTAAAATGTGCTGCACATCCAAAGCACTCTGACCCTGGATTGCCAGTGGTATATAGGGTACCAAATTTTGTTGTTGGTCTTGTCTATCTATTGGGATTATTTAATATGCACAATATAGCTCTATTATATTGTAATTAAATTCCATCGTGTTGCTTATCTATTTGGATTATTTAACTAAATCTTGTAACATGCATTTAGAGAGTACAAAAATGGAAAAGCAGGGTGATGAGGTGCTTGATTATCTTAAAGCGGAAAGCTGATATTGCAATGCATTGAAGATTAGTGTTAAAATATTGTTGTTCAATGTGGCAAGGATATGTTGGATTGACAATTAAATTGATTAACGTGGACATATATGTGGTAAAGGAAAGAGAGAATGAGAATTTTCATAATTCCAAACAATACCAGAAGGGAGTGATGACAAATCTTAATGTTAGATATTGTGCATGCATGCAATGCATATAATTCAAAACCAACACGCTTTTATTTGCTCCTTTTCAATGAGCTAAGCTAAATTTTGTCCATCTATGGCTCTGTATTAATTAGCCAACTGGCATTTGTTTTATGCATGTATTTGTTCATGGACTCTGACTATTTAAGCACCTCCTCTGGTCATTCTCTCTAAATAGTCAGAAAAAAAAAATACAAAGTCTTACAGTGTATACCACCAATATTCCATAGCAACTAAAACTTGATACGTGATGTGCAGACGTGTACTCGAGCACCAAGGAGCAACTTCACAAGTTCCGTGTAATCCGAGCACCAAGAGCTGTACCTCCAAAGGTATTCTTTTCTGTCTCTTTTAGAAGTCTCATCTTGCTACCATTGAATGTGTTTTTAGAGAGTATATATCATTTCTCTGTAGAAGTCAAGGTCCTGTTGTAGCATATAGCTGTTGTTAGACTACAATGTAAAAGGAGTTGCATTTTACTCGTTATCGATCATCTCATTTGGGTTTAAGAAAACCAGCAAAATATAAGCATCTAGTTAACCCAAAAAACAGTGACAAGGCAATTAATAGTGTAACAATATTGGAACCGAATAACTAATCGAGATATGCGCTAAATAAAATTCACACGTTATTCTTGAAATTATACCTTACTAATAATATATAGGTGTTCAGTTGAATGGATACTTCTTCAAGCAGGATTTTTTTTGTTTTTTTTTTCAGCAGAGTCTTTTCAATTGAAACAGAACACTAAAAATTTGCAAAAGAAAATACAAATTCATATAGCTTTTTCGTCATTAGCCATTAAAACTTTTCTATTGAACTTTTAGTTTAATTATACTTGTGATTGTTTTTCTTATGTTTCATGTAGAATATATTTTCAAAATTCTATAACCAGAATTCTTGTTTAAATTAACTGGATAGACGCTGACATTTAAGAAAAACATTATAGTGTCGGAGTATCCGGATTTTCTTAGTCACGAGGTGCTCTTGAACATCTTGATAAAGCTGGATATATAGCATCAATGTAGTATAATTCAACTTGATAATTGCATTCTACTAAATACACACATATTTATTATATACATAATAAATAATGCCATATATGCCTCTTCTGAACTCTTTCCAAAAGCATAGCAGAGGTATATATTATCATATTTACACTAGTTCATGTAATATTATGCAACCAACCATTAGTACCATAAATTATATATCTCACCAGAATGAAATTTGCAGAAACAAAAACAAGGAATGATGGCAAGCTGAAGCAACCCATGCGATAATCTTTTCACACCACCTGCGCAAGCTGCTTACAACCAAGCAGAAGCTGGCCCTTCCAACACTGGATCACCCTTGTCCTCCTCACCTAAACGACAACTTACTCGGGAGGAATTGCAATGCAAAATAAGTAAATACAGTAACAGGCTTAGAGAGTATGCTAGGCATGGGGCAAACGATTTTGAAGAGAAACAGAAGGGTCTAAAATCTCACCAAAAAGATGGTCTCCAGTATGCACCTGAGTATTTTAGAGCAAATGCTGATGATAATAGAACAATGTAATGGAAAAGGCTTTGTCTATGGAATGGTATCCGAGATTAGTAAGCCTATGTCAGGGGCCTCCGACAGTCTCCGGTCATGGTGGAAGAGGCAAGTCATATTTGATAAAACAGGTCCTGCCCAAATTGGCCTATACTACAGAGAATTCTCTTTACACAAATATGACTCATGTTAACAAGACCAAATCAGCAAACGAGCTACTCATGGACCTCTCCGACCCAACACTAGGGTCAATTCTGTCCCTTCTAATGCAACATTGTGATCCTCCCCAACGGAAGTTTCCGTTTGAACTAGGTCTGCGACCACCTTGGTGGCCCATTGCACAAGAGGATTGGTGGGGCCAAACATGAATCTCAAGAGATGAAGGACCACCACCTTTCAGAAAGCCACACGACCTTAGAAAGAAATGGAAGGTCACAGTAATAATTGGAATAACCAAGTCGATGTCTCCCAACTTCTCAAGTCCCTACAATCTCGTGGAGCAGACCCCTCACTTACGATTACGCATGAAGGCCAAAGAAAGAAAATTCTGGACTTTGGCGGTGGTAGCCAAGGAAAAGCAATATTTTCGAGAGCATCCTGACATAGTGACATGCTCGTAGATGAGGCAATTGCATTCGTGGAGACCTATGGTAGTTAGTTGGTTAGTTAGTTATGTCCTTCTTGCCCCCATGTGGCTCTGTTCTTTGTATGTCCTTAGTACATTTTCTTTTATTATTTTTGCAGTGATTAATTATGAAAAATGTTTAATTGTATAATTGAATTAGTTATTTGATTGAGCTTAGCTTTAGTCAAATCTTGCACCAATGAGCGCTATATTGTGTGGCCTAGATTTTTCAAATCTGATTCTGTTAAGACTCAATCATTTATGCAGTGAAAACACACGTTAAAAATAATATCTATTGAGACAGGAACAAAGGAATTGTCGACAAGAAAATTACAGCACATATAACCTACAAGATTTATTGTTACCTGAGTTAACAAACTTCTGGTTACTTTCTCTGTAACAGTAAATCTCTTAGATTATATGTGCTGTAATTTTCTTTAAAATTTCATTCAAGGTTTTTGGATGGTTAGCAACACTAAACAGAATTTTAACAATAGATAATTTGAAGAGAAAGGGGTGGCAGTTGACAAATTGGTGTGTGTTCATTCACTAAAGATCTATATCAGAAAATTGAGATTGTTTTTCACATAAGAAGGCTGTCAATGAGAACAATTCTGAGCAATAAGCACACTTACAATGAGAGATCCTTGTCACTTATAGCACAATTTGTGATTTGGAGGGAACGATGTGCGAGATTTTTCAGAGATTCAGAGGCCACAGTGAAGGAGCTTATGAAGCAAATCAAGGTGCAACATCACTACTCGCAAATGAAAATAAACTCCTGAGAGCAATTATGGTATTCTGGTAAAATAGAGGGACTGGATCTGCAATTTGGTTCATCATCTGACAGCCAGAGCTGAATTTGGTATTCTGGTAAAATTCAGGGACTGACCTGTAAATTTTTGGTTCATCATCTGACAGCCAGAGATGAATCTGGTTTTCTGGTATAATATAGGGGCCAATCTGCAAATTGTTCGGTTCATCATCTGACAGCCAGAGCTCTTACATTACATTTTACTTCTTTCTCATTTTAGCTTTCTTTTTCTCTTCTTCGTTTCTTTTAGCACTTGCTATCTTAGTTTTCTATTTTTTATTTTCTTTTTCATTTTTTGAGGCAAATTCATCATCATGAGCTGCATTGTATCTTATTAACTTTTTACAAACCTTATGTAATCTTTTATTACCAATCAAATGAGAGCTTGACTCTTATTTTTCCTCAAAAAAAAAACATTCATTTTATTTATTGGTCAACCAAGAACATTTAAAAACTACGAGGGGTCGAGGGATTGGAGAAACAAATAGCAACGAGATAGTATAATTGTGTACAATCGTTAAATGCCCTCCTTTTTTTTATAACTCAGTAAAGGCTACTGAGATTTTTGAAATAAATTACATCCAACTCAAAACAAGTAAACAACCAGCACTCTCATCTAAAATAAAAAATGGAAAATAAGAAAGAACATCTTAACAGTAGCTTCTCCAAAGAGTTGCTTCCTGCATTATCCATTCAGCCAATTGTACAGTGGCCTCATTTTGTTCCTTAAAATTGTAGCATTGTGCTCCTTCGAAACCATCCAGCATCCACATCCTATGAGGACTGGTGCAAGTAGAATCGTTAAATGTCAATGTTAGACTTTAGGATATAACTACAACTTGCCATTGATTGTGTGCATAAACTGAATCACGGAAAAAATGCAAAGGCTGTTTCTCTGCACAGTCAAATGTACCTGTATATCCACTGAAAATATTTTTTTTGGAAGTTATAAGAATATGTGAGTATCCCGGCTATATATCATACCCCAAACAGATTGATTTTTGTTAGGGATCTTCAAATAATCTGTCGAATCCGATTAATCCTTTCAATCAGATCAATTTAATTCGAAAAACAACATATTTGAACAATATTTGGTTTGGTATCGATATGGATTGAATATAGAATTAACTCATCATATACATATTGATTATGAATTTTGTTCATAGCTTGTTAGTATCTACTTGAGCGAGTTATATCAGATTGACTATATGGTAAATTCGACCTGTCTTTTCGTTGAATTCCATGAACACATTTCATTTGGCACTGAACCAGCATTTTGTTATCACTTCTGTGTTCAGGTTACTGAAAATGATTTTGTTTCTTCAATTGTGGTTGTTAACAGGAATCTTTTGGTGTATATATTATAAAATAAAATCTTTTCGTGTATACATTGTTTTACCATCTCTACATTCATGTGAAGAAAGAACCGGTGATTTTGATTCTGTTCTGATGGATAACCTTTATTTATATTTATCGGTTGGTTTCTTAAAAAATTTGGTCAAATATGAAAACAAGACGAAGCAAACGGTTTTAGACTCTCCGCTGTCCCAAAACCTACTAATAACTAAATTTAGCTGTTCAGATAGGCGTACATTTTGACATCATCTAACGAAAATCTATAGAACGCCCTCATTCTATTTTTACAACAAAAAAAAGGGTACTTATGTGACAACATCACATTTTTCTTTATCAAGCTCTATCTTTTATTTTCCCATTATTTATAAAAACTGAGGTTTGAACCAGGTCTCTCTCCTCTCTTCATGGATTATTCGTCTTCTTCTCAACCACAACTCAATCGACCGATCATCCAAGAACCACATGACACACCTCAACATTCTCAGCTGGTTCGGCCTGAGATCGGAAAACATCAGAGCTCATTTGAACAATTTCAGATGCGATCAGAACCCAATGGTGGAAAGATACATGAACTGGCGGCCGAGATGGCGTCTCTACGAGCAGAGCTCAATTCCTTGAATCATAAGAACGACTTACTCTGGAATCATTTAGCAAATTTAGAACAGCACAATCAAACTTTGTTGATGGAGGATGCAAAAAACAACAAAAAGATTGATAAGCTGATCGGCATTGTTGAGCAGATTTTGGGGAAACAAATATGAAGTAATTATTATCTTTTTATTGGTTGTTTTATCTTTTGTTGTGCGAAATTAACTGCCGCATCAATTATAAATTGCTTGATTCAGTTTGGTGTTTGTTCTTATATATCCAAGTTTAGAGTCACATACAGGTTAAGGAATACATGTATATTTGTAAATTTTGATTTTATTTTATTCTTCTTTTGGTTACATGGTATTTCTTAAAAAAATGTAAGCCTGTTTAAGTGTATGAAAGTTCAATTAATTGGCAAGTTGTAACTTCAATGCTGATTAATGAAAGTTCAATTAATTTTGCTTTGCATTGTAAAAGTTGTGTTCCTCATCGCATCTTGTCTTTTCTCAACCTACCAATCTTGAATCCAAAAGATTTTAATTAGTCTTCAATTCTCTCATATTGAAACCATTATTAATAATGAAAATCATAATCCAAATTATGAAACTCTCACAACTCTTAATTATACATAGGAATGATTTAACATTGAGGTACTTGTAATTACTTACCAATGGGAAAAATACATATATACATGATACAGATACTAGTAATAAAATTTAACAATTATCTTTAACTTGTGCTTTATTGTCAAAATAACAAAAACCATATATATATATATATATATAGAGAGAGAGAGAGAGAGAGAGGAGAGTTAAAATGCACCCTCTTTTTGTGCTCCTAACATGCATCCTCTCCTCATATCTTCATTTTCAAAGTTTAAATAGTTGATTCTTCATATTAGAATGTGCTTGAAGATCAAATTTTACATTTTTTGAAATTTTTTTACTATTTTTTCAGAATTTTTATTAAACTAAACAATTATAAAAAAAATTTAGCAAAGTGATGATTTTCAAAAATTCTGAAAAAATAGTAAATTTTTTTCAAAAAATGTAAAATTTGGTCTCTAAGCACATTTTAATATGAAGAACATGTTGGAAGGTTCAAATCAACTATTTAAACTTTGAAAATGAAGATATAAGAGAAGAGTGCACATTAGGAGCACAAAAAAAGAGTGCATTTTATATAAATCATATAGTTTTATATCCAGAGTTTGAAATTGAAAAGGTTTGGGATTATTAAATCAATTATACATTTTGCTGTATTCTTAAATTGGGAGCACGAAGAACGTAATTTTGGAAAATACACCTCTCTAAAATGTTGACATCTTCGCTGAATTTCTTTTCTGGGAAATTTGTTTTGTCACCGGGACTTTTTTATAGTGCAACATGCGTAAATTTTGTTCACTCAAAGCAAAAATAAATACAAAATTTATACATAATTTACATTTATGTACAAAAGTACGACACAATATGACACATAAATGATGAATGACTACTTGTGGGGACCATTAACTAACTGAACTTCATTAATTACTTGGGGACCACCTAATATTTAATAGATTTTATAACTGATGCGTGCAAATATGGATACCTATGTGCACAAGTGTTAATATATAATATATCAAATATTCATACCTAAGATACCAAGTACTTCGGAAAAAAAAACTGGGCACATTACACACACATCTTTTACATGTTTTTAGAGTTGAATTTTTTTTTCTTCATTCAATTTCATCAATATTTATGACGATATGTGAGAAAATTTATAAATCTAAAACCATGGACGTCTTCTACATAATTTTCTCTTTCAAATAAGATCCATGATGACATACTTTTGGGTTGTCCATCGTGCAAGTATTTGTACCTCGTCATGCAAATATTCATACGTTGTCGTGTAAGTATTCATACCTTGTAATGCATTACCTGTGGGGACCGCTAATTAAGTGGGGGACCACTAACTACTTAGATAACCACCTAATATTTGATAGATTTTACAACTGTCACGTGTAAATATGGATGCATATGCGCGCAGGTGTTAATATATAATATATCAAGTATGAATACTTGCACGGCGGACAAATCAAAAGTACTTCATCATGGATCTCATTTGAAAGAGAAAATTACGTAGAAAATATCTGTGACTTTAGATTCGCAAAAAAATTCACAAATTGTCAGAAATATGGACGACATTGCATAAGAAAAAAAAACCATAAAATGTGTAAAAAATGAGTATGTGATAAGAAAGATTGTTTAAAGAAATACTTGATATCTTACATATGAATACTTACTATATTAGATGTTAATACTTGCGTGTATAAGTATACATATTTATGCGCATCAGTTGTAAAGTTTTTCAAATATAAGTGGTCCCCCACATTATTAATGACTGATACATGTTTTCTTTTGTCTTTTTGTGCTGAAAGTTGTGATCCCCTCATATAATTAATGATTGGGGGATGGATGGGGGAAATAAACTGGGGGAAATAAATCTTTATTCTTTTTTTTAAAAGAAAACATATATATTGTTGCTTTCATGTTTATCATTTGTATAACTTGACTCATACCATAATTGATAAGGTGGATAAGGTTTATTTTCCATTAGTTTATCATGGTATAGATATGGATAAGATTTTTTTTTATTAACATGTAAGAGCTATTTTAT
This sequence comes from Carex rostrata, assembly GCF_964058835.1. Taxonomy (NCBI): domain Eukaryota; kingdom Viridiplantae; phylum Streptophyta; class Magnoliopsida; order Poales; family Cyperaceae; genus Carex; species Carex rostrata. The sequence continues at coordinate 5,056,456 of NC_135947.1, read as the reverse complement.
ACCCGTTACCCGATAGGATAATAATAAATATGAAATTATATATGATACTTTTTATTTATATATAACTATATGATTTTATTATTATATTTATATTGATCATTATTACATTTCATATTTTTTTTTATTTAGTAATTAATGATAAAATTAATTTATCCAAGATTTTATATAGTTTTTTAATTTAGTAATCTATGAAAAAATTGATTTATACAATATTTGATGATTTTATTTAGTTACTAATTTATCTTTTTAAAATATGGGATCAAAAATTATAAACGAAATAAAAAAATTATAATATTTTTACATTACGTGATATTAGGTACAAGTTTTATTTAATATATATATTTATTTTTTATTTTTAAAATTAAATTATATATTTTATCAATTTATTCACTAATTGTTGTTATTTATTGCCTAACTCATTATTTTAATGAATAAAAGTAGAGTACGAAAAAGAATAATCTTAAAGTATAAGTATGAAAAATTCGTTAATTACTGTTGTTTGTTTGGTAACTCATTATCTTAATGAATAAGGATAGAGTATGAGTAAGTTTATATTTAATGGATAAAAGTTGAGTATGAATAAGACTAATTTTAGAGTATTTATGAAAATATTTGTTGTTTCTTAACTCATTATCTTAATGAGTAAGGATAGAGTATAAGTAAATTTATATTTAATGGATAAAAGTAAAGTATGAATAAGACTAATTTTAGAGTATAAGTATGCAAATATTTGTTAAATAATGTTATTTATTTTGTAACTCATTATCGTAATTAGTAAGAAAATAGTAAAAGTTTATATTTAATGGATAAAAGTAGGATATGAATAAGATAAGGAGTAGAACTAGGGTGTTCTTAAGCTTACCAAAGTGTTTGGTAAGCTTAACTCCAAAATCCATCAAATCGATTTCAAATGACGAATCCGAATTGTTGGAAACCATCTATCTTACGTGTCATGCGTCTACATGTGAAATTTTTAAACATTTAAATTAGTTTAGTATAAAGTCAATTGGTCAAAATTAGAAGGTTAATAAATTAATTTTAGTGCATTCATTTTTTGAATGTTTTTTTACCACTTAACTTAATACTAAATTAATTCGAATGTTTAAAATTTTCACATGTAGACTAATCACTCGTAAGGTAAACGGATTTCAACGGTTCAGATTCGTCATTTGAAACATATTTGATGGGTTTTGGAGTTAAGCTCACCAAACACTTTGATGAGCTTAAGAACACCCTAGTTCTACTCTAAGATAAGTATGAAAATATTTGTTAATTGTTGTTATTTATTTCGTAAAAAAAATATCTTAATGAATAAGGATTGAGCATGAATAATTTATATTTAATGAATAAAACTAGAGTATAAATAAGACCAATTTTAGAGTATAGGTATCAAAATATTCGTTAATTGTTGTTATTTGTTTCGTAACTTATTATTTTAATAAACAAGGATAGAGTATGAGTAAGTTTATATTCAGTCAGTAATAGAATATAAGTAGAACTAATTTTGAAGTATAAGTTAGAAAATATTTCCACTCTATCCGTACTATCCGTATTAGTATTTTCCGGAGAACTCGGAATGTCCGGACATTTTTATTAATAACCCAAAAAAAAAATATTTTTACCAAAATAACCCAAAATCCTGATTTTTTTCAAATCTGACCAAACCGCCAAGATCCTTTGGCGGTCCACTTCTATAGCAGACCGCCATGGATACGGGCGGTCCGCTAGGGACCAGATCGTTGGTATCCCTGACGGTCCACTAGTTGTCCTACAAAACCAGCATTTTCTCTCTCCAGCACACACTGCAAAGAAGGAGAAAGAGAGAGCGCAGGCGATTGTTTGGGCGATTTCAGACGATTTTCTAGGCGACTAAATCTACAGGTAATTTTTTTTTTCATTACTTTGTAATTATTTTATAATTAGTCTATGTTTACTGTACAATTAGTCTATATTTGTTTGAACATGATGGACAATAGCGAAAGAGGTACTCATGCTGCCAAATGTCACTGTAATGCAATACTTCTTTTGAAAAGAGTTGGTGTCAAATATCCCATTGAAAATCCACCCCTTTCAGACGATGACTTTGTTGAAAATCCATATGGATATGGTCTGAAAAAAAAATTCATGAAGACCCTCCAACCCCAGACTTTGTTCCATGTACTTATACTAGTAAGGCGAGCACATCGTCGGGTGTCACCAATTAGAAGCCGGCGGCTAAGAATACTGCTGTTAAGAATCCGGCTGCTAAGAAGTCAGTTGGTAAGAAGCCGACTGCTAAGAAATAGGATTTTAAATTCGTCAATTTAGTTTTTTCGTCGTGAGATGTTTCTTAATGTATTTTATCATCTTGTCAGACAATTTATCATTTATCTCCGAATTAATTATTGAATATGCTAGATAATATAACTGTAGTTCTAAAGTAGTCTAACATAGTCTAACAAGTAAAGTTCACGAATACAATTAAAGTTCAATGATACAACTGAAGTTCACCAATATTCATAACTTAGTTCAAACCAAACATAATAAGTTCACCCAAGCAAAATAATAAGTTAATCTTTCACGACGTCGGAATAAACCCAATAGACGAGAAGATTTTCTGGTGCCAGCTGCAGGTGCGGCAGTACTTGTAGACCCTTGGCTACTAGATGATTGGGTCGCAAGAGGTGGTTGTGTTCTACCAGTTGCTTCAGCAACAACTCTCGCATTTTCTCTTTCATTTTGTTCGTTTATGGCATCTGAACATAACAACAGAATTCAGTTATTAATATAATAAAATCATAAATTAATTCTGAAAAATGCGACATACCTGCCCTGCGCCTATCAGAAACGGAACAGCGAGCCTGATTTCCCGATGGCCTCCTACCACCCATCTTGTTATATTCCGAAATTCTAAAACATAATTAAATTATTAAATCGATCATTTGGCTTAAATAAAAATTTTAATTAACTTAACGATCGTTCAGAAATTTTCTGACTGACTAAAACGAATCTAAAATTTCAAAATATAAATAATGTATGAAATTATGTATATTAAAATTTAGAGATTTAAAAATAAAATAAAATATAGCACAAGGAATAAAATTATAATTATTCCGTAAATTAGAAACTTAGAAAAATCCGCTACAATTTCTTTGAATTTTTAGAAAAGAAGAAATTGATTTAATTAGATTCGTGTGAATAAATAAGTAATTGAATTCCAAATAAAAGTATAATTATACGAAAGTATTCGTACAAATAAAATATAGAATTTATAAAACCCGTTCATTTAGAACTTTTAGATAATTAATTGAATATACATAATTATATAAAAGGAAATCAAATTATTCGAATCTTAAATTGAGAAATAAATATACGAATTTTATGTGCGAATATAGTTACAAAAATTTACGAACTTTCGATTTGAATTTATGAAAGAAACAAAACTTAAACCAATTAAATGAAACTATATTGAAGTTTGGAATTATTTGGACCATTGGGTTCCATCCAGCACGAATCTTAAAGCAACCCCATTATTAAAACCCATTTTCTCTCTTTCTCTTCTCTCCCTCCCTGTCTGTGCGTGAACCCCACGCCAAACCCCCCCTCTTCTCTTCCTCTTTTTCCCCCCTGTCCGTGAGAACCACCCCACAGCCCTCTCCTTCTCTCTTTCCGCCATCTCCCTCCCCTCTCCTCTCTTCGGCCACTGAGGCGACACAGCCACAAAACCCCGCCCCATTCTCTCCTCTCCCTCTGTCCGTGAAGCCCCCACCAGCCCCCTGCCTCCCTTTTGCCTCCCGTGAAACCCTAAACCGTGCCCTTCCTCGCTGACCTGCGGCTTCACCACGAAAACCTCCCTCTCTTCTCTCTCGTTTTGAATCTTGTTGGATGTTACCACTCAAGCAGTATGGGGCAGCAGGACGTACGATCATGGATCTCGAGGCGAGGCTAGAAGCAAGGTGGAGAAGACAACAACCGACTATGACTACCGACCTTCGCCACGACGTGAGTCGGAAGCACGAATCAAATCTGAAATTTCATTCGGTAATGTTCTAAATTACTTAGTTGCTTCTTTTAAATGTGAAATTTTATGTTTTTCGTATGCGGGTTAGGAAATGATCTTCATGACAACCTTTCTTTGTTTTAATGTTTGTACCGTGTGCCTCTATTGATATAAATTGTAACCGGTACCAGTTTGGTACCAGTATTTTATGATTCTGGTACTGTTAGGGGTTGTTTTGTAAGCTTCCAGCTTTCTGCAGCATTCTAGAGTAATTCTGCAACGTTCCAGGGTCTGTTCTGTAAATTTTCAGTATTTTGACAGCTCTGGGTCAATTCTGGTAAATGACAGGGTTTGTAGTGTAAAATTTCGGATCTGACAGGGTTCAGGGACTGAACTGTGACAGAAAAATTAATTTGTTTAGAAAACAGTCCCTGACTAGGGACCTCTTTGTGACAGGATGTAAAAAGTTGTATGATAAGCCTTTTTCAATGAGAATTTCATAGAAATACTAGTTGCAAAATGTATAAAACTTAAGTAATGTTTTCAAACATAAATTTGAATAAAAGAAAGAATAGTTTGAAGTTTATTTGATAAATTGTGAGCACGGATAATTATTCAGAAACGATAATGCAAGTGATCAAGTAGTGATAAATAACTAGATACTTAAGTGACTCAAATTGTAAACAAAATAAAAATAGAAATAACAGTTGTATTATTTATTATCGCTAAACTAATATAATTAATACACCTAAATTATTATAAAAATAAAGAAAGCATGTATCTAAGTATATATGATAAATATATAACTATATATATAAGGAATTATGATTTCTTAACATAATATTCTACAATATATATGGAAGAGGTTATACCATATATTTTGCAAAGACGACATCATATAGCTTTTTAATATGTTTTTACATGTTCTTATAACTAAGCATAACACACACAGACACACATATATATATTCATGAACTTTCTAACAAACATTATAAGAATGACTAATATAGTTTAACAAATTCTTTGAGACTATACTTACCGAATAATATATGTACATCTATAATAATACTAATTTTATCTAACATTTATAATTAAGGAATTAGCTTAGTAGTTAGTAAATAAGTAAAGTAGGCATTTCTATAAACTAAAATGTGTATAAATAACGGCCATAATATTAAGGACGTAATTATTCATTAATAAATATAATTACTATATCTAGTTATTAAAAATATAATATAGTTTACCTTACATGCTTAATTTTATATGTTAAATCTTATATAGTATATGTCTAACAATGTATTAAATTAAAACACCCAACACATTAAATTAAAATAAAAGTTTCATAAAAAGTTTTTAAAGTTAAAATAGTTCTTTTAAACATTTTTGTTCGAACTTGTACAAAAATTCGTTGCTAATTAATAAAGGACAGTTAATTAGCAACGAAAAATAGTTGTTATGGACTTAGATTCGAAACGGCTAAGTAAACGTAGAGATTTAATTAGTTATAAAAATAACGAATTGCGCGACTTAGCAATAAATTAATTTGAAACACGTAAACCAATTAAGGGTTTCGTTTTTAATTTTATAAAACGAATTATACAACTAAAATATAAATTAGACCTAATTGTTAGAATAAATAATTTCAAACTTGAATCGAAATCGTGAATTTTATTATGGCTTATTTTATTTAATTAATTGTATTTTTAACTGAGACATGTGAAATTAGTTTAAAAGGGTACGTTTCTAAAACTTTAATTAAACTAAAGTTTTGAATAACCAAATGCAACCGTATGTAATAAAATACGTAACTAATACGAATTGATATAATAACTATTAAATTAACATATTTTATTGTAATATTACAATTAGGAATTTAAATTATAATTTAGGTTTCGAATATCGAATTCGAACGACGGGATTAATTATAGTGAATTAAATTAAATCAAAGAGAGTAGATAGTAGAATATATTAACTAAGTATAGCACATTTAAAAAATTACCGTAACTCCCGAACAATTATTTTATTACGAATAATTCGACATTTGAATTTATACAAGCAATATATCTTCAAAATTAAAGCGTTAGAATATAAATTTGACTAGGATTAAATTAGATTAAACTAGACCAAAGTGAATGATCAATAGTTGACAAACCTGTAAATTAAGATTAATGCTACGCTCGATGACATGAAATTAATTAATTAATATATGCCTAATCGGATCAGTCCGACTGACTGAACCGATAAATTTTATAAAATCGAAGTAATCGAGAAATCGACTTGTACATTAATTGGGACGAGGGTTAGAATAAAATTAGCGTAGATTTTAATTAGTTTAAATTACGTGATCACAGATCAGTCAACTCCGTGCGAGTCCGACCCGTGGGCCGATCCGACTGACCCGCAGTTCGGAGCATACGTGGAGCACGCCGATTATTAGCGACAGAGACTCCAGCCCTACAGGTGTGGGATATCTGAATTATTCTTTTCATGGGCGTACTCTTACCAGTCGTTCCATCTGATCTGACATTCGCACTTTATTTTTAAGTAGTTGCATTAAAACTTTAAAGCATGTTTATCCTTTCTGCACTGTAGGTAGAATTGCATAAACCCTGAAAAACTCGAATTTACTGTATTTTAAGAGTAGAGTAATTAAATAATATTATATATATATCTTATTAGAATATTAGGTTATTAGCTGTCTTCTTCTCGTAGAAGACTATATTATTATTTTACGTGCATACGCATGCATTGGTGAGAGCTGAGCAGAGCCGAGTGACTTCGTTCCGTCTTGGTGTCACTTGGCATGGGACGGCCCGATAGCCACTGAGCTGAGGGTCACTTGATCCTTGGATGGCTTTAGGAATATATTATATGTATAACTTGATTATATATATCCTTTTCGATCATTTTGCTATTTGACGTGAGCAGTTCCGATATCGAGTTCTGTGGCACGATACGATTCGGGAATTTATTCCTTCCCTACATTAGGAGCTACTTTGCCTAGAACGGAAGTTCCCAAGTCCAATGCAGGCCTTGAGGAATGATGTGCAAGTGCATAAGGTCGACGAGCCTTGATGCACGGGGTCGACGAGCCCCTGATCCTATTGGTCTGGCCGGACGGTAGAGTTCTCTCCTGCTCATGAGGGAAGAGATTAACTTTTTACGACTTGCATTGTATGATTTCTCCTATTGGATATGTTTGGGTGATGAATCGTTAGGCGAGATGACACATTGGATTTGATATAACCATCGGCTAGTGTGCTATTATCTTGTGGAGCAATGCTCGATGTCACTAGGCAACGTGTATCATTGCACTCTGATCACAGTCCTTGGATTATATTGTTTGGATCTTTTTGATCCTATTGGCACGGCACGGGGTGATTACTTTATCCATATTATTATTATTATTATTATTATTGTATTTGGGCACACAGTGCAAGGAGTACTGGATTCCGACTTGATTTATATCCGATATTACACTTTGATTTTATTTTGGGTTTATTTCGCATGTTGGCATAATAGAATAATCGCATCATGGTATCATTCAAAAGCATTATAAATTCTTTTAGCTATTAATATAGGTTCACACATGTGCATATTTTAACTGTATTCATTTTATAAATAAAAGTGCTTTGACCGTAGAGGATCCCTGAGGGGATAATTCTGGGTCACATACTGGGCGACTCGTCGCTCACCCACAAGTTGTTTCGTGGGTTTTAGGTACAGCATCTGGCGATCCGCAGCAGGAGTTGTCAGGAGTTGTCCCCGATGGCCACATCGTTTGATTAGCTAGAGTTAGACTTTTGATTAGGTTTACGAGTCCCGTATTTTCTGTGTTATATATATACGGGCTCGATAGATCATGTATCCCCTTCTATAGATGGTGTGATTTGGATCCGAGATGGATCGAATTATATGTTATGTATGTGTATGTTTATTTATTTGTTATGTGACTGATGCTTGATATTTATATTATTTTGCTTCCGCTGTTGTTTGATTTATTATTGATGATTAGCCTTGCGTGCTTAATGACTAATTAAGCACGAGGCGAGGTTGATCACACCTTAATCCAGAATTGCTGGTTTGGGGTGTGACACATCTCGTCCATGGTCATTATAGCATGTTTGTGTTATAAAGCCTGCAAGCCGAATGAGGCATCTTTCGAGTAATACACGCTATCTACACCCTTAGTTAGCTTATCACCCACGTACAGTGCAACCAGCATTTTTTCCTTAACAAACTACATTTAAAAAAAATTCATAAGAATTACAGTATAATAGATTCAAAATCAGTGAAACCAGACTAATTTATAGTATTTACAGACTGCGGGTATAATAATTATTAATTAAAAATTAAACAGAAAATAATTAAATAAAAAATAAAATACCTGTACCAATCGCCTCTAAATCGCCTAAAATCGCTTCAAAATCGCCAAAATCGCTCTCTTTCTTCTCTGTGGTTTAACAAATGAATACAGTGCGTGCTGGAGAGAGAAAGCGTGTAAGACAGCTAGTAGACCGCCAGGGATACCAGCGGTCTGGTCCCTGGCGGACCGCCAGTGTCTCTGGCGGTTGGCTATAGAACTGGACCGTCAGGGATCCTGGCGGTTTGGTCAGATTTGAAAAAACTCAGGATTTTGGATTATTTTGGTAAAAATGTTTTTTTTTGGGTTATTAATAAAAATGGCCGCGGAATGTCTCGCCTTATCTCTATTGTCCGGTCCCATTTTCTCAAGTTCTTTACTAAAAAATGAGAGGAAAAAAAAGGAACAAACTTTAAATAGAACTTCTTAAACTTTTAAACCTATTTTCCCATTAGATAGACCAGTTCTATCCTACACCAGGTTCGAGATGGCAACCGACCTACAAAGCGGAAATTAATGTTCTTGTACCTGCTAAACACCAAGTCCAGCAGTCAATTCTCCATTTCAGAACTCTAATTAAACTAACGAACTAAACGGCGGGAATATCTTGACCTTCTCCAGATAAACAGAACAATATGGGAAATATCCTTTCCTAATTATTGACCGTCAGATCAGAATCCAACTCGTTAATATGTGAGATTTTGACTGTTAGATCATCATCGAACCTTATTATACTATAGAACTGTCGCCATTCGATGGCTTCACTGGAGAGTATGTATACCCTGATACCCTCTGCTAAAGACAACCATGTTTCCGCTTTCTTTCCTTTTTAGCTCCCTCGCATATCTAGACCCTACTAGGGTTTATAGTCCGATCTTTATCCCCTCTTCTTCTCATGGATTCTCCTTAGCATATCTAGACCTACTAGGGTTTAGTCTGATCTCTCTTCCCTCTTTTTCTCATGGATTCTCCTCCTCCTCCTCCTCCTTCTTCACCAGTGCGACAATTTCTTATGCAAGCTGAGATTAAAGAAGAAGATAAAACATCTAGACAATTCCAGATGCAATCTACCATAGAAATGCCCTGTGTCGTATCTGAACAATCTGATCAGGGGCAACCAGAAACCACTTGCGTAGCTGAACTAGAGGCCAGGATAGCATCTCTACAAACAGAGCTCGATTTACTTAAGTCCATTATATCGCAAGACAAGCAAATGGATATTCACTATGTAAGGTGTGAGAACGAGACACTAAAGGGTCAGATTGCAGAAGCACGACAATGCATCAATTACCTGCTGGAATATGCCAAACGTAAGAAGCAAGAGATCGTAAAGCTGAGAAATGCTCCTTTAATTCGGATAGAGAAAGAGAAAGAAATTGATAGGAAGGGGAAGAAGGTGGTAAAGGTTGAGGAAGGTGGTGAGGAAAAAAAAGGCACATCAATGTTTTTCTTTACCAGAAATGGCCGCACATATGAGGTACTCGATGTAACAGAAGACAGTGATGATATTGATGAAGAAGAAGAAGAAGAACTAACAAATGAAAAAGAGGAGGATGTTGCGCTGCTTAAAACATTTCTGAAAATAGTGAATTCGGAAGGGCTCGGATCTTGCTCTAAAACAGGTTCCGGGTCGGTGGAAGTTGATGACATGATCCAATTTAAGGCTGGAATGGACTGCGGGCTGAGCAATGGTGAAGTAGAGAAATTGAGTGTGCTTGATGAAATCACATCTCCAGAGCCTAACTATAACAAAAGGTCAAAATTAGTGATGTCTGGTGAAAGTGGATCTTTGTCTTGTCAAACGGGTCTGCCATCAGATCCAATGAAATCTAAATCTACAACGGATACCCCTGAAATCGTGAAATTGAATGTAAATGAAGAGAAATTAACGCTTAGAAAGAGGAAATGGGACGAATGTTTCAGAAGTGAAGAGGATATGCTCTGTTCTCTGACGAGTAAGCCAGAGATGCTACTGGAGGCAGTCTGTGCGTTGTCCCGACTGGAGACGAAGAAGCGCATTTGGAGGTCTAAGGAGATCCATTGCAAGGGTCTCTCTGACTCAGATTATCAGAAGTATGTTAACTGTTCTTAATTTATCTTTTGTTATTTCGCCATTTCGCTAGTACCTAAATTGAATATATATACCACTTTTGGTCTAATTCTTTTAAGTTTTAACAACTAACATATAGACCAGTATAACTTTTGTATTAACATATATACAACAGCAAGTATCAGGCACTGGTTGAATATATAATTGTTTTTCTTTTAAGACTTTGAGAAGAACTCTGTGAAAAACTTAATACGCTTTGAGTATTTAACTTATGAGGGTTTAATCTCATCTGGGTTTCTAGAACTGAGGATTTTATATATTTTTGTTGATTAATTGACTCATAACTGTAATCTGATATAGTTATGGTAATATAAATATGGGCTGATTTCAGCCTTTTTGAAAAACAAAATTAGGTTTTTTTTTTTTCTTTTTGAAAACTTGGTAGTGACTATCCCAAAGCAAAAAAAGAAATTAGGTTTGAAGCATGGATTTTGAAACTGGTTTATAATAAGCTTGTCAGTTGGTTCATCCTGTCATGCCCTAATTCTTGCTGATATTGATGATTGACGGAGTATTATTATGCTGGCCTGTATTATTCTTGCTGATATTAGGTTTGAAGCATGTATTATTATTGCTGATATTTTTCTTTCAATTTCAGTTTTTACTTATAAGTCCGCTAACACAATTATACTGCGCAGGTCAGAGTTATGAACCAAATTTGTTTGTACCAAAGTTGAATATATAAGACTTAGGTGCTATGGATCGCATAAGATCTTATGTATTACGGGTTTAAAAGTTAATCATATAAACTTCAATCTAAGTAGCTCAGCAAATTTGTTATATAATGAATTTGTAGAATATCAATTTTTATTATTTTTTAAAAAAAATTATTAGTTTTTATGATTTATGAATGATGACAAAAATAACTTAAAAATGAAAGAAAATTGTCAATGTTTTGAATCATTTTTTTTCATCTTTCATAAATTACAAAAAATAGAAAAAGAATTTCAAAAATCATAAAAATTGATATTTTACAAGTTCATTATATAACAAATTTTACTAAGCTATTAATTAGATTGAAGTTTAAAGTTTATGCGAGTAGTCTTTGAGCAGTAGTACGGAAAACCTTATGTTACCCATATCACCTAAATCTTGCTCTTTAAAGTTTGTATTATTTTATCCAAGGACCATATCTATATTTTACAATATATACAGGTTGATGGATTTGGCAAAATTCCTGATGGAAGGCGATCTCAATGGTCCCAATATTAAGACGACTGAAGAATTAGAAAATAATTTCAAGGGCGGTTTAGACTTTTGCGCCGAGCTGGTCGGTACCTACTCGCCTCAGTTGTTTCATATTTTCTCCAAGGGATTGGACCTTCACTTTTGCTGAACTCTCTGACCTAAAATGGTCTTCTAAGAGTCAGAATTCAGAATATCATCCTTTTTGCTAATTTTTTTATATGCTTTATATATGCACTGAACTTTTTATAGGGTTTTTTTTTATAGACTTTATATATGTACTGAACCATTTTTTTATATATGATATATTATCTTTTACATCTGGAGTTATTGCATGTGATTATGTGATTTGCTAATCAGAATGATGCTTAGGTAAATTACTCCTCTAAAAGGCTTTAATTATTCCTTTAATAATACCAATTTGAGCAATTATGTGGTAAACTACTTGATAACGAACAAAAAACATTGCTTAGAATTAGAAGCGAGGAGCTAAACGAGAGAGAGATTATTGAAATAATCCCAGGACTTTGGTTCAAAGCGTAGAAGGGAGAAAACAGTGGAATTCATATCACCTGAGGTACCTCAACTTTTGAGTTTGAATCCGGTCCATTTGTTTTATACGTAAAAAATAGTCTTAATGGCCAATTAAACGGCCTCGTTAACAGTGGTCAAACAGTTACGAATACACTTAACAAATGCATGTTTGCAGATGAAAACCATTAATCGGCCGTTTTATCTTTTTATCGTCTGTTTATTCCCGTTTATTTCCGTTTATTTCAATTTATTTCAGTGAATACATTGATTTTTTTTTTGTGATAGTGTGTGATAATAAATTTTATAAATTATGTATTTTAGTTTTATTTGTGCTTAGATATACATCCAATATTTTTAATATAATATTTTTCTTCTTACTTACTTGACTAATTTTTTTGTTATTTATATACTATATATTTTTCTTACTTACCAATGTTATTTTTTTCAATTAGTACGATATATTAATTTATGAAACTAAGTTTTTATCATAGATTAAATTTAGTGATTTTATGTCGAAAAATTTCATTTATTTAAAATAATATGTTATTAGTATTTGGAAAAGCTTAATTCTTGAATTTATTTTTCATTAAATAAATGTGTTACTTACACATGTAAAGTACTTATACATTAAGAAAAAATAAGCTTAATATCGTGTTATAATAATAGAACTAAGTTAAATTAAATTTATTTGATAAGTTTAATGAGTTAAATAAATTATGATATATATACATAAATTTAATAAAAACGTTAAATTGTCTGCATAATTCCGATTAATCGCTCGTATGCTGATTAATCGTTTGGCCATGCCTGTCCGTCCGCATACTGTTATTTACAACACTTTTTTATACTAACACGACTCTTAAAGAGATCCGTACATAACATGTTTGTGTCAGAATTGGTCCAGATCTTGATCGAACGATCTTAAATTGTTAATTGAACCTCAAGCGGTACATTACCATATAGTGTCAGACTGAGGGAAAGGAAAAAAGAAAGTAGAATTTAGATGAGCGGTCTGGATTTATTGACATGATTCGACATCAATACTACTCGATCTAAATATATTTAATGTTACATGAAGTATATAAATAAGACAGGGCTGAGCACTTCATTATTAAAAAATTAAAACAATCAAGTGATAGTGAGATTATTATTTTTATAAAAAAGAGAGAGAGAGAGAGAGAGAAAATCTACTGGCTAGAAGCAAAACAATGAAATTTAACGAGTTTGAAATATCAACCCAAAAAATTCCAGTCCTTTATTTCAGCCCACCAATAAGCAATAGATTTGGTACAGGCCGATGTTTATTGATTAAATAGTTCTTTTTTTAATGGACTTGATAGTGGGTAATAAGGGGCCTAATCGGTATGTCATATGTGCTATACTATGCAAAATGGGCATTGCTTCTCTAATCGATATGCCTTAATGAGGAGGCCTTGAGAGTCCACCTTTGAGTTGCCGAATAAGCAGGAATTTCATAGTAATGTAGCTTCAATTCGGATCGCATTGCCAATCAGTCAGGTCGTACTGAAACAGCGACTTTAATTTGATGAGATTAATCCTTAAACAGACCAACGGATTACTCTCCTTGAACATAGCCTATAGCTCTCAATCTTATTATAATTATGGACCAAAGACTGTAACAAATAGGTATGACGAATATAGTCGGGTCACTTTATATCCGGCTATTTTTATTAATACGCTTAAAAAAAAAATTTTAAAATGTCTCTGCGTTGGATTTTTTTTAAAAACTGCTCCGACCGCTGGGCCTACGGGTGGGCCACTCTCTCTAGCAGACCGTCCGGGTCAGAGGCGGTCTACTAGGAACCAGACTGTCTGGAGCCGGGCGGTCCTCTATTTTTTATTTTTATTTTTATTTTTTATGTTAGAGAGATCTTAATATTTTGATTTAAATAATTTTGTGAAGAAAAAGTTTTCTTGTTTAGAGTGTATGCCAAAAAATAAGACATTTGATATATTTATGAAGTGATGTCGTAACTCTTTATAATTTTGATTTGATTTGTCAGTTGGATATCACAAATCGAAAGATAACACTAATTAAGGACTTGGCCTTGATTCTTAATAATTTATTTTATTCAAATATATAAAAGAAAATATAGTTAGATTGCCTCAATGATGTCAACTTCTATTTTTTTTAGAGAATAATTGGATTATTTGATTATTGTCGACATATACCATTTGCTCGGAGATAGGCAAACGAACACAATAAATAGTAAATGCATTTTAAAATAATTATATGAATAATTCTTGAATAATTTCTTAGGCTTTTGACTAAACAAAACTTAAACTGATCGTTGTACATCTACCGTCGAACGAAAACTTAAACTGAATTTTTGAGGCACGAAACGATGTTTTTATGAAATTATGATATTTTGGATATCCGGGGGTTCCCCGGGACGATATTCGGATTCGTCTCGTCCCCCCCTTTCCGAAAAGTAGTCATACGCGCAAATCCAACTTTCCTAGCCAAAGTTATGGCTGTTTAAAGTTTTTTCGAAAGCTAAACTTTGAAAATTCATAACTAATTGTAGAAAAATCCAAATAAATTGAAATTTGTGTCAATTCTGTGTATTTTTGAATACTCTACATACTGATATAATCATTTTTTCAGTTTGGTCTCTTTATCAGTCCAGACTTGCTGATTTAACATAAGAAGTCAAATTTGATGTTTTTAGTGCATTGCACTATAGTACTTGGCTGCTGAGTTTGGACTTGGCATCATACCAGATGTCAGTCTATGGTGATTTGTGCATAAACAGAGATCTAATTTGAGGTTTGTTCATATTTTAGTAGCTCTAAACTACTGTTTTAGTAGCTCTAAACTACTGTTTTAGTATCATAAATAAAGAGAAGAAGATCAACAAGCCGTCGGAGTTTGGAAATTTTTAAATCAAGGCCAAGTCCTTAATTAGTGTTATCTTTAAACTTGTGATATTCAACTGACAAACCAAATCAAAATTATAAAGAGTTACGACATCACTGCATAAATATATCAAATGTCTTATTTTTTGACATACACTCTAAACAAAAAAAAAAAATCTTCATAAAATTATTTAAATCAAAATATTAAGATCTCTCTTAAAAAAATAAAAAAAATTAGAGGACCGCCTCTAGCCTGGGCGGTCTGTTAGGGAGGGTGGCTGCCACTGGGCCCAGCGGTCGAAGCAGTTTTAAAAAAAAAAAAAAAACAATGCGGGGGCAAAAATTTTTTTTATTTTTTTAGGCTATTAATAAAAATGGCCGATTTATATCCATGTACATACTGATTCCACATAATTATTGCCGCTTCTGTTACAAATTCCAACGGTAAACAGTGATAAATTGGTGGTATGGCATGTGAATGCGCACGATGTCTCCATACGGTAGGTATTTTATTCTAGTAGTATTATGAAATAAAATAATGTGTATAAATATTCAACACGAAGTGTCCTTAATTATAGACGGATTTCATTTATTAAATTTCTAAATAGTATGGTTGATAATTACTAATCGCATGTTTTCTATTTTTTTATTGGTTTATATTTTAAGCTCGACTGACTGCACGTGATCTAGTAATGCAAGTTCAACAAAAGATCAAGTTAATCTCGTTTAAATATCCGGTAAGATATTGATAAAACCAGTGTTGTAAAATACGTCCGTTTAGGTGGTCAATTAATCGGTGAATTAGTC
The DNA here is from genome assembly GCF_964058835.1 of Carex rostrata. NCBI lineage: Eukaryota > Viridiplantae > Streptophyta > Magnoliopsida > Poales > Cyperaceae > Carex > Carex rostrata. The sequence continues at coordinate 5,040,598 of NC_135947.1, read as the reverse complement.
ATTGACGATGATCAAATTATTATTAATTTTTTTGACTAATTGATCAATTATTTTTAATTATGACTGATTATTTTTTATTATTCTTAATTAATTTTTCTGACTAATTAACCGCATTCTGTTATTTAGAAGTTAGAACACTTGATAGTTGATACAACTAAATATTACAAGTTAAAATAAAAATAATAATTACAAGTCAGAAAGTCCCACGTGACCTTTTGCCACGTCAACTCTCGAACCCAAATATAACGAGTACCTCCATTTCGGATGTTCGGTCCGTCAGCAAAGAGCACCTGTTTCCCTCCAAGGTGATGTCGCACCAGGACCTAATCACTGAATGTAGGTCCCACATATGTGGTCCTAGTTCTCTAAATAAGTTTCTCCATTCCGAACCTGGACATGTCGGTGTCCTAAATGTTTGCGCAGAGCAAGAACTTCTCCGTCTAATCATGGAGTTATCCTTTTAAAAAATAAATGGAGAGTATAGTCAATACATTTTCAAATTTGTCACGCAGTTCTAGGCTCCAAGCGCTGCAACGGGACCCACCCATGTGGTCCCACCGTTTCCATTTCCACTGTATGTTCTTGGAACACAGATCTTCTGGTAATCTAAGCTTTTGGGTCCCACTGTCATGGAGATAGATTCTGTTGGTGTACCGAGCTCCAGCTAATACATTACCGCGTCACATCAAAGAAAAGGTTGCATGTAACCAAAAAGAAAAAAGAAAAGAAAAAAAGAAAGAAAAGGTCGCACTGCGCCACCACTGTCTAGAATCATTGTCGGCCCTGATCCAGATGGCCCTGGGTTCCAAAGTCCAATAGAGTCCCAAAAAAAATAAAAAAAAATTTATATATATTGAAAACACAAAATGTAGAAAGGATAGAACTGTTGGATTATAGAAGAGTAAAGGGATTTTTTTGATAAACCATAATTAGGAAAATATTTTTTACTGATCCAGCATGATTGCTTTTTTTTTTTCAAAAACCAGAAGGACCGGAGGGCTCCTCCGGTCTCACTTTTTTCCTTTTCTCAAAACCGGAGGAGCCATCCGGTCTCAATATATATATATATATATTTTTATTTTTTCCACTTTTTCCGTGCGGCGATCTGTGTAGCATCTCTATTTTTTATCCCAACAAAATTTATTTTCAGGACCGGAGCCTTGGTCCGGTCCCATTTTTTTTTTTTTTTTTTTTTTTACTTTTTTCACTTTTTTTTTTATAAAACAGAAATTTGTTTTTATTTTTTATTTTTTGTATTGAAATATTAGAAATATTGGATATATTTCTTTGAAAATAGATGGAATACAATATAATTTGATTTATTAGAAAGACTGTAACAAATAACCCGGATCAATATTTTTCAGGCCGAATTTTTCGCGGCTGTAACAAAAATTAATATATTTCTTTATGTATTATTGGAAAAAAAATAAAAATACTTAGATTCTGAGTTATTGATCCCGGTTCAAAAGTCACATCTATGTAATCTAGAAAATATTGTAATCCTTGTAGGACATTTAATTTATAAAAAGTTCTATCTATTTTGAGAATTCTTTTTGAATAATAATTATTAAATAACTTAAAGTTTTTGTTTTTTTTCAAAAATAGATAGAACTTTTCATAAATTAAATGTCCTAAAAGGATTACAATATTTTCTAGATTACATAGAAGTGACTTTTGAACCGGGATCAATAACTCAGAATCTAAGCATTTTTATTTTTTTACAATAACACATAAAGAAATATATTAATTTTTCTTACAGCTGCGAAAAATCCGGCCTGAAAAATATTGATCCGGGTTATTTGTTACAGTCTTTCTAATAAATCAAATTATATTGTATTCCATCTATTTTCAAAGAAATATATCCAACATTTCTAATATTTCAATACAAAAAATAAAAAATAAAAACAAATTTCTGTTTTATAAAAAAAAAGTGAAAAAAGTAAAAAAAAAAAAAAAAAAATGGGACCGGACCAAGGCTCCGGTCTTGAAAATAAATTTTGTTGGGATATTAGTGAGATCTTCTGTGGCTTTCGTTAAATTTTGAAATAAAAATAGGAAATTTTGAAATAAAAATAGGGAGACCGGAGGGCTTCTCCGGTCTTGAGGAAAGAAAAAAAGTGAGACCGGAGGGCTTCTCCGGTCCTTCTGGTTTTTGAAAAAAAAAAAGCAATCATGCTGGATCAGTAAAAAATATTTTCTTAATTATGGTTTATCAAAAAAACTCAGAGTAAAGAATCTAGTTTAAAGGACGGCTCAAAAATATATTCGTTTCTTTAATCTTCGTTCAAAATTAAGAAAGATTTGAATAACTTAACGGACAGCTGACAGGCGACAGCCGACAATCCTTTTGTTATTATTTTTTTTTCTTTTCTTCATTTTTTCACCCAAAATATTTATTGTTTTGAATAACTTATCAAATCAAAAGTGACGCAACAGCCGACAGCAAAATATTTAAGAAGAAAAATCAATTCTTGAAAACCTAGTTCTGATCTGCCATAGAAGAAAAAAAAAATCTAGTTCCATCATTCTTCTCTGTAAATTAATAAACGAGGGAAAAAGAAATTAAGACGGCAGCGGAAGCGACTGGACTGGGTGAGGCAAGGTGGCGGACCGCGGGCTTTGAATTGGACTGCCTCCGCTTAATTACCTAGGTTCTAACCTTTTATTACTTTGTGTTATTTTTAATTTAAAACAATGCTCCCTACAAAATATGCATCAGGTAGCGAAAAAAGAAACAAAAAAAGAGAGGGAGAAGAAAAAATAAAACCCCAAAAAGGTTCTATTCAAAAACTTTGGAAGAATATTAAACCACATAATGAGTCTTTGAAAAATCAAATTGAAAGTGAGGTGCACGAAGAAACAAGAAATGCATATGAAAACCAAAATCAAAATGAGATAAATGAAGATGAGGTAAATCAAGAAACAACAAATGTGTCTGAAAATGAAAATGAGGTAAATGAAGAAATAACAAATGTGTTTGAAAATGAGACTAGTGAAAAAAAATTAATCATGCGTCTGAGTGCTTAGATTCTTCGTTATCTATAAATATATATGATCCTAAAGTGTGGAATGGTTTAACTTTCCTAAGGATTGAGAATGGTTCTATTAGAGAATGATCCTATTAGAGATTCTAATATTAATTTTCCTAAGGATGATTATAATAGGGGTTCTCCCTATATTATTTTGATCAAAAATTAAGAAATGAAGAACTTATTGATAGGAAATGGTTGGTTTACTCAAAAGATTTAAATAAAGTGTTTGGTTTTATGTCCCTCTATTTTGTATGATCTATCGACATATTAATAAAAAATATTATTTATATTAAGACCTCAAAATTTTCTCTTGCCCCGGGCCTCAAAATGTTCAGGACTGATTCTGCCTATAATTCGTATCCTCTGAGATATCTCGAACTTTGCGTGACTTTATGGAAAATCCCAACTGTTTAAATACGCTCTGCGTGAATCTCGAAGAACACATAATATTGACCCCTACATCATCCCCGAATAAGCAACGGACACGTTGGTCACGCAAAAGTTGAGATATCTCAGAGTATACGCACTCGCCACTGCCTAACTATGAGTCCGCATCGTCTGCATTAACTCAAAAGAGCATCTTTTGAGTTAATAGATATTGACTGTCCGATTGTAAATGGAGCCCATCCGACCTACACCTAAAGTATAGGGGTCTTCAATATTAGTGCAGATTTAATTCACACGAATATTAAAGCTGATCGATGTTAGTTTGTAATAATCTAGAAGTCAATAATACGATAAATTATCATAAAGCTTTGTTCATGAATTGAATGTATATCATTTTGTTGCCTTGAGTATTATTGCATTTATGGATCATTTCGAGTTCATGATTGAAATTGTGAAACTCCATAATATAGATAATATATACTCTTAAAAGATGGTTAGCAGGAACACTAATTACATTTATGGATCATTTATGGATCATTTCGAGTTCATGATTGAAATTGTGAAATTGTGACCAAGGTAATTAGCAGGAACACTAATTACCGCTACAAGGTTAGTATGTGGATTAAAAGATGGTTAAGTTTTACAAACCACCTGACACGAGATGTTATTTTAATCACATAGATACATGTTATAGGAACATGGTATTTGACAGACCCCGAATGAAACATTAAATAGAATTGTGTTCGTGTCATTAATGTTTTCATTCAGTGTCACGTTCTACAGTATGAGGTATTTATTGTTCCCACTAAGAAATATGTATGTGTGAGTGTTATCTAACGCTGTCCGTAAAAAGCAGTCATAACGGTAGCATTTCCATATGTATAGCTTAGTCGAGGAAGTGATAGTCTGCCAAGAATACTATTTGTCCCTCGTATCTCTATACGAGCTATAGCATCACTGGGCCCCTTGGTAGAGTTAGATTATCTGCATGCGGTATAATTACAAGAGTAATTATATTTGATAATCTGCTCAAGATCAAGAAAAGATACAGTTAGCAAGGATGACACACATCTACCTTGAAACTGATCTGATAGCTATGAGACAGAAGAACTGACGCAAGTAAATTGTTTACTGGATCGTGATATTGTACAGTACAGCATCATCTGTGTAATTGGATGGTCATAGTGTATACTGCCATATGCCTCCTATAATTATAGAAGTTAAAACAGTTTTAACTCTATTTACCAACATAACACAGATCCTATTGGGTCACATCATATAGGAGCTATTCGGAGAATCTTACTGATTAATTATAAATTGATTATAATTAATATTAAGATGGTTATAATTAATTATACGTGTTATAATTAAATTATATTTGTCATGTTAAAAATGACAAAACAAAAACTAATGGTTATAATTAGTTATACTTGGTATAATTAATTATAATTAATTGTACGTCATTTAGAATGACAAACAGAAACACTGGTTAGTTTATAAACGTGCTTGACATGTTGTATAAAAATTACCAAACGAAAATTGTAGACGAATATAATTGTACATGACAATTATACATATTTGATTTGGATATTTACTATTCATAATGGGTTTGGGTTAATGGGTTTAGAATCCATTAAACTAATCTAACCAATATGAAGTTGCAAAATCAAATTTGAATGCCAAAAGGGCATTTTGGTAATTTTGGCAACTTCGGGGGTATTTCGGTCTTTTGCGAACCTCCTCAAATGCCTATAAATAGAGGGGCATAGTTGAAAGAGAAAACTCACTAATTCACGTGTTAATCTGATTACTTCGTTAATTGGAATTCTCTCTTTCTCTGTTTACGATTTTTCGGATTGGTGAATAGTGTTTTACCGAATTTAGCGGTATTTCAGATTTTGATAATCAGTGAATCTGATTGACCGAAAGTTCGGTGAATAGTGTTTTTGCATAATTCCGCGGTTTATAGTATTTCTGGCAAAAGAAATAAACCGCTCTCTGGTTAGTCCTGGTGGATAACCAATAGAGGTATCACATGTGTGATACTCCGAGTCGATTCCTTCCCTGGTATAGCTCTACTCGCTCGGTCTGCATTCTAACTGTGATTTGAAAACAATGTGTAAACATGTTATATTAATCTATTTAATTGATAAATAGATTTAATGTTTTAGAAATCAATTATGGAGTAGATCTGTAAATAGGATTAAACGGATCTTCTTGATTCATTTAATCCGTAGCTTAAGGTAGATGTAAAATTTTGTTTTACTCTTTCCGCACCTTAAGCAAATAAATGGATTTGAACCGTCAAAACCCCAACATACTTAATCAATGAATTTAAAAAGTCAAAACCCAACAATCGAATGGTCAAGATGTATTAACTCAAAAGATTGCTTTTTGAGTTAATGCAGAGGATACGAATTCCCTAACCATGGAGACAGAAACCGCTCTTTGCTCCCAACACAAGCCACGTGAACCACCCAATCAAATCTCTACTTCCAATGGGCCAACGGGGCCCGGGGGGCCCGCTTAAATGTCTGAGGCAGCGAGGACTAATTTGGACTTGTGGTGTCGTGTACCGCAGGAACAGATGACATCCTTTATGAATAAGTTATTCGTGCAGTATCGCCGACCATACAGTTAATTTATCAGTATGGCTGTGTTGGAGCCGTTGGATCACGATCAAAGGGAGAGGGGTAGGGACGCTTTGGTGGTGTACAGAAGCCCACGTCGATGCGTTTAAGAATCAATAAAGATATATATATTTCTTTGGAATAACTTATTCCCTGTTCGGAGTAGTTTACTAGGTTGGGTTGCTTCGGCTATTGGGCCAGTCAATCAGTTGAGACAATATAAAAGACTTGGTGTACCATTTACCGGTAGAACATAAGGTTTGGTACCTCGGTTAAACAGTTGGTTATGATTTGATAAAATAATTTAAGAGTTTGCTCAATATTTTCTTGTCAAAGTAGTCGCTGAAATCTAATTTGTTTCTTTTAGGTCACTTAACTTTTAGTTTATTTTAAACAATTATATAATTACATTTTTCACTTTAAAGTAATAAAATGAGACAATACGTTTGAGCCAATAAAATATATTTACTTCAGCAAAAAAATAAAACATATTAATAAAAATATCAGTTATGTCAATAAAATTGCTCATTCCAACATGATATGTTCACATCGTGATCATATATGTAATTTTATTTAGATGAAAGCAACATGATTAAATCAAACTAAAAGTATAATAATAAACTAAAATCTTTTAGGAATGTTATGCTCTCTCCCTTTACCACAATAATTCCATAAATTTGTATTTATGGTAAAAATCATTGTTCTTTAATTGTGCTTCAAGAAATGAATAACAAATACACATAAATACACGTCTTATGTCCACATTATGATGCCTATCTATAGTAAAATATCACTGTCTTTCGTGCTCCAAAGAAATGAATAGCCAATGCAACATATAAATGCACATCTTATTCCAACATCCATATATCTTATGCTCATCGGTTCATGTTCACGCTTTAGTTTTCTACTTATGCACAATATTACTAATATTTTAACCCATACTGTCAAAATATTAATATTCTATTCAATTGTTTAAAATCCTTCTATCAAGTTTTTATAATTATTGCCATAGTATCCACACCTAATGCAATATAATAACATTCAAACGTACATTATCGATATTTAAACTAGCACAATCACTTGTTTATAATTACTATAATGATGTTTACATTTAATATTATATATGAGGAGGGATCCACTTACATCCTTTTTTGGTGATACCGGATTATATCCTATAGTTTCAAAGTCCAAACAGTTGATACAAACCGTTTAAAATGATGAATATGTTAAAATGTACTTGATAGATCAAAATTGACATTTTTTTGAATTTTTTTACTATTTATTAAGATGAGTACAAAAATTTAATGGTCTGAATATAACGATTTTGTTAAATACTTAATAAATAGTAAAAAAATTCGAAAAAATATATAAAATTTGGTATGCAAACAAATTCTAATATATCCATCATGTTAAACGGTTTGAATCGATTATTTAAATTTTGAAAACTTTGAAAATGAAAAATGTAATTTGGTGTCACCAAAAAGGATATAATTAGATCCCTCCTCATCATATATATAAATATTTAATGCATTGTCAAGTATATAAACATAAGCTGCTAGATATTTATACTTGGTGCAATATTTTTTTATCTAATATCATATACGAATATTTAAAACCTTTAGTCGGAATTCTGTACGGTTTTTGGATACGAATTTAAGCCGGTCACGCTCAAACTTTCTGTTTGAGGCCACGCTTGACTCCCCTCCGTAACTTAAATCATTTTGATATTTATCTCCAGTCCATTACGTAAACAAGCAACCAATGACGGAAAAATAAGCTTTCCAATGAAACAATGACAAATGCGGGACATCCCCCTTTATGCAAAAAAAGAGAGGCGATAACAAACAAATAATATCCTGAGAAATCTAAGGTTTGGAGGCGAATATTTAATGGCCGTAGAAAACAATTAAACAAGTAAAGAAAGGAGAGGGACACGATATCTTGTTCTCTCTCTTTTCTCTCTTTTGGCGTTCGCTTCTTCCCATCCATCAAGCGGCTCTTTTTCGAAAAAAAATTAAAAGGACGGGAGCGAGATGCAAAACTAGAAATAGTATAAATATCAACCAACCTCTGCCACTTTCCATATTTGGCAATTTTAGGGTTTGCTACATTTTAGTTTTTCCCTTAGTCTTTCCATTCTGAGTACTGGCGCTCTGTTCGGTTCCTTTTATTTGGAAGTAAGGTATGTTGTTCATTCTCGTTTGTTAGTAGTTCAACTAGTTATTGGATTTTGGTTCGAAGTATGAAACTTTGATGTGGTTTTGAATTGAACTGTTTGGTAATTTTGGTTTACGCGGTTCATTTGTGTTCATATTCAAAGGATATTGTTCAATTTTGTTCTTTTTCCTAGTTTAGACATAGGTTTTGAATTTTGTAACTTCATCCATTTGTTTTCTATTGACTTATTACCCTGATTTAGTCTATAGTTCATGGAATCTGATATTAAATCAAATTCTGGGGAGTTTTGAGGTAGCACTGAAGGCCTTCTGTTGGAGAATTTTTTTAAAAATAATTTTGTGGAATGCGTCTTCTTAATCTTTGCCTTTTCAATTAAGTTGTTGTCTGAACTTACAAATTAGTTTGTAAGCAGCTTCCATTCAAATTGAAATTCTCAATAAAAGAAAAAATAAGCGTTGCACAAAATAAAGTTGAAATCGTAATTTCCAAGTATGACTATATTGGTATGCACATGCCCATAGATTCTGGTATAGACTTGACTGATACAGTTCCAGGTGAGCTTCAAAATACATCATACATTACCAGCATGATACCTGTATGACAGTCAAGTAAAAGATGTTAACTTTGAACATAACTTGCTTTACTGTTCCAAGCTAACTTTTCGGCACTATACTGTTTACAGATTTTGCATTAAGAGACATCAAGACCTGACAAATAAAATGGTGTCCTTCATTGATTAGCTCTTGATTTGAGTATAGTTTGCTTTTTACACCAATTCCATGGAAGGAACAACAGAATTGGGCAGCCATGATGACACGATACAGGGTCCCACGGAGGACCAAGTGCAGCTAGCTAAGGAAGCACAACCACTCCGGGACCCACATGTCGAATCAACAAGCTTCCCTGCTGACACTATGGCCCCACCTATCAGCCGGGATCCCGATTGGTCAGAGCATTTTCCCTTCCTGTGCACCTCAAGAGATGCATTTATGGAAAATCCTGATGAGATAGCAAATCTCAATCCTGTTCAGGCTGAGAATTCTGGGTCCCACCCTGAGGTTATAGTAGAAGAGCTTACATTGAAAAATTACAGATGTACCACTAACATTTCGGCCGGTAGTAGTTCGAGTAGTGGTGAGAAGCCAGCTATGAGAAAAGGGCTCTGGGGTAATTTCACAAGGTTAGCGGGTAGTTTATCGAGAGAAATCACACCTAATAACAGGCCAGTTAATCGGAAGGTGGAAGGAGGAAATGATGTTCATCCCCAATTTGGTACTCAGAGGGCAGGAAATGATGTCCATCCCCTTTTTGGTCCACAGAGGGCTCTCCAGTCAACTATTAGGCCTCAAATTGCATCTGAATTTACCCCAGTTGGAGCCAAAAGTGCATTCAAAGGGAAAGAGATAGTTCATAAAGGGGCCATTCAAAAACCCTTGGAGACAAGCTCGGATTCCTCCCGTAAGAATTGTGTGAAGTATGATGACAAATCTCTTTATGGTGGTGGTGCCTTTGGTCCATATAATTTGGATAGCCAAAAAGGAGTAAATTTGAGGGAATTTCTTAAACCGAGACACCCGAGAATAAGCAAATCAACTAAAATGCAAATATTTAGACAAATAGTTGAGCTTTTGAATGTTTCACAATCACAAGGTCTGGCTCTGAAAGATCTCCGGCCATCATACTTCATGATTTTACCTAGATACCAGGTGAAGTATATTGGTGGATTCATCCCACAGGAAATGTCCAGTTCAGCACAAATGGAGGAGAGTTTCAGTAAGAAAAGGTACTTGGATCAAAAGGATGTGCAAAAAGGGTTCGATTGGTTCTCTCGGCTGAAGCATCAAAAGGTCAGTGATCAGGGTTATGTTAGTAGATCGAATAATAGAGGGAGTGATTTTAGAGAAAATACGAGTATTGGGGCAGATTCATGTAAATTTGAGGAGAGGTGGTATAGCAGCCCTGAAGAACAGACGGAGTATGTGACCCCTTCTTCTTCCAATATCTATAGCCTCGGTGTTCTTCTTTTTGAGGTACATTTTTTCCCCTTCTTTCATATGCTTCTTCCAATAAAAATGTCATTGTTTTGGCATGATATGAAGTACAAAAAAACTAATTTCCATTATTTTATTTTGTTCTATAAGCATGCATAAAGCATTGTTGTTGCTCGTAAGATTTACTTTCTATATTTTGCTTGTTTACTTAGGCTGATTAATAATCTGTGAATTTTGTGATTCTCGCATGTGTGTAGCTGTTTAGTTATTTTGAGACTTGGGAGATCCACTCAGCTGCCATGTCAGATCTCCGCCACCGAATTCTACCTCCAAATTTTCTTGCTGAAAACCCAAAAGAGGCAGGATTTTGCCTCTGGTTGCTTCATCCTGACCCAGCTTCCCGACCCAAGGCAAGGTTAGCATTACAGTTTTTTTTTCCCTTTTTGGTAGTCTGGAGCAGTTCTTTCATTTTTCCCTTTTAATTGTGTTTGCGTGTGTGTGCATACAGTAGCCAATGCACCTCGTGCTATCAACTTCTACCATTTCTTTTTTGAAAGTTTTTGGAAACTGCACCTAGAAAAAAAAAATTGTTAAGTTTTTTGTATCTTCTGAAATTCTTTATATTGTAACCCGCCTCAATAGCTTCTAGTGTAAGCTAGAGAGGTCTATAAACTGGTTATGAAGTAATTTAGTTGAGTTATACTCAGGACAATTTCCTCTTCATTTAAATAGAGTTAAGCTTAATTTTAACATTACATTTCCTTTACAATAAACCAAATAATTTTGGGTGTTTAGTTTCAAAATATAAGCAAAGCTGGGAGTGGGATGGCAAATGGTAAAACATTAGGTGTATTTTATCCAGGATTCCTTGTTTCTTCATTTGAATAAGAGTTTTGAACTGATATTTCCTATTAGTTACCATGTTTGTAACTTTTCCGATATGATGCAATAATTGAAATTATGGTTACCAAGGATAAACATGTGATATCTGTAGAGGTACATATTTGGTATATTCATACCAAGTGAGTACAATCCAGGTCCATGTTTTATTTGTTTTCCAATTTTTTTATAGCTAATAAAATGTATTTAATGTTAGTGGTTTTACTGTTGTCTTGTTGATAAATTTTCTCTTTTAACCAGAGATATTCTTCTCTGTGATCTACTAACGGAAATCCAAGAACAAACTGTGTCAGAACAAGCATCAACCTCCTTTGATGAAGAGGAAAGAGAGTTCGAAATATTAATGTACTTCCTTACATCATTAAAAGAACAAAAAGAAAAGCAAGCAGCAAAGCTTTCATCAGATCTTGGGTGCTTACAAGCTGACATTTCACAAGTTGAAAGGATTCACACTTCAAGAACACTAACAAATGATCTACTTCCAAACCAATCCCTGCCAAGCTGGTGTGAAGAGAGGCTCATGCGAAGCATGCGCCACCTGGAGGCCGGGTATTATTCCGTTCGGTCCCAACTTGAAATTTCTAGAGAGAGAACTGCAACACGCTCTGACAGTGATGTCTTAAAATTGCGTGAGAGCTATAATATACAAAGAGAAGGCAATTCAAATGTTGCCACCGAGCCGGCTGACAAGCTGTCTGGATTCTTTGGGGATTTATGCAAATATGCCCGGTACAACAAATTTGAGGTGCGTGGGCGTATGAAAAACCCGGAGATACTTAGCAGCAGTAATGTGATTTGTTCTTTGAGTTTTGACCGGGATGAAGAGTACTTTGCGACTGCTGGTGTGTCGAAAAAAATTAAAATTTTTGAATTTGAGTCTTTGTTGAATGAAAATGTTGATACACACTATCCCTTGATTGAGATGCCAAGCCGAGCGAAGCTTAGTTGTGTATGTTGGAATAGCTACATTAAGAATTACTTGGCCTCTACGGATTATGATGGGGTAGTTCAGGTACATGTTATTGATATCCATTTTAAGTAATTGTATTAGGTTTGTTTATTGAGGTCATTTTCATTTATAGAATGAGCATTTATCACGTGAGATTTCTCCTAAGATGAGTTTCAGTTAAGTCAGAATCAAGATTCTACGAGCACACCCAGATTGTATTATAGGCCTGATACTAAACTTTAAATTTGTCTGTTTTCTTTTGATCCGTAAAAGTTTATATTCATGATGAACTGTATGGTTGAAATCAAGGATAATAAAACTTATACTGAACAATGGGAAAAATGCAGCTGTGGGATGCAACTACAGGCCATGGTTTGACACAATTCGCAGAGCACCGTAAAAGGGCTTGGTCTGTAAGTTTCTCACAAGTGGACCCAACCAATCTTGCCAGTGGAAGTGATGATGGTTCTGTTAAAATATGGAGCATCAACGAGGTATGTCTCTCTTACTGGTATTATACCAGGATGAATACCCCTAACATAATGGAGTCCGGCTATGCTACTTATATAAGCATATCATATATACATTTTCAAGGTACAAATAGTCGATCCAAACGTTCAACACGATCTCCATATCAAAATGTGCTTGGACACCAAATTTTACATTTTTTGGAAATTGTTTACTACTCTTTTTTTTGAAAATGAAGATTTTTCAGAAAAATAATACATTAAGATGCGCACAAAAACATTCATTTTTTTTACCACTTGATTTTATACTAAATGATTTTGAAATTTTTAAAATTTTATATGCAAACAAAGCTCTCAAGAGGGAGATCAGTTTGAACGGTTTGGATTTGTACATTTGGACTTTGAAAATGGATAGATGACTTATAAGCATATGTCATGATATGCTTATATAAGTAGTGTAGCCGGACTCTATATGTACTGTTGGTAACATAAATTACAGTGTTGGTTGTTTGGATGCAGAGGAACACTGTAGACACAATAAAGAGTGGGCCAAATGTATGCTGCGTGCAGTACTCACCGTACTCGTCCCGATTACTTGCGTTTGGGTCGTCAAATTACAAGGTGTTCTGCTATGATTTGCGCAACACGCGCCTCCCCTGGTGCACCCTTTCCGGCCACTCCAAGGCCGTCAGCTATGTCCGCTTTCTTGACTCAAATACTCTTGTATCTGCCTCCACTGACAATACTTTGAAAGTCTGGGACCTTACGCGCACCACTAGCAATGAGCTCTCCACTGATGCCTGCCAGCTCACTCTTAGTGGCCATACTAATGAGAAGGTATTATTTCTCTTGCTGTGTGCAAGTGGAGTAGATTTGAATTTGCCTGATTATAAATTAGAAAATGAAACAAAAAATCCACAGATATATTCATTGAGGGTTAAAATGCCATGTGTCTTTCATGCCTCATCGTGCCTCATCGTGCCTCACATTCTTTATCTCTGTTTTCAAAGTCTAAACAGTCGATTCGAACCGATCAACATTATCTCCATGTCAAAATGTGCTTGGAGACCAAATTTTATATTTTTTTGAAATTTTTTACAATTTTTTCAGATAGATACAAAATCATGGTTTGGACCATCCAAAAACATTGATTTTACTATTTTATACGAGGCACTATGCATAGCGCGGATTGGTTTGTACTATTGATCAAGATTTTATAGTCCAACAGTCGATCTGAACCATTTAACATGATCTCCATACGAAAATGCATTTGTAGATCAAATTTTACATTTTTTAGAATCTTTTTTTACTATTTTTTTAGATATGTAGAAAATACTTGATCAGAAGATTTTAGACCATTCAAAAGTAGTGATTTTCTATGGATCTAAAAAAATTCTAAAAAATGTAAAATTAGTCTGCAAGTAAATTTTCATATGGAGATTGTATTGAACAGTTCTCGACTATTTGGAACTTTGAGAACAAAAGTATAAATTCATAGTACGGACCAATCTGCGCTATGCATAGTACCATAGCCTCATTCTTTCCCTTTTCTCTATACTGATAGGATACATTCTCTTGCTGTGTACAAGTCGAGTATTCCTGCTGTTGTCTTGTAAGGGTGGTAGATTTGAATTTGGCTGACTATAAATTAGAAAATAAAACAAAAAATCCACAGATAAATTCATTTGCTGTGTGAATATTTGTATGCTTGCAGGCACATTTGCTAATTAAATAGTCAATGCAAATTGATGCATGCTCAATAAATGTCAATTTAGCTTAATCCCCATATAGGTTTTGTAAATTTTGTCTGTATATTTTATTTGAACCTAATTTTTTTTTCTTCCAGAATTTTGTAGGTTTATCTGTCCATGACGGATACATCACTTGTGGGTCTGAAACCAACGAGGTAATTTTTTTTTTTTTTTTTAAAGTAAGCCACAGCTTTATAAAAAATTTCATTAATAGAAGTTGTTTGTTTTAAAACTGAAGTTCTCTTTCATGTCAGTGGTGAATTTTTATGATACAGCCCTCAATTCTTCCATTATTCCTTTTGCATTAATTGTGTTTTTTTTTTCTCACCTGCAGATTTATGCTTATTATAAATCATTTCCCATGCCAATAACCTCTCACAAATTTGGGTCAATTGACCCAATTACTGGCCGAGAAACTAGCTCCGACAACTCACTGTTTGTCTCCAGTGTTTGCTGGAGAGGAAGGTCAAACATGGTAGTTTCAGCTAACTCCAGTGGAAGCATTAAGGTATTAGAACTTGTATAAGAATTTAGTGGCAACATTGGAATCTCGGAAGTAATTATTGGAGTTATTTACTATTACTTCTGACTGAGGAAAATGGATGAGAGTAAATGGAGCGTAGGGACCGTGTGGACCGGGTTTTTGCACTTGAAAACAGGTGTTTTTTTGCCTCGGTGTCCACCAGATGAGAATGTGCTATCACAGTATGTACAGACTAGACTTAAAATTATTTTTCTTCTTTCTTTCTCTATGTAAAGGCTCTCTAGGGAGATTCCGATCCAGTTGATGTAACTATTTTTTTCGGCTGAAAGTTTTTTGGGGCTGAGATGCCTGTTCACTATTTCGTGAAAGGGGTGTGGATGCATACATACCGATTTTTTTATTAATAGAAATAAAATAAAATAAATATCGAAATACGGGATTACTTTTGGTTATTTTCGAAATATAGGATGACGGGTTGTGTAAACCCGTCCACCGGACGGGTCTAATTATCCCGTCCGGGTTAATTAATGGTTAGCGTCAAATTCAACGGAGAAAAGAAAAAAAAAAAACAAAATCCGGGCGGTACTACACAACCCATTCCGAGTCAAAAAAAAAAAAATCTGGACGGTCTACTTCAACCCGTCCCGAGTCAAAAAAAACGAAAGTGCTTCAACTCTGTCTGCTGCGCCCAATTTGACAGTTGATGAGGCCCTGTAAGTGCTTCTCTAGATACATGTCTCATGGAGAGAAAATCCTTCATGGACTGTGCAATTCTGACACATTCAGCTCCTATTTCATATGCCTTTCATGAGGGCAAATCTTGGAGATTGTTACCAGTAACCACATGTAGTCTAAGAATAGGTTGTCCTTTGTTGTTTCCCTTTTTGCCAACCTATATATACATCTTGATTGTGTTCAGTAAAGCCAAAGCTTCTGCATGGAAGGGATCCTCCGCATGCATATAGCCAAAAGCCATCCCTTCATCCCATCCTGCCCTTTTAGAACTGTCCCATGATGCATCTTTGCTTGAAAAATAAACTCGCTGCATGCTTTCCAGATACTCAAAATGAAATTACACAATGTCCTTCACCTCCACGGCCTATGTGAGATCCATTAAGGTTCTTGTGAAATCAAGTGACAGTTGATCCACATGGAGTGCCATAGGTGAGGCATACCAAGTAGCTTGGGTTAACGGGCAAAAAAAAGATTACATGGTTTACAAATTTGTTTTCTTGGCCACACCTAGTACTGTAGTACATGTCGGATTAATCGATTGTATCCTCCAATTTAAACCTGCCATCGTGGACACCCCTCTGTGTCTGGACTTCCATAAGAACATTTGGCACTCTTGATATTAATTAACCCTTTCCAAGACCAGACTTGTTTCCTGCCCTCTAGTTTTAAGTCATCAGTGTACCTGATGGTGGTTCTGTTGTACCAGTATTAAGTACCCTTCCTTGGTCTGAGCGGTATATCTTTCTTTTTTTTTTTTTTCTTTTTTTTTTAAACCGGGACGGGTTGAAGCAGACCGTCCAGATTTTCCTTTTTTTTTTTTTTTTCTTTTCTCCGCTGAGTTTAACGCTAACCATTAATTAATCCGGACGGGATAATTAGACCCGTCCACCGGACGGGTTTACACAACCCGTTGTACCTATATTTCGAAAATAACCAAAAGTAATCCCGTATTTCGATATTTTTTTTTATTTTATTTCTATTAATAAAAAAATCGGTGCATACATATCGTTTTTCAATGTTTTGGTTTAAAATAGTAGATTTGCAATTGTCGAGATGGCAATAGAAAATAAGAAGGTAGTTTTTAGGAGCCAAGAAGCAAAGAAGCTTTTTTATTTTAGCCGTGTAACAAAAAGAGTATTTTTCGAGATAAAAAAAAATGAGGATTAAGTTAATTAATTTTAAATATCTACAGGAGAATTTTAGTTGGATTTTGAATCTACGATATTTTAGACAGGAAAATATTTCAATCGCTAAATTAAAGTTCGTTTTCACTTTTTTTTGCACAATTTGTTAGTTTCATCACAATCTTTGAGGAACGAAATTAAGTTTGTATTTTTTTTAATAAAATAAGTTTGTATTCAATTGTCATTTTTTTATTGCATTACTCTTTGTTATTAGTTGCAAGCCCTAGATTTTTCTTTTAGGGCTTTTAATAAAGGGCAAATGAAAACGAAGACGGTGGTTTGAGAGTCGGTTTGTGACCAGTTGCATAGCTCGCAGATTACGTCGCGTTGAGTCCTTCCTTGAGGACGAAACATTTTCTTTTTTCCGAATGTTGCCCAGAGAAATTTATAGTCAAGAGGCACTGAATCAAACCGGATCGGGACAGTCATCACTCAGAGAGTAGGAAGAAGAGGGCACTAAATCAAATCGAACTAGGACAGTCACCACTCAGCTGAGATGGCACTAAATCAAACGAAAACCGGAAACTGAATTAACTGGACTGAGACAGTCACCACTCAGAGAGGAGGAAGAACAAAAAAGAGAGAAGGAATGAGACAACTCATCATCAGCAGACAACCAAAAAGCACATACCTTATTCACATATAGATATAGTAGGTACTACGGGGTGGAATGGATTCACAAACCCTCAGTCAAACCCGAAAAGTCAAGATGAACGGAAAAAACAATAAGCGGTGGAACCCTTAAACGGAGCCATTCGCTCAATTGAGATGAAATAAGATGAACCAAGCAGCAGTGTTGTAAAAAACACCCGTTTAGGTCGATTAGTCATTGGCGGTGACCAAACAGTTATGGATTTTTCCGACTAATCGATCATTTATTCCCGATTATGGCCGATTATTCCCGATTAATCGCTTGGCGGTACCCTGTCCATCCGACGACCGCATACCGTTATTTACAACACTGCCAGGCAGACGAGGGGTGGAGCAACCGGCCACAAATCGACTCTCAAACCACTGTCTTCGTTTTCACCTTCTGAGTCGCTTTTTCTAGCTCTGTGCGGAGCTCCTTAGGGACAGCGGAGCTTAATCAAAACTTTTGTCGTAAGTTACGCTATCCCAGGGAGCTCCGCACAGAGAGAAAAAAGCGACTCAGAAGGTGAAAACGAAGACAGTGGTTTGAGAGTCGATTTGTGGTCGGTTGCTCCACCCCGCCTCTCCACCCGCCCCCCCCCCCCTCGTCTGCCTGGTTCATCTTGCTTCGTCTCAATTGAGCGGATGGCTCCGTTTAAGGGTTCCGCCGCTTATTGTCTTTTCTGTTCGTCTTGACTTTCCGGGTTCGACTGAGGGTTTGTAAATCTATTCCACCCCGTAGTACCTACTAAATCTATATGTGAATAAGGTATGTATTTTTTGGTTGTCTGTTGATGATGAGTTGTCTCTTTTCTTCTTCTTCCTCCTCTCTGAGTGGTGACTGTCTTGGTCCACTTGATTCAGTTCCTGGTTCCGGTTTGATTCAGTGCCATCTCAGTTGAGTGGTGGTTGTCTTGGTTCGGTTTGATTCAGTGCCCTTTTCTTCCTACTCTCTAAGTGGTGACTTTCCCGATCCGGTTTCATTTAGTGCCTCTTGGCTGTGAATTCCTCTGGGCGACGTTCAGAAAGAAGAAGACGTTTTGTCCTCAAGGAAGGGCTCGAAGCGGCGTAGTCCGCGAGCTATGCAACTCGAAGAAATTACTATTGTGTCTACATTCTCAACAAAGAAAACCGGAAGGCCCACCTACTTACTATTTGGGCACGAATAGACAAATTCACATTCTCTGACTTCACGTATTTTTTTATTTTCTGACACAACAAATTAGATGATTGTACAAGTAGCTCAATGTATAGGTTTTAATGCTTCTTAATTTAAACGAAAGAAACATATGTAATAGCTACTTTGTAAATTATTGGATCAATGCAATCGGCTACATGCTTTCAACCAAAAAATAAAATAAAATAAAGGGCAAATGAAAAGCTAAATGATGTAGGGTTCTAATAGAAAGATGTAACAAATGCCAAACGTGAAAAGGCAATATTTGAAGAGTAGGTTTAAAATGTTTTAGTATTTTCATATCCGATTATATCTAACATTTTTATTTTATTTTTAAAGTTCAAATAGTTAATCTGAACTATCTAACATAATTTTGATATTAAAATATATTTGAAGTCCACATTTTATATTTTTTTTGGATTTTTTAATTATTTTAGTTAGATACAAAATGAAAAATAATAATTTTGTATTTATCTAAAAAGTAGTAAAAAAAATTTAAACATTATAAATTATGGTCTCCAAGAATATTTTAATATCAAAATTATTTTGAACAATTCAAATTAACTGTTTAAAATTTAAAAAAGACAATAAGCATGTGAGGCATGATTAAGACACATAAATAATTATGAGATTTTTAACTCTATTCCTATTTAAATGTGCATTGGATGGTTTTAAAGAAGAGCCAACATAATATTTGTTTATACAGGTTAAATTTCTTCTCTCTCTTAGTCTGTGTTAAGGATTTTCAAATTCTCTCATACATTATATGCGCACAGCATTAAACTATAGCAGCATTAACTAATGCAAAAATAACAACATTTCATCATGCTTGTAGACTTCATTCTCAATACAACATCTTCTTTCTTTTTTGATACTATCTTCTTGAGCGGAAAGGAGAATGAAAGAGAGGGGAGGAATTGGAGCCGAGCGGAGTCGAAAGTGTGGTATCATCGGAGCTCGGTGCGTAGAGTCTTATCTTGATCGGAGCACGACGGTGGATCCGGTTGTCGGAGTGCGACGGCGGTTGGAAGAGCGGATCCGGTCGTGGAGCGAGATGAAGATTAAGGTATTAGAGTGATTATGAGTGTATATATGTAAGATTAGAAGAGTAGATCTAAGAATTTAGAGGGTGATTAAGAGTGATTAGTATAATTTTGAGTAATTTAGAGAATTTTGTGAGAATAAATGAATATATTTAGGAATTAGAGTCGCTTGACTTGTTGTAAATACGATTTTTTTATCAATCAAATTGTTAGTAAGCATTGAAGCCGCTAACTTAAAAAAAAAAAAATTCATCCGAAGTTCGTATTTTATACCCTTTTTAGCCGGTATACTTGTACTTTGTATAGCATGTTGCTAAAAATTTGCATGAGTGCTACAAAGTCTTTCATTGTTATATATAAAAAGGGTTATTTTTTTCAATCATTAATTATAGAAAAATAGAAGAACTTTTAGTTTAATAGCAAAAGACAATGTCATGAGAGATCCCGGTTTGAAATTTCATAGAAAGTTCTTTATGAATATTAAATTTTTTAAAGTTAGACCTTATCTTTCTCTAAACCAAAAAAAGTTGAAAAATCCGTAAAATTTTTGTGGTAAAAATCCTGCGAAATTATATCGGGTCTAAATTCACTTTTCTATTTTTCATAACTTTTGCAAATTAATGATGCACAACTAATTGTAAATGTGAAACTGTCTCGAAAAATATATCTCGCATATAAAAATATATCGAAAAATTCAATTCAAAATTAATTAATATCACACTAAGTGTTATCTCACATATTAATAAACATTTACTAATATAAATTTATGTAATAAGCAGCCATAAAATTAATTTTTAATAATAATACTAATAATAATGGTTTATCTAACAATTGAAAATACTTAATCTGATTTGCTTTATAGGTTCTTGAAAGTCAACAATTGCCACGCATCCGTGTGTCAAATGAGATGTACATGATTAATCACAGAGAATTTCAATTCCACGAGAGAGATTTTACATCACATCTCTAACAGTGGAAGATCGGCATGCTTTATCAAGATAGACTTCGCCAAAGCGTTTGATTCAGTGAATTGGGATTACC
The DNA here is from genome assembly GCF_964058835.1 of Carex rostrata. Lineage (NCBI taxonomy): Eukaryota > Viridiplantae > Streptophyta > Magnoliopsida > Poales > Cyperaceae > Carex > Carex rostrata. The sequence continues at coordinate 5,020,019 of NC_135947.1, read as the reverse complement.
TCAAGCGGGTAATGGCTGCACGAAGTTTCCCGACAAGATGGATAAGATGGATAGAGGTTTTACTAAATACAGCATCATCAAGAATGATCATGAATGGAGGTCAATCTGATTTTTTCTTTCATAAGAAGGGTTTGAGACAAGGAGACCCGCTATCCCCAATGTTATTCAACATAGTAGTGGATGTCCTAAGCCGAATGGTAGATACTCTAAATGGAACACTACATAGCAGCTTATCAAGAAAATTGAAAAAATCAGTAATTATTCACCAATATGCTAATGACACGGTTTTTATTGCTAATGCGGAGCCTAGTACTATTATCACTCTCAAAATTCTATTTCGGCTATTCACTGCAGTTTCAAAGCTTGCTATCAATTATGATAAGAGCATTTGGATACCGATTAACATAGCAAATGTTCATCTTCAGGTAATTACTGCAGTTCTCGGTTGCTCTATATCCGACTTCCCCATAGTGTATTTGGGACTCCCATTGACCTTGAAAAGACCTCAGAAAGAATTATTTCTACCCTTGATTGAAAAAATAGAATCTAAGTTAGCTGGCTGGAAGGGTCGGCTCATTTCAAGAGGTGATAGATTACAATTGATGAATTCAGTCTTGAGTTCAATCCCGATTTATTTTATGTCTTCTTTTCTTTTGCCAATTTGGGTGATTAAAAGGATCGACAAGATACGACGGGATTTTTTGTGGGGGAAAACGGATAATAGAAGAGGGATACCATTGATTAATTGGGATATGGCCTGCCTTCCAAAAGAATTAGGCGGGTTGGGAGCTGCTAATTTGATTATTAGAAATAAGGCTCTACTTCTAAGGTGGTGGTGGAAGGTATATAGGGTACCTGAATGTCTATGGGCATCAACAGTTCGCCAGTTATACAATCTGGCATATGACGGGCATTTACACCTTGTATGGCGAAAACAAGGTTTTTTTTTTCTGGTCAAATTTACAGAAAATTAGGCCTCTGTTTGACATGTCGGTTAGATGGATTATAACTAATGGTACGCTGGTATCATATTGGTTTGATTCGTAGACTTATCCAATAAGGGCTTCACAATCCACACCTGACAATGCGACCAGAATGATCTCCCTTCAAAATGCAATCTCCACTGGAATCTGTCAGACCCAACTGTTACCGGGTATACTGGTACCGGGTCAAACACAAGACCGAATTCAATGGTTATGGACAGTGGATAAGGAATACACTGCCAATTCATATTATAAAATGATAGTATCTACTGGTAATTTGAAGTGGGAATTCGGTTTCATTTGGAAACTTAAAATCCCATCTACTGTCAGAGTTTTTGTGTACCTGTTATTGCATGGCAGGCTATTAACTCATGACGTAATGATACGTAGAGGTTTGCAATGTGATACACGATTCGAGGCTTGTCAACAGTGCCCCTTTGAAACATCTCTGCATTTATTCTTTCAATGCAATCATGCAAGACAGGTATGGATGATATTGAGTACAATAATAGGTTTCAATATAGTATCCACTGGAGACGGTTCAAGCTGTGATTCATAACTCAATAAGGGCATGCCAAAGGAGATTTACAAAAGGACAATGGGGAATTTTGTTCTTTGCTGTGTGTTGGTTCCTTTGGCGAAGCAGGAATAGGAAGATATTTGATGGAATTGAAACAAGCCCCTATTGGATAGCTCATCACTCCTTTAAAGAAGCCGAGCTATGGAAAAAATTATGTTGATTATTATAATGAGGAGGGTTCAAATGCCTCCATGTTTTTGTGCCTCCATCATGCCTCCATCTCTCTCCATCATTTTCAAAGTTCAAACAGTCGATCCGAACCGCTCAACTTAACCTCCATACTAAAATATGTTTGGAGACCAAATTTTATATTTTTAGGAATTTTTTTACTATTTTTTTAGATAGGTACAAAAATACTGTTTTTAGATGGTTCAGATTTACTGATTTTGTACCTATCTAAAAAAATAGTAAAAAAATTCCTAAAAATATAAAATTTGGTCTCCAAACATATTTTAGTATGGAGGTTAGGTTGAGCGGTTCGGATCGACTGTTTGAATTTTGAAAATGATAGAAAGAGATGGAGGCATGATGGAGGCACAAAAACATGGAGGCATTTGAACCCTCCTCTATTATAATTGTTAGTTGTTTATTTTTTTTGCATGTTGTTACAGCTGTTCTTATAGGCAGTAGATGCTAGAAGTTGTAATTCTCAAGTTGTAATTTTACCCTGATAGCTACACTATCAGATATATCAAAAAAAAAAGAGATGTACATGATTAATTTATATTAACAGAGAACATTTAGAGGCGTGTAAATAATTTAAAAAATCCAGAACCGTTAAATTCTTCATATCGTCTTTCATTTAAATAGCAACGAAAGCAACTTCACCTTTAACTAAAAGTCTTAAAACACGTAACTTAATTAAAAAAAATTAACGAACAAAAATTCTTAGATCAATCAGGAAACAGTACATATCCCATATTCTAATCGGAAAATATAACTATAAAACTGATAATTATTGACGATACCATTAGAACTACCAACTTTCCTCATTTTATTCATTTTATTAAATAATTTAAATTTAATCTAATTTAGTCTATTGTCAGATAATTTTCATGCTCCATTTAAATTGTAAAAATTATTGTAAATACTGATGTGGTAATTGTAATGATAAGTTCATATGATCCAACATTGTAAACTACAAAATAAAATATGTTGAGGAATCATAAAGGTCAAACAATTACGCATTATCCAGAAATCAAACAATTACATCTTATCTAGGGGTCAAACACTTACACCCCGGGGAAGGAGAAACAGTTTTCCACCTTAACCTAAGGATCGTGCTATGCCAAAGAGACCCAAAACATAAATCATAAGTGCGGAACATAATACCTGATTCCATGTCGTTTGTCATGGAATAACCAAAGTCATAGCAGAGCAAGCCGTCTCCGTGAGCATGAGACAAGTCTTCAATGGCAAGAAGTCATTCTCGCCTTTTGTCGTCGGGTCGAGAAATAAGTCTTCCAAGACAGCAAGGTGTAGCCCTTGAGAAATCTTCTCCATATTTCCTAATATATTTCTCTTCTCTATTCTTTGATGGTGGAAGAAGAAGAGAAGGCACACAGAACTGTATTTTTCTTAAGAGAAAAACATATGTTCAGTTTCTGTGTTTTTCTTGGTTTCCTTGTAACCTTTATGGTTATCTGCCAAATTGAAAAAAGGTATAATGTGCTGTGCATCAAAAATTGTGTGACTGCATCGATATTCGTGCGGACAGCACAACCCTCCATAAAGGCAGATTTCTGAGTTGCAAATTTCTAAATCAATCCATCAATTATTTGATCTTTGCCTAAATTGTTCTACACATTTATGGATCACATTCTAATGAATATATTAATTATATATTACCTTATTTGATCACTTTAATTGACAATCATATATGACAATAAACAATACATAATTAGATTACATATATGTTCAATGTTGACATTAAATCCAACGAGGTTAACAATAAATCCAACAAAATAACCTCTTCTTTCTCCGTTTAAGCACTTGCTAATGTTTTTTACTCTGTTATTCCATCCTTTCTCCGAATCCAAATATGCACAAAGATAGTTCAGCTTTATGCGGCACACACACACACACACACATATATTTTTATTTTCATTTTGTCTCTATTGATTGTGCGCTGCGTGAAGCCAAAATGGCTTTGTAAATATCTTTACCTCCTAATCTTTAATGATAATATTCTTAATTTCTTAGCACAACTTATATTACAGGCTATTGACGTGTAAATCCATCCAATACTTACAACATGCCAACAACTAGTTAGCCAACAACTTGTAACAAGTAAAATCTAAGACTAGTAACTCAAGTTATAAATTATTACGATGACTTTGAAAAGGTAATGTGTTTAAAATTTCAATGGACACACCATAATTAGGGATTTATAAGATTTTTTTTTTCTTGCTCAGTTTCATATAAAACTTGCGAGGGATCTGGATGTGTCAAGAAGTTTGTAAAGAAAAACAAGTATTCTCATTCTCCTCCAAAATCTTTTATCTATTACGAATAATACTTGGATTACTAGACAAGACACCTATGACCAGAGACGGATCAAATAAGAGGCCTGCCTAGGCATGAAATTTTTTACTTATAGAAGTTAATATATAATAATATACGATATTAGAATGAGTATAGGTTGATTTAGAAGTGGTAGTCGGAATCGTAAAAAAATATTCGGCTTCCATCTTTGGAGCAAATTATTTTTTCAAATCCAATAAAATACATCACACACCATAGATGTTGTGTAAAGTATTCATTTAATTTTGTGTTGTCAAGTTAATTAAGTTAAAGCGAAATAGATATAAAACACATTAAATCATTAGTTTTTTTAATGGTAGGGAACATATCTTGTATTGAATAAAAACTGAAATTTAATTATCCGTATTCTAATGAAAAATCCCAATTAATGACATGCTTTAACATTACTCCAATTATAGAGTTTAACTCGCACTAATGATGACTAAATTAAGTAAATTACATGAGAAAAATTGGGAGTTTTTAAATAAAATGTGGATAATTACAAATTTACAATTCATAAAGCATAAACCACATTAAGAAAACATCGATTTTTAATTTGCTGCCGTTTTCCTTTGGAAGGAGGATTTAAAAACAACAGGAAAAAAACGAATCTAACTTACAGATTAAAAAAATATCAATTTAATTTTCACGTAAATTAATCAAGAAGCATTTTTTTTTTCTGGGGATGTGATTAAAAGTGCAAGCTTTAATTTGTTTTTGCCTCTTTGACTTTTGATTTCTTCTGACATCTAGCTCTTAATTTTCAATTTAAATTATCCTTTTTTTTTAATTTCTTGTGCTGATCTCTTTGTTTTTATTTCTTTTATTTGATTTGTTCGTTATAACTTTTTGTAAGGATTTTTTTTTTATTGAACAAGACACTGTTGCTACCCTTTAAAATTTTGTTTTTTGATGTAATATCCGTGGACTTTCACTATTTTATTCCTTACTCTGCTTTTCTCTCGACACTTGTAATATCTTACTACTAAATTACATCCATTATCCATTGTTCTATTTATTAAATTACAAAAAAAAGTTACAGTGACATTCGGATTTGGATCCTATCCTTCAGCAAAACCTTCTATTGTAACGCTCCAAAATTTTGCTTAAAAGTAATTTACTGCACAACTTGTTGAAATTGTTAATACTATGCGCAAATTGATTTATTACAAGTTATCGATCCCCTTGTCATCTTGAAGAAGATAGAACTCTTTCATCATGGGGCATATTTGGTCAAATTAGCAATAATTTTGGTGGCAAACACAAAAACATTTAAATTTAATATATTTTACTTAGCAATGCAGCGCATATCAACAACAAAAATTAATGCATGCCATCTAGTTTTCCTGTTTGCATTATTATATAAATCCCACGTATTGTCCACCTGGTTTGGCAAAATCCATCCGGATATTCAACGATCTACCCTTCATTTGTTCATGCTACACCATTTCATGACAGGCGGGCCCAGTGCTTAATGGTTCTCTTTGTCAGAGAAGACGGTCTATCCTGTGCCAATTCTTACTAATAAAATTACAAATTAAAAAAATATATGGTTGACCATTTCATTAACCAAATTAGACCAAAATGCTTGATGATGTTGCCTACCTGTACATTCCAGAATCCAGATTCTACCTATTACTTATTTCACTATATATATTGCCACTAACATACCATGATCTCTACAACACAAAAACCCTAATTAACTCATAGCCTCTCTCATCTTCTTCCCTCAAAAAAAAAAAATTAACCGAATGGAAACCGTAGAGACCATCATTGCACCCATCAAGCCTGCTAAGCCGAGCCCGATCCGGCCTTTGGCCCACAATGGCATACCTGAGAGGTGCTACGAGCACTTCCAGATGCCGTTGCACTACCCCAGGTTCACAAGGGAAGAGTACAAGAACATGCCCGAGTGGAAGCTCGATTGCCTGCTTATCCAATACGGCTTGCCGAGCAATGGAAACATCGAGGAGAAGCGGCGATTTGCCATCGGTGCCTTCTGCTGGACGACTCCGACTGTCGTGAAAGTAAGCAATGGATCAATCTGCAGCTCTAAACTTTGAATATTAATTTGAGAGTTGTACCTTAATTTGTTTGGGTCTTTTTTTGCCATGTTATGTTTGTATCTGAGATGCCATGTTTGGATTAAATTGTTTGAACACTGCAATTCAGAGTCAAACATTGCAATGCAATGCTCAAACAAACGGGTGCTTTAGTTCGGTTTTGGAACTTTCTGTGTCAGTTTTATACGGCGATTATAAGTTATACGCGCGTCTATGTTGTTTTGTTCAATCTGGTTCAAGTTTTGTTATGAGCAATATTCAAATTTTAGTGTTGGTACTTGATAATGGTATGAAGATGTTCATATTTCGGCCATCTCTAGAGGAGGGGCGGTTTAGATCATCTTTTAAGTATTAAGAAGTTTATATTACTGTCGTTTTAGCATTTTTGTTGTTCAAAAAGCTTACGGCGGTTCTTTTATGTTAGATTTTAACTAAAATTTTGCAGAATTTGGTCGTCATTAATATTTAATTTGTTCTATTATTCACTGACAGAACGGCTTTGCACATTATCTAGCTAATATCCGGTTCCTTAGGTTGTGATTATGATCATATATGGAAAAACCCACTGGTATATATTTCTAATGAGTTCATGACTTGTCACGGTAAAATTATCTAATTAAGCTTGAAGGGGTAATTTCGAAATTTCAATAATTATGTCCTCAGAAATTTGGTTAGAGATGAGATGTAGCTAGGTACGTTTAACCCCTTCATAAGAAACCTCTCTATAATTAACAATGATATAAACAGAAGCTACTTATACAAAATTACACCATTGTTGAGAAACATGAGAACTAGTTTCGCATGCCACTCATCTATTGAAATTAATTTGTTTAACTACATAACTTCTCCATTAACTAGATCTAATTTTGATTGGCAACTATCTCTTTGTCACTTTAACAAAGTTCCGCTTCTTTAATTATGATTTTTGCCAATCCATCCATTATATTTGTCATTTTAACTATTTTATTAATTAGATCTAACTTTGATATCTATATCTTGTTTATATTGGTATAGATATTTTTGCCAATCCATTCATGATGCATGGACGACATGTATCAAATGCAATATACAAAATCTTGATCTATATTACAACAACAACAACAACAACAACAATAATAATAATAATAATAATAATAAATCAAAGCTCTAGAGATAGAGCTAGAGGAGAGGATGAGCATACCTGCTAATTATGCATATAAACAAACAAGAGTGAGTCTATGGTACTATGCATATCACGGGTTGTTAGCGTGCTACGGCTCTATATTCGAATTTTCAAATCCTAACGGTCGATCCGAACCGTTCATCTTGTTCTCCATATTAATATGTGTTTTGAGACCAAATTTTACATTTTTTTGAAATTTTTTTACTATTTTTTTAGATATTTAGAAAATCACTTGATCTGAAAATTCTGGACCATCCAAAAACAGTGATTTTCAATAAATCTAAAAAAATTTCAAAAAATGTAAAATTTGGTCTCCAAACGCATATTAATATGGAGAGCAAGATGAACGATTCGGATCGACCATTAAGATTCGAAAACTCAAATATAGAGCCGTAGCATGGTGCCAAATCGTAATATGCATAGTACCATAGACTCACGCAACAAACAATACAGAAACTTATCCTAGTCTTGGTCCAAAAATAAAAGCACAATTTACCCCTTCTTTGTTTATAGGCTGGAATTTGAAATAATGGGCCAATCCAGAAAGGCCCAAAATTAGGCATTTGACATTCCTTTTATTGGGATACTTTTAACGCTCCCAAGAAATTTAAAACCGCTTTTAGTTAATATAAAGGTAGCAATTAATATGGTTGGTGTATACATGAGAACAATTCACTTGCCAGGAAATTTTTCTCTTGGTGCATGCATCGATACCTCTGTTGATTACTTGATTACATGCACATGGTTTCTTAAATAATTAACGGTTGTTATGTTGAAGACAATGTCAGGCAACTAACATGAAATCAAGAACTAAAAATAATAGCAATGCCTACTGCACTTGATCATAACACCCAGAAGATTATCTCCAAAAATACATGGCAAATACAAAATTAGACAAATAATTACAAATATAATCTGAACAATACTAGCTTGTCAGTGATAAGTTATTCTCATAAATACAATGTCTCGGTTTTTATGTGTAAAATAGATATGCTAACTACCGAATTCATGTCACCTAAGGTAACAAAAAATATTTATGTTTACATCTAGACCATCTGATCAAAATCCACACGAATATTAAATGAGCTCTGTACATTTCATCTCAGATTGGATTGATCTAGATTTTAATCGAATGTTCCGAATCTAAACTGAAATATTTTGTTGCCTCAAAGGATATGGATTCCTAACCATCAATGATATATTCCTTGCTGATTGCTTCTAGAATCCAAAATGTGGGATTCATTCCACATCAGCCTCCAGCTAGGAAAATTATCAGACTAATACCAAACCTTTATTAAAAGTTTAAAACAGCAATCTGTTCAAATTCCAGAGAAAATACCACAAGATCCCAACCTGTCAACTCAAACCTTAAAGCAAAATCAAGGAACCAAACCAAATAGACACATCACACATGTCATCCAGTCAACCGCAGAGCTTTCCAACCTACACTTTGTTTATTTTATCATATTCTGGCTAAATTTAGCCCCTGAAGGCCTGAACATCAAAGTATTTGATGAATAGACATGGTCTCATCAAGTTATACAAATAAATTAAATCTGGCTACATTCCAACCATTTGTCAGCGACTATGGTCTTACAATTTACAGTAAACCAGGTCCAGTTACATTCTGATAACAGGCTGGTTAGTGTACCGACCCTACTGGAAGGCATACACATGGGTGGGCCCCACAACCAACCTTCCGTTATTTTCGTATTACCTGTCAACTGTCGGATCTCTCGCTCTCTACTCTAACCATCAACCTATAAAATGCAAACCATTACTTGCCCTCAAATCCAAGAGGAAAAAAAGAGGGAAATAATAAAAAGCAGAGAAGAACATCTCTCTCTCTCTATCTTCGGCTGTTAGTGAAGGTCAAGGTAGAGAGAGAAATGGCAATGAAGAGAGCGTCTTCCTTGCGTACCGTGGCCGTCTTGGCCTTGATACTCGGGTTGGTATTGCCAGCCGTGCAGGCTCAGGCACCGGTCGCCACAAGCGATGGTAATTTCCATGTTTTTTGTTTCTTGTTTTCCCAATTCTAGTAATTTATGATCATATAAAAAAAATGGTACAGCTTTAGAAAATCAAAAGATGATTACGATACATTTTTTAAATATCATGTTCACATATTTGACCATTGAAGGAGGCAAAGACGTCTACTACCAGATGTCAGGCGTTAATTTTCAAACAAATTGAATAAAGAAATAATCAACGCTACAATCATTAACAATTCAGGGTTAAAAAAAAACAGAGAGAGAGTTTACTTTTTCTCTACTGATCGTGTGAAATTTTTTTTTTGAAAATCTTACGATGGCATTATTATTAGTTGGTCTCTGTTCCTAATTTTCATAAAGTGATAAGAAGAAATTTTGTTGGGAAAATGTTGCTATTTTATCAGCTGGTAAAGGTATAGTTGAGGGCTCCACATTTAGAAGACATTTTGTCTAACCATATACCAGCTTTCTGTTAGCAAATAACAAAAATAGTTAATTTATCCGAGTGCTTACCATAAATATGATGATATGATACTGTTACAGTTTAAAAATTAAGTCATTCAAAAATATTTCTCATATCGAAAATTCCTGCAGTGGCAGATCGATCTTAGTGCAAGCCAAGAGGTGCTTACCAAGCATCCCTGTAATTTTAAATTTTTAATTATGATATTAAAATTCAATTATATTTTATTGTTGTAAAATTTAAATGTGTGGATGTAGCCTATAGTGGTTAGAGTTTCAGTTTGCGGTGGTGGAGACTTGAGTTCAAATTCCAATTGTCACATATTATGTGACAATATGATGTTTCTAGTTCTGCCCCTGAATTTTTGGTAATAAATGAATGCAGGAACAACGGTTGATCAGGGAATTGCATACGTGCTAATGTTGGTGGCGTTGGTGTTGACGTATCTGATCCACCCTCTCGGCACCTCCTCTTCTTCCTCACCGGTTTCCAACCTCTTCTAGATTTTTGTTTTAATGGAACAGCTAATTTAAGTACAGTCGGAAAGTTATCAGTTTGTCAGTTTTTTTTGGTTATCGCTGTACATGGTTATATCTTCATCAATCGTGTGGGTTATTCATTTTCCCCTTTTTTCTAATATATATGGATCATATGATTAATGTACAATTTTTCTTATAATTCAATTACTTTTTTTTTTTTATGAGGAGATGTAACTTTTATGAGTTGTTTTGTCCTTTTAATATAATTTTGGAGGTTTTGCATTTAATATGTTTGATATATTTTAATATGCCAAAAGAAGAAGAAAGGGTTGATAAACCTCAAAAATCTGTTTTAAGGCAATGAATTAGTGCAAAAATGCAGTTAGTTGCATGTGTAAGTGGACCCATATATTTTAATATGCCAAAAGAAGAAGAAAGGGTTGATAAACCTCAAAAATCTGTTTTAAGGCAATGAATTAGTGCAAAAATGCAGTTAGTTGCATGTGTAAGTGAACCCAGGGGCGGACGCAGGATTTTTGTCAGGGCGGGGCAATAATTGGATGCAAATAGTTTATCGGGTTCAAACCCAATAGCTTATCGGGTACAATTCAACAACAATTCAACATTTACAGGGAATTTGAAATCAACATTTTGGTTCAACTTGACAGTCTCTGCCTTTGAATTTAAAAATAAAATAAAAAAATAAAAACATTTTGGTTCAACTAATTGTCGTTATTTGGGATCAGCGCCTATTTGGGCTCCGCTAATTTGTTTCGCTCAGAGTTTATATGGGCTCCGTTCCGTCTATTAAAATTCCAGAATGGGCTACAGGGGGCAATTTGAATTCCAGGGTTGGGGCAGAGGTCCGAAAAACAGATTTTTAGCACTATTTTTGAAAATCCAGCGAGGGGCAGCTGACCCCCCTGTGCTACAGTAGATCCGCTCCTGAGTGGACCTACTGGTCAGAGGTAATTGATATGGTCCCAAAGAGTAGCAAAGAAGCCCAATTTTATTGTTTACTTGTGCATTATTTTTCAGTCTCCAACTTTGCAATTGTTCTCTACACAATAATAGTCTCTAGTTTCATGTAGCCTAATTAGACTTGAACAAATTGGCTTTATAAATTAACGTACTTAGTTCCTCGAATGAAAGGTAAACTGATGATTTTGCTGATATTTTGTAATGATCAATTATGGAAAGTCACTGACATTCACAGACCATCTGCTAAACTGTTCTTGGTGATTCTCTTATCATGCAACTCAAAGTCAAAACTAAGTGACAATGAACATATAAGTGTATCAAACTAGGATGAAGCAACCACTTATTGTTAACAAACATATTTATCAACAATTTGAAGTATTTTTTTTCTTTTTTCGTTTTTGTCTTTAGAAAAAGGTGTCAAATGTCACCTGTTTCACAGTTTCAGTAAAAATAAAACCGGATATATACAAACTGGACTGAATATACACTGTACCCTTAAATTAAGTACCTGATATTTGGTCTCAGTAACCCACACTACTATGTAATGAAAATATATTTAACCATAGTTTGTTCTATTACCATGCACCAATTGGTTACCAAGCAAATAAGGAAGTGTTAAAGTTTCAACACACACCCTTTTATGTCCGCCTGGTAACCATTTAAACTCAACCCACTAAGAGCTCTGACGTTGTCACAAAGTCAAGCAGTAACCACATGAGCAACAACACAATCTGTGACATACATCCAACACTTCAACATCAATAAATTGTAATGTAAAACTTAGTCAAAATTAACTATTCCCATCAAAAGGACCTAATAATTGGCAAGACAATTGGAATCAACTTCATCTAGCTAGTACTGAGATCACTGGGAAACTTTATGATGCTGGATTGTGGGGCCAATGTGGATAGGGATCATCTCTAATATTCAGGCATCATGTCCAGTTTGGAGCAAACTATATATCAGTAAAATGAAATTTCTAGTAGTATGAGCATTTTTCTGAGTAAAACATATTGCATTCCTACTTCTCAAGATCATCCAACAAACTGCAATTAGCCCCAGTAAAAAACAAATAAATAAATAAAATAATAAATTGGTTCTCTTTTGTTTAAGCGAGTGCATACACAATCAAATCTTCAAACAAGTTCAATTTGATGTCTCATTCTGTTTTAATCCCATTCAAAGTTGTTACAAAAAAAAAATCATGTAATAATAGCTCATGACCGTCCATTTTTGCTAGTTTCATACTCAATTTACACATAAAAGTTTGATTTAAAATAAGGATGCTAAATAGAAATGAAAAGAAGGGAAGAAGTAAAATACAATGAAAAGGTAATTCTTCTCTCTGAACAATTTATATTGTTCATTCTCTTAGAGCTAACAATTTTCATTTCTTACGGGTAATAATCAATGGAACTTTTCTCAAGATAGTTAAAGTATTTGTATCTGTGAGTAAGGTAAAATAATGTATCAGTACATATGGCCACTCTGTTAACACTATAAAAGTCACTACATGCACATTGCAAATAAATTAAGATACTGCAAGCAGTCTTAATTTCTACTAATCATAAATTAACTTTTGTTAAATTTCAATCTAAACTATTAACTAAATTTCAGGTCATTTTAATTTGTGTATATATTCTTGAAACTTACTGACACTGATACCCTTACTAAAAATATCCAAAGCTGCATATTCTCAGAACATAAGAAATAAACAAATAAAACAAGGAAGAGATCAAGATTATATACTTAAAAAGTTGTGGTCACTAGAGAATAAAAAACAACAATGAAAACGAAGATGCAGATCATCCAAGCTAAGAGTGTTAAAACAAAACATAATGTGTTTTTTTTTAAGCCTCACAACTTAGCTAACTGGACAAGGAGAATGTCCCAACAGCGTGATACAACTGTAGATGTGAGGCCACTGATACATAGGATAGTTGAACAACAAATTGACCATTCCTTTTTCACTATTTCAGAGGGTTAGCAATTTAGCATTATAGGAATGTACTACAACTGTAACCTCTGTAATTTTATGATTAATGAAATATCACCTATGGATTTTAAGAAAAGAAAAACAGAGATGAAAATAGCAATGTAGAAATCTCCTAGAATAATCTATTGTTTTCAGGTGCAAGTTATCTACTATCGGCAGGCCAAGGTTTTTGAAGCAACTTAGATAGCTTTTTGGTGAGAGGTACCGATTCTGCTGTGTTTTAAAACAACACTTCAGCTCTACTCTTGTTTCAGATCTCCTCTTGTCACGCTAAGCTCAGTTTTCCTATTATCTCTATTAGCTTCATGAATAGGTGATACAGGTCTTCCATTTTAGCTTCATCAAACAGAGATGACCAGCCGGGGGAGAGGTTAGCGACAATATTTGATATTTCGAATAAAGGGTAAACTTGTCTTTTAAATTTTTTAAGTGATTAAAATGAAGAGATGGGTGTATTTATAAAATAAGTGAGTGTAGATGGGTACAAAACTAATTTTGAAGTTTTGATGGGGAAATATCTAAAAAGAGAAGTTATGACGGGTATGTATACAAATTTCTCAAAAATTAACTAAATTTCAGGTCATTTTAACCTGAGTATGTATTCTTGAAACTTACTGGCACTAGTACGCTTACCTGAGAATCCAAAGCTGCATATCCTCAAAGATCATATTCTTAAAAAGTTGTGGTCACTAGAAAATTAAAAAAGAAAAAAACAATGAAAATAAAGATGCAGATCATCCAAGTTCAGAGTGGTAAGACAAAACATCATATTAACCAAAAATAGGCAAACTTGATGTTCTTATTAGCGCATAAATTCCTGACAGTGAGTAACCAGTGCTATATTTAGTAAAAGAAAACCAAAACCGTTAATGGATGCTGTTCTCTTATCCTTTATCTGGGGCATATCATATCTTTTATTCTGATCTCCTCCAACCCTTCTTGCCTTATATGCAGAAAGGAAATAAACAAATCGGAGAAATGGCGAAAGAGATATTACTCGTCTTGGCAGCTGTTAGCTGCCTGTTGGTGGGGTCCACGGCTCAGCCGGCGCATGTTGTTCACATTGTAGGAGGAAGCAAGGGATGGTATACTCCCCCAAACACAACTTTCTATGATGAATGGGCTGCCAAAAAGAACTTCACAGTTGGTGACAAATTGAGTGAGTAATGATTTCAGGAAAATGAAACCCCATTTGCTTAATTGGCAGAACTTTTCAAAAATGTTTTCTCCATTGATTTTTCTTTGTGCGCGTAGTAAATTTTTTTTTTTTTAACATCTTATCAAGATTGCCGGTAAAGAAATTAAGATTGCAGGAAAACCGATACACATCTGTGTTATACGAGTTATTTTCCCTTGAATTTTTCTTGGCTGAATTTTTCAAAAATGTTTTTGACTTTTGAATTTTCTTTGTGCGTGTAAGAATTTTTTTTTTAACATCTTTGTATTATATGAGTTCTTTTCCCTTGAATCTTTCTTGGCTGAATTTGTCAAAAATGTTTCTGACTATTGAATTTTCTTTTGCGTGTAATAATTCTTTTTTAACATCTTATTGAGATTGCTGGTAAAGAAATTAAGATTGAAGGAAAACAAATACACAATCCCCTGAATTCCAACCAAGAATCAAGATCTAAAGATTAATATTTCTTTTCATTCTTATGTTATCAATTATAATTGCTTTGTTCGATGATTCTCATTATTGCGATAAAATTCCGCTGTAAAATATAAACTCTTTAATAATTTTTTGTTTACATTGATTGGCAGTGTTCCTTTTCCACTCCTCAGTTTACAACATCATGCAAGTGACAAAGGAAGACTTTGACAAATGTGATGATCGCCACGTCATCAACCGCTGGATTATCGGCCCCACCTTTATCAACCTAACAGAACCCGGCATGCATTACTACTATGACAGCATCGGTTTACACTGCGAAGCGGGCCAGAAGCTTAGCATCAATGTCCAAGAAAACAAACCCAGTGTGGCTGCTAGTGGGGCCCACGTAACCACCCCGAAGTTTGTTGGCCTTTTGGGTCTTTTCGCGTACTTGGCATGCTTGTTGTTCATGTAAGATCCGATAATTATACATTGCATTATGATTTGGATCCATTTTTGATTCGGTCCAGGTGAACGAGTTGTGTTGAGTTGGTTATATGAATCAAAAATGGTGTTTGATTTTCACAAGTTTATGTTTTCTAGGGGAGAATTTATTTGGCTTTGCCATTGGAATTAATGTAAAAAAAACTGTCATTACGAAAGTGCAAAAATGCAAAAGTTCTTTATTTACAATTTGCTTCAATGTGTATATGCACGGTGCAAAAGTATACATATTGCTAAACTACTAGCATGTGCTGCCAGTATATGCAAAAAAAGAAAGCGAGTTGTACAGATTTTGGAAGCTTTGTGTCATATGTAGATAATTGCATTCTTCTTTTCGTTTTTATGAACAAACTTCATATAACAGTACCCCCAAGATTTCGATCAAAATGTCATATGGTTTTAACTTAAAAAAATATTTAAAAGGCTTGTTGACAAAAATAATTAATTGAAGATTCAGAACTCAGAAACTAATAATTACCCAATAAAACCTACAATTCAAATTTTCAAGAAGATATACAAGTTGAAAATTAGATGAAAAGCTTACTGTAGCAAATGGAGCCTTTATGTCAGTGACCGTTACCTCATGAATCCTTTTTACCGTGGGTTATACTGGGTCTTTGTTCAAAAAACCCAACCCAGAACGCTTTATCTGCTTAACATTCTCCTACTTTCGCCTTTTACTCTATTTCACGACCTCGTGCAGCCGTGCAGGGAGATATACCTGAAGTACAAAATACCCATTTATGCCTCGCCACGTCATCACTTCACCCCGGCCTTTTCAAAAGTTGTGCACCGAGTGTTCCACTATACATATGGACTTCAAATTAAGTATTAAATCCAACCGATGGTCGAATACTCGAATGAAAACCGAGATCCGGAGATCGATTTTTATACCGACTGGTTCACGGTTAATAGAAAATGCTTGGTCCACGTAGAATTTAATATCCAGGCACTAGCGTTCTGACAGGGTTCTTAACCCAAGGATTTGACCGGATATTTTTGACCCGGTTTAACTGAGGGCCGGTCGAGTTATCTCACGTGACCGAACTCCAGTCCACGAGGAAGAGATCAGATCCGCTGTTACCGTTTGTATAGGAAAGGATACCAAGAGTCAATATTATATTAAAAAGCCGACCAATACAACAAGTCAATCGTCTCATCATCCAAAATAAATGATGGAAAAGATTTTGAATCAACTATTTCCTGAGTTTGGACATAATTATTTAAAATCATGCTCATGTCAAGTAAATAAATTTATATCAGTATAATACGAATCTAAATTGGATTATAACGCTTGGGCAAGGAAAAGAAATCGTCCGTCATTTGTTCATTTGTCCTTGACTGTTTTTCTAACTTATATCTCTTTTTTTAGACATGAAAAATTAATTGAATTATCTGAATAAGGAAAAACAAATTCATCTTGTGCTCCGGATCAAACCATTACCATATCGTTATAAGATGCAATAGCCACGCAACAAATATCTGAGATGGAACTTTATGATGAAATTTGTAGAATAAAATTTTCTAAATTTAAATAGCATATAAAGTACATAAACAGTTAGGCCTTCTCATTGACCAATATATTTATTTTTTATCTAATGGTGGCATTAGATGGTGTGGCCTCTCACACACTAAACACTAAATAAAACTCTTTAGTTTAAAGAAGTGTAACTCACTATAAGATGTTGTCTATCTCACTTGAAATTCTCTAGTTGAGGCAATCTATGAGCTGTCAATTTCAAAAGAAGAGAATCCATAAATAGAATTCAATTGTCTTATAAAGAAAAGTAGAAATATTATCAAGTGTTTGTTCCCTATAACCAAGTAATAAAATCTATCAAACACTGGTCATTGGCAAGTATAAGGAACTATTGGTTTTTTGGCCAGTGCAGTAAATATATCAATCTCGATTTGCAAAAGAACCCAGTTATGTATATTTGTGTCATAATACAAACATGCACCCCTAGTTAGAAAAAAGATATATATTATGCACCTTCCACTGACACCGAGTGAATAGTACACGCAGGAGTATTAATTTAACAAAAGAAAAAGTAGCATACATTCCAAATAAAATTTACATCTAAAAAAAAATTAATATTATATCGTAATTATTCCATTTCAGTTCAACTTAGTAGAATTACTAGTTATAACATAACTGATTATAATTATTTTTTACATAATATCCTTAATTAGATAGTCCAAAATTATTTTAAATTATTCTAGTGTGCTCAAAGAATTCTCTGTAATATTTAATCATCACAATATAAGTTTAAGTGATAAAATGAGCATGGGGCTTATATAAAGTTCGAATACCAAATCTCAACAAATGAATATCATCCTGATTTTAAAAATATTGTCTAATCCAGGAATCTTTATTATTATTTTACAAGAAATAAAATATCACGTTGCATCTAAAAATATTTTAAGTCTGTGCTTTTATATATTTTGATACAATTGGAACCTTCGATAATTTCAAGAGTTAAAGACATTGTTATTAGCAAAATATTGAAAAAATATAAAACATGTACCGTTTTACTAATATTAAATTTATGCACATTGTTTGATAGAAGTTTAGGGTTTAGGGTTAAGATCTTAACTAGCACATAAGGCACTTTAAAGAATTTCAAAACCTTTTCTGGAGATATTATGTTTGTACTTCAGTAACACAGTGATAATTCTAAACATTCTACGGATAAGACTTGATAATTTATCAGAAATTATAAAAGTCGCACATATAAAATAAATATAATAAGAAAATATTTTTATAATTCTTTAGTCTCATTTTAATATAACAAGATGTCTATGTTGTCAAGTTCGAAAGATAATTAATTAATTATCATATACAAGCATCCCCTCGATCTAATTTCTCGATCTAATTTGGTGTTACAAATTATTGACAATATATTATTTGAATTTAAAATTTTATATAAATCTCCTTAATAAATAAAATTTGCTAGACTTAATTGTCTGTGATACATCAGATACTATGTACTAAAAAATTTGTAATATGGAAATTTAAATGCTTATTTATACACAGGAGATAATCAACAGTTTTAAAATCTGACAACTTTTTTCCTAACAAATGCATAAGAATAAGAAATATTGACCATCAACGTACGGTTCAAAGAAGTTTTGAAATATTATTAAAATTCTCTTGTAATTATTTAATGATATAATAGCGTACTTAAAAATCTCAAATTACATTTTTGTGAAAAAAAAGAAATTGTTTAGTCAAAAATTAATAAACTACATATTAATAAAGTAGTTCACGACATATATTGTGGTTGGCTTCCATATGTCTCATCTGAGAAATTGGTTTATCTATAAATTTGAATGATAATTACGTTTTAATGCGGCAACAGTACATAATAACATAAATCTTCTGATAATTATATCCTTTGCACGAAAGACGATAAAAGCTAGTGATTGCATACGATCCGGGAGCGTCCAACCACGGCACGGCACCTATCTTTGGGCTCCGTGTAACCCCAACTCCAAAACCCGGATTCAGACTCCGTACTCTGTACCTCTAGTCTTTTTCTTCTTCTTTTACACACAAACTCGCTCTCCATTTACAAACTGGACATCTCCGCATCTTCATATCAGCAACCTTGTCATTCGGTGGTATTAAAAATGGATATCTCCATTTAGTTGGTAACTGCAGGGAATAATGACGATTCCAATGCGAGCGTTCCCGCCTTTCGACCTCTCACTATTGTCCATTGGTGTGCTCTGCGTACAATGCTGTTTACTGTGCGGAGATCAGAGCGGATCAGACACAGTTGGCCATCTCGAGCGATTTAAATCTCTAGGGTGTACAATTTGATGTTGTTACTTACTGCTCTCTGGGGGTGAACCCGCTTTACGAAAGACTATAGAAATCTGATAATATTTGAAATGGGAATCGACTCTGCTGGTTTAGTAAATGCGAGACAGAGAGGTAAAACAGATCGTGATCAACTGGACACTGAGCAGTAAATATTAATAACTAATCGGGCGTGGGTTCCCATTTACTCTGTCGGGTGAATTTGTATAAAGTAATACCGACCGTTTCACGCTCTCTCTCTCTCTCTTTCCTTTTTATCTTCTCCTCTCTACTTCTCTCTCTCAGTCACTCCCAATCCCCATAGAACCTCTCTAAAACCCCACCAAAACCTTCCATTTCTCTTTGAAAAACTACAAATAGAAAAAACAAATTCGTATTGCTCCACCTTAATCAATCTGCAAGAGAGCAAGAGCTCTGCTTATTATTCAGTATTCTGATTCCCAAAACCGTTAGTTTCATTCTCTTGGTTTTCTCTCTTTATTGCTTCCATTAATACAACCCCTCTTTCCTCTCCCTCCCTATTTCAAGACCGATTCTCTCCTAGGTTGTGTAGTTACTGCAACCACTTTAACTGTTGCATATTTTCTCACACACTTTCTATTAAAGCTGCTTCCATTATTCTCCTCCTGCCATCCCACTTTTTATTAAAACCCACAGAGGCGGTAAACTCACCGCCTCGGATCTTCCCAATGGCGAAACCTCGCACCTTGCGCATCATCTGGAGCGACCCGGATGCTACTGACACATCTGACACGGAATCACAGGACGCTTCCAGTCACCGTCGCGTCAGTCGGGCGGTGAGGCACCTTCCAGTCAACTCCGTGCACCGGACCACCACCGCCATTTCAAAAGTGCCCAAAAAAGCTACAAGTCGGAAAATGAAGAGTAAAACAAAACATGTAGGCAGTACAAAGTACAGAGGAGTGAGGCGGCGACCGTGGGGAAAGTATGCTGCTGAAATACGGGACCCGTTAAGGGGAGTAAGGGTTTGGCTTGGTACATTCAACACGGCTGAGGAGGCAGCTCTGGTGTACGACTCGGCAGCGATTCAGCTCAGGGGACCCACAGCACAGACTAACTTTCCAGCGGGGTCGAGCGGGTCTTCTGTGGCGGAGCCTGTGCAGACAATGGAGTGTGAGACAGGGTCAGGAGATGAGTCGCCAAAGGAGTTGGGTTTCTCCTCTCCAACTTCAGTGCTCAGAAAGGTATTGTTCAGTGTTCACTAATTTTTGTTGGTACCAGTATGTGTTGGTACTTGGTACTGGTATATTTCGGAGTGGTACTAAAAAAAGGTTGAACTTATTGGTGGGGTTACTACAGTCAAAGGAGCCGTTATGCTGTCATTACCTTATGTTTGACCATGTTGAAGCGCTAATTTTGTCCCAAATTAACAATTACTAAGGTCAATCTGTGATTAGTGCTGTTTAAGGGGAGATGTTTGTTACTAAATTTTTCTAGTTCAGTATGTTACAATGGTAATACAAGCCTTAAATCAGCAGTAGAAACTCTTTACTGATACTACATTGATTTCAGGTCGAGTCCTCATGCTCTCTATCTGAAGAAAAAATAGAACCGACAAAGGATATCAAGCCGAGTTCACCTACGGGGATTGAGTTGCCGCAAGAGCTCCTGCAGGAACTTGAAATGCCAATTTATGATGATTTCTTGGAGCTTGATTTCTCTGAACCAAGGTTGCTCTTAGAAAAGTCATCTGGGGTTGACGTGGCAGCTTCTGATTGGTCGTGGGGTTTGGATTTAGTATCCGGAGCAGACACTTGGCAGGACAATGATTATTTTGAGGAGTTGCATGATTTGTTTCCTCTAAATTCCCTCCCTGCTGTGTTTTGAAAGTAGAATGTGTTGTTTTACATTATTTAACAAAGTTATATTATTTTCTTGTTAGTAGAATGGAAAGTAATTTTTTGTTATTAGTTAATATTTAGAGAGAGTAAAGAAATACAAATCGGCTTTGTGTTTTATTGTAATTTTGCTGAATTGTTGGTGAAATGTAGTTCTTTTATTATTTTTATTTAGTTATGAACATTTAGGCCGTGTAATGAACTCAGTACTAACTGTCATTGTGTGAAATTCCTTTCATAATGTAATTTATTTTTATCTGTTCTTGTTTGGAGTTTGGTGCATGAATCATGATTATGTAATGAAGGTGATAAATTTCAAGTTGAAATTAGGTTACATCAAATTGAACCAAATAATTATTACTAATTTTAATTATAAATAATTGACCAACGTTAGTGGTTCATATGAACAAATCGAAATCATGCGTTCGATGTTATTAAATTAGAAAACAGAGAAGTATTTACATTATTTAGTAGCTGTTTGTTTTAAATATTTGTCGAGCTTAGTGCAAGAAAAATTAGAAAACTGTAAAATCGGAATTTTTTTATATACCAGAAAACTCGGATTAGTGGCAACCTTGGTGAGTGTGATGACTTAATTTATTTTGCTTTTGAAAAAACTTGTTTTGGGTTTTGTGAATGGCTGTGTTATACATATAATATTAGATTTTAGATTCTGCAAAATTTGGGGTTGTTTGTCTCTAATATTTGAACGTGCTGTAAAAATTATGTGCTTGATAGCAAGATAATATGATTATGAACAAATTAACCAAGGTTATTTTAGAGGAAGCTGGAAATGTTAGGGTATTAATTTCTCTAATGTATAAACATGCAAGATACAAATATTTTCATGATTACAAAGCAAATCTTTAAAATAGTCAGACTTGTTCCTGTTAAACATTTGGGGAAGTGAAAATATAAAATGAATCATTGGTGATTACTGATTCGGGTAGAAGGAATGAACCTTTACTAAGTGTATACCAACTTTATTTACTGACATATCTCTGTTGTACTACATACCGCATACGCTTCTTTTTCTTTTCATTTCGCCAGATAAAAACCCCTTTTTTCCCACTTCACAATTGCACGGATGAATTAGATAAGTTGGCTATTTACATTTTTGTTTTTCGTCTCTTATGACCCTTTGATTTCATTTTCGTATAATTTTTGTTGAAAAAAATGTTGGTTAGTACAGTATTATATATTATATCAAAATTCAGAAAGTACATTGTTTTCCTTACGACAGATACCGTATATTTCATGTACAAACATGTTGGATGTAAAATGCAATTTTCTATAAAGACGAGGGTCCAATTGAAAAGATACTGACAAAAATACATTACCTAACCATCGGATCAAAAGAAGAAAAGAAGACATCAGCTAAAAATCTGCCATTGCAGTTCTTTGACCTCCTTTGCCTCTTCAAAACAGTAAGGACAGGAAGTACTTAAAAAAGGAAAGATAAGGAAGAATCTAAAAAAAAAAAGAAAATTAACTATAAAAGTGACAGATAAAGTCATGAAACATCAAAGTTCAAATACATTGTGCTAATGATGTAATTTACAGCCTTTAATTTCTTTCTTTAAGTTGTATTTTAACTGGGTGAAACTTGATGATTAAATTTTTTTCCACACACCCTACTATCTAAATTAGGGGGTAAGATGTTTGATTTTTATAAGAATAAACTTATAAATTTTTTCGGTCATGTACATATTTTTGTTATTTATTACAATATTTATGAAGAATCACACTATCACGTGACATGAAGTGCAGTCTATATTTGCCGCATTAATGGTCCATTTAAGCCCATCGAGCCCATTTAAGAGAATCTGTAATCATCTGTATTGGGTAAGGATTTTAACTATATTAGTTTAGGCTTAATGCAGCGTTCATACCTTGTGCAGGCTGCAGCCCTGTTTTGATTCTATAATCGACGCGTTGCATGAAGGCGAAACTACTCCGTCAAAATCTTAATTCTTTTGATCCAACACAGAAGCGTCTTGGGGTGGCAACGAATCAAACCAAATCGAATTTATCCTAGTTTGAATTTGATTTGATTAAGATACGAACTTACCCTAGTTTGAGTTTGATTTGAATAAGATACGAATCGAATTGGGTTTGATTTGTTTCGAATCAAACTAATTTCGAATCGAATTAATTGCGAACTACACATTTTTCGAATCGAAGTCGAATCGAATTACGAATTATATGTTTTTTTAGCAGCCCTAATTATACCGGTAGTATATATATTAATTTTCTTCTCGCGGAACAAAATTCACACGGCTTCCTTTTACCGGTATGAAATGAGTGTTTTTAAGTTGAAAAATTGTTCATGAAAAAATACATCACAACAAATAATCGTAAAAAGATGATTAAGTACTAGAACTGGAATATGCAGTCAAATAAGTAATCGTATCTCAAGTGCTCACTCTATCAAACTCTTGATTGGACCATCTAATTAAGTGAGAATCCGAAAGGTAGAGAAGGCGGAGGAGAGACGGCCAGTCACCGAGAGCGTCGGCTAGGTTTTAGAGCGAGAGAGAGAGCGAGTTAGGAAGAGGCGGAGAGAGAACTAAGTTATTGAGATTTGAGAACGAGGATGCGTCGGCTAGGTTAAATTATGATTCTCTATCTTGGGTTTTAATTTAATCAGGTAAATGAGCGGCCGATGTTATTATGAGATTCGAACTATAAAAGTTCGCGAACCCATTTCGATCGAACCAGACTCAGTTTGAATTTGGTTTGAATTAATTTCAAACTGAACCTGATTTGGTTTGTTTCAATTCAAACTAATTTCGAATCTAATTAACTCGAATTAAACCCGAATCATAAGTACGAATTTTTTTGCCAACCCTAGAAGCGTCTGTTAAATTCCACGTGGATGAGTCTGAACCGTGAGATCTACGCGTTTTCAGAGAACGGCATAGTTTTGTTCAGATTTCCTTTCAGGATATTTTGCTGAAATGTCTGTCCACATGGACATGTAATGAGTCATTATTAAGTTGTTGACATATTCGGAAATTATAAGCCGTTTATATTTCTTATTGTACAATATGTTTTAATTAAAAAAAATGTTTTTTTTTTTTTAATTTTTGCAAAGGCTGCGAAAGTGATGAGAGAGACTCGAACTATCAACCTTTAAATATCCAACTGTGTTATCGCTCCATTCTCAAAAAAATATTAATTAATTGTACATAATAAAATATCGGGTATAAAACATATTTTTGTTTTGTGATCGGATTCACATGTTAAATTGTATTATAACCTGAAAAGAAAAACACAAGTTGAAACAGATGGGTTCCTGGCATTTAAGATGTTGAAAAACAAAGAATTAATTTCCTATGTACCCTTTAAGACTTTTTTAATTTTCTATTTACCCCATTCACTCTTTATTATGTTTCATATATCCTTTAACTCTTTTTATATTTTCCTATTTATTCTTAGAGTTAATTACTCATATTTAAATGTTATTAAGATTTATCTTTTCCAACTATATCTTTGCTCTTAATCAACTAATTATACTGGTATATAAATTGTGAAATTTCACTGAATTCAACTTAGTGTCACAAATACTTCACTAATGAGCAAAATTAACAACAAATGCGTAAAAACGAACATCAGAAATCTTGTTATAATAAAAACAGAATCAGCAACGAATGCGTCGAAGATCATAAAAATTCAAGACAAATGTTTGCACAAATCCTTCATTTTTCTTCAGTAGCTCTGCCGGTATCGTGGGCCCGAAATTTTTAGATACTATATTTTGAAAAATAATAAACCAAAACACAGGGGCGGATGCAGGATTTTTGTCAGGGCGGGGCAATAATCGGATGCAAATAGCTTATCGGGTTCATACCCAATAGCTTATCGGGTACAATTCAACATAACAAAAAAATACCAATCAATATAGTAAAAATCCTAAATTATTTGAAAAAAATCAACAATTCAACATTTATAGAGAATTTGAAATCAACATTTTGGTTTAACTTGGCAGCCTCTGCCTTTGAATTAAAAAAAAAATAAAAAATAAAAACATTTTGGTTCAACTAATTTTCGCTATTTGGGATCAGCGCCTATTTGGGCTCCGCTAATTTGTTTCGCTCAGAATTTATATGGGCTCCGTTCCATCTATTAGAATTTCAAAATGGGCTACATGAGGGCAATTTGAATTTCAGGGAGGGGCAGAGGTCCAAAAATCAGATTTTTAGCACTATTTTTGAAAATCCAGCGGTGGGCAGCTGACCCCCCTGTGCTACAGTAGATCCGCCCCTGCCAAAACACTATTTTTTTTTTCTGAAAATTTTAAAAATGATACGGCCGCATCCCCTAGAAGCGGCCACCTAAAATCTAGAGAAAGCGGGCATCTATTCTGGGCCGCTTTTACAGGATGCGACCACCTTATTTTTTTATTTTTCCAGGATATATATATTTATTTTGTTTTTTTTTAAATAGTTATTATATAGTTGTAATTGTGTTATTTGTTTGAAAATAGTTGTAATTGTGTTGTTTTTGTTTTAAAAATAGTTATAATTGTATTTTTTTTGTTTTAAAAATAGTTATAATTGTATTTTTTTTGTTCTATTCATTTGTTCGATATGTCGTTACGAAATAAAAACAACAAATAAAAAATCGAAATAGTATGATAAATAATTACTTTTGATAAAATAAACTAATTATTTTGGTCAATAACTAATTTTGGTACATAATGATATTTATTTTGGTCAATACGATGTGTCTCGGTTACAAATCTAAATCATAAATTTTAAACCCTAAATTCTAAACCCTACTCCTACTTCTACTGTTCTACACCTACTTAAAATTTGGACCTAATTTACTTGGTCTGGTAAAAATAAGTACTTTTTGAAAAATAAACTAATTATTTTGAGATATAACTAATTTTTGTACAATTCGATATTTATTTTGATCGATAACTAATTTTGGTACAGTTCGATATTTATTTTGGTCAATAACTAATAACTAAGTTTGGTTTAATTCTATATTTATTTTGGTAAATATCTAAATCACAAGTTCTAAATCCTAAATCCTAAACCCTAAATACTAAACTCTAATCCTACTTCTAATACTACTCCTAAACTAAAAATTGAAATTAGAAAGAAGAAGAAACTTACCTGATTCGAAGGGATTGAAAAATTTCTAAAATTGTGAGAAAATTCGGCACCAGCGGCCACTATTTATAGGGGCAGGGTGGCCGCATCTCTTAGAAACGGCCCAGAATAGGTGCCCGCTTTGCCTAGATGCAGTCACCCATAAGGTGGTCGCTTCTATGGGATGCGGCCATGTCATTTTTATAATTTTTAGAAAAAAATAGTGTTTTAATTTATTAATTTTCAGAATATATATTTAAAAATTTCATATCGTGGGCTAAGCACGGGTCTCAGTATCATCCAAAATTGAATTAATCATGTGAATTTCATCAATTATCCCCATAGTGACAAATGAATTATTCGGGTTCGGTTCGGCGAGATCAAAAATTCGTGATTCGGGTATAATTCGGATATAATTCGGGAATAATTCGGAATTATCCGGATCAGAAATCTCAGTCCTGCAAGGGAGCAAAAAAATAATTGTTCTTGGAAAAATTCAGGAAAAATTCGTAAAATTCGGAAAAAGTTCGTAAAATTCAGAAATTAGTCGGGTTTAATTCGGTCAAAGTTCAGTCAACCGAATAATTCGGTGTTCGGTTCGGCATCACCCCAAAAAAGAATTAAACGGGTATAATTCGGGTATCTTGTCACTATGATTACCCCCACCACCCAGATGCCATTGAATATTTTTTTTTTAATTTACTAATGCAAAAGTTGATCAGATTATCTCTAGCTTAAAAAACTACAAAATATTATGTTTTTTTTGTGTTTACTTATCAGATTCAATGCTTGTACTAAAAGTTCTCGAGTCAGATCTTGGAAAAGAACTAATAAAGCTGATGAATGTCATTGCCCCTGAATTTAGGGGTGCAAACGGATCAGATAGTGGTAAAACCATATCTATATCCATTTTTATTTTTTGAATACAGATACGGATTGGATATTAACTAGATACGGATGCGGATATCCGCTTTATAATAGTGAATAACATAATTTCTTTCATAATACATATTAAATTATATAATATATATCTACCATTCGAGTACGGATAATTACAATTCAAAATCATATCCGTATCCGTATTCACACGGATATTCGGATATTGAATATTCGTATTAAATTTTCGGATACGGAATCAGATACAGTCGGATAATATCCAACTCATTTGCACCCCTACCCCTGATTCCTCATCAGATTTGACTCGAATCTGAACCCTTTCAATAACCTGCACTCAATCAACTCATAACATTAAATTAAACACTAATTTTGCACAAGATTTGCTATCGGGAAAGAGAAGATAAAATTATACACCTCTTTCTCCAGCTGAGCATGACTATCGGACACCATTTCCATAGTACATTGGACCTCATTTCTTCAGTTGAATTCCGTAAAATTTCACAATTTATATACCAGTAAAATTGATTAGTTAAGAGTAAGAGTATAATCGGAAAACATAGATCTTAATAACACTTTAATGTGAGTAATTACCTCTAAGGATAAATAAGAAAATATAAAAAGAGTAAAGGATATATTAAACATAATAAAGAGTGCATGAATAAATAGGAAATTAAGAAAAGTATTTGAGAATACATAGAAAATTAACCCAAAAACAAAAGTTGAGCGCGGGGAACCCAACATAACGGACACCTCCGTTTTGAATTGTTGAACTATTCGGATAATCGGATCCGACATTATATAAGAGTTGGTTTCATAAAAGGGAGCATGTTTAACAAAACAGAAAAATAATGAAATTCTCCACTTCAAACTACATAATTAGGAGTGTTCAATTCAAACTGAATTAATTTTGTATAATCAAATCTATTATATATATATAATCCTCATAGATCTTGCTACAGTATATTCTACAGTAAGAATGACATATGGGTCCCACATAACAGAATATTTTATTGTTCTTCTCAAATCTCTCTCCTACTTTGGCTTTTCCAGCTTCTTTTAGAGAGAACCACCGAACTCCGAATCCGTATCCTCTGTAGTATTGTAGAGGATCACCCTCACTTTACGGTTTGCAATTAAATCTCAACCGGTTTGAGATTCGGGTCGCAATAGGAGGCAGTATTTTTGAGCTTTGAGATTTGTGCCAAGTTAAAAGAACGGTCCGGATTCATCAATTAGGGAATCATTGTAAAAGATT
This sequence comes from Carex rostrata, assembly GCF_964058835.1. NCBI lineage: Eukaryota > Viridiplantae > Streptophyta > Magnoliopsida > Poales > Cyperaceae > Carex > Carex rostrata. The sequence goes on along the minus strand of NC_135947.1, from coordinate 4,991,764 downwards.
CCCTTGTGCGGTACTCTACTGGATCCGAATTCTCGAACTCCAGTCTTCGGGTCTGTTCGGCCAACAAATGGGAATGCGCATGGGAATTGAAATGGAAAACACTGTTCCGGTGAGAAAAAAAAAATTTAGTTCAACTGAATTTTTTTTTTCCCACGTGAACAGTGATTCGTCCGAACAAGCCCTTCTACTGTCGACTTTCACCCTTCCTTCCCTCCTCTCGAAGTTTTTGCTCTCTCCTGCTCTTCCTCTCTCTCTCTATCTCTCTTCTCTTCTCTCTCTCAGAGCCTTCCGAAGAGGCGATTAAACTTCCTTTTCCTTACGACTGTGCTGCGAGGTTTGTTTCTTTAGCGTCATTTCTAAATAAACTTTTTGAAGTATTAATTTTTTGTTCCTGTTTAATAAAAGGTTAGTTAATAGCAAAGCGTTAGCTTCTGGTTGTGTCTCTTGCTGTTTGTCTGTTTGTGTCAAGCTTAATTAATTAAAAAATTAAGTCTCTTGCTGTTTGTTTGGTCGTCTACAATCATAGACAAGAGGTCAATACTGACCTTCATTTTCTGCCCTATTATAAAAAAACATGCTCGGTAAAAACATGTTGGTAATTACAAAACTAATTATAAAAGAACTTCAGACATGTGTCAACACATAAAAACAATAGGTTTTGTCTTTTTTTTAACTATTAGTCAAATATTAAAACCTTTAACAGCCAACCAGTCATTATATTTACAAAACAATAGTAAGTCAAACAAATGACAAAACCAAATTTTTATTAGGTTTATATTACTCTTTGAACTTGATTCTTTCACTAACTATTCTCACATTTTCAAAAAATTTCAGATGACAACTCAAAGGAAGATAACACCGCTTGCAGAACTCAATCAAGAAATGCACCGTCCAATAATAATGGGGAGAGTAGTAAAGCTATGGACCGCTCGACACCCCGTAGACAACGTCATTTACTCTTATGATTTTGTATTGGTTGACAAACAGGCAAGTATTTTTTTTCTAATAATTAGTTATCTCATATTTTTTTTAATATTTCTAACAACCTGTATATATATGTTTAGGGCACCGCAATAGAAGGGTATGTTGATGCGGATGACCATATATAATGCAGATAGCATAGTGCAACAGATAGAAGAAGGTTGTGTTTATGAAATATACAAGTTCAAGCCATGCAAGAAAAGAGCAAACTTTGGAACAGCTCAACACGAAGTTCGTATCCAATTGACTGGAGCGACAATGATCACTCAACAAGAAAATCATGACTCGGCATTCCCAAGATACTATTTTGATTTCAAACCGCTCTGTACCCTTGGAGTTACTCTCAAAGAGATCACAATAGTTTCAAACCGCTCTGTACCCTTGCAATTTTTGTGCCATTAAAATATTATGCTCTTGATAATTTTGTATTGATTAGATAGTTACAAAAACACAATAGTTTTATTAGCTTTTATTGTCGTAATTAGTGTTGTAAAATGTGGCCGCATGATCCGCATATGTAGACTTGAAAAAAGACTAAAAAAATATTTTGCGGTGGAAAAAATTACAATTCATAATCTTTATAATATGGTAAAGAGTACAAATTACTAGATTAAACAAGTATTTAAATATAAATTAGTTTTATTTTATCTATATTTCTTTAACAAAACATAATAAAATTGCATATATATGTACTTCCGCAGACAAATTCGCATATGCGCGCGGCCACATACCGCATGCATATACAGTATGCATGAACAAAACTGCATTTTACAGCGCTTGTCATAATACAAGTTCGCTTGTTTATTTGATTATATGGCATAAACTGCATTAGATGGCTTGTTTTTGTTATTTAATATAAGTTCGCCTGTTTATTTGTTTTCCTTATTTGAACAAAGGTAAAATTATTACTTCAATTAAATTCTGATGAAACAATATTTATGATAATTTATTATATAAATAAAATACGTCCTAAGAAAATAATATATAAATATACCTCAAAATCAAACTCGTAATGTCCAATTTATGACGATTAAGTATGGATTCAAATCTGCTTCTTTTCTTAAGAAAATGAGCACTCTTCTATTCTTCTATCTGAACCGTTCAAAATTGATCACAAGACTTCAATTAGATCTGATTCATTTTAATATATTATATTGATATAAAAGAAAAAAATCATTGAAGCCGTGTGATCAATTTTGAATGGTTCGAATGAAAGAACAGGAGAATGCTCCTTTTCTTAACAGATTTGAATCCATAAAGTATTGACTATCGTCGAAACTTGATACGAAGAGAAAATCTTAAAATCATGTGGGAGTAGGCCTGATATCAGTCGGATTCAATTTGAATTCAATGGATATCATTTTTGTCTATCTGATATCAGTCGGATTCAATTTGGATTGAATAGATATTATTTTTGTCTACCTGTTTCAAAATATGTGTGCTCCGTTTTAATATTTATGTACACTCATTTTAATATATATCCATATGTATCAAACGAGCATATATCTTGAAGCTAATCAAATGAAAACATTTGTCCATCAAATTCAAATTTCAACATGATCAACATTGAACTTACCAATTTCCTGAAATCATAAACTCCAGCTCATACGTGTGAGTAGGAGTGCTCATTGGATCCGATTTAGTCGGTATTGAATCGAATCGACTTAATTTGGACCAAATAGTTCGGTTTTTTCGGTTTAATGTTTCGGTTTAGTTTGTTTTTTAAAACTGAATTATAATTTTAGTTCAGTTCGGTTTAGAAATTTTCAAAACTGAAATAACCGAATTGACTGAACTTTTAAGTATTATGAATTTGGTTTGGACTGCTCCGGTTTATTTCTTAATACTCTGATTTATTTCTTAATTAATTGCTTTAAATACTTCGATTTATTTCTTAATATCTTAGTTTATTTCTTAATATACTTCGGTTTATTATAAATCAATTGTTTTAAATAAAAAATTAATATATTTTGGTTTGAACCAAACAAACCAAAATAAAACTTTGATTCAGTTCAGTTCGGTTGCAATGCTAAATAAGTTCGGTTCGGTTCTATTTTGAAACCGAATTATAACTTTAGTTTATCTAGTTCAGTTCGATTTCAACCGAACCAAACCGACAAACACCCCTGCGTGCAAGTGCAGCAATATAGTTAACGTTGGTCAATCATAGACCAAGTCTCCAATAAATTCCAAATAAATAAATTTATAACCGTACTAGTCAAAACCTAGACACATCAGTAAATGCATCATAAAGACTCTAAACACATCAGTAAATGCATCCTAAAGACTCCGTCTCCGTCACAGCATCAAGTTTCTCATCAAAATATGATTCAAGTCTCTGATCAATGTAAGCAGGTAAAGTGGTCTCCACCGAGTCATAACATCAAGTCTCTCTTCTAGATAGAGGTTTTATTCTAGACGAATAAAAAAAAACAATTGAATAAAATTGTAAAAATTAGAAGAAAAAATTTGAGTTAAATTTTTTTACAGTCAAATACTCAAATTTGTGATTTTACAAATAGGTCTTTCTTCTTCATGAGCTAATTCTCTATACCAAGAATGATGGAATAAATAAATTGATATTTTTTAAGAGATGTTTATTTATTAGCCTTCTATTGTTTCATTTTTATTATTATTGAAACTGCATCTCTCTGTACAGATTTTAAAAAGAATCGGACGGACTCAAATTACTCCTCTTAATAAAATATATTTTAAATTCTATCTTTTCTATATTTTCCAGTGTTCTAAATAGCGCGCTATAGCGCATAGCGTGTAGCACAAATAGTGCGCGCTATGCAACATGAGCTTTTTTTTTTCCCTTTTCAATTTATATGGATTTTAAATAAAGACTCAGATTGGATTTTTAGCGTGATTTTTTTTTTTTTTTGCAATTGACGTATTAAGTTTTATATTAAACTATTAATTATTAAATGAGAGATCCATCAAACGAAATCAACTGAGGAAGCTACAGCGCGTTATGCAACATGAGCTGTTTTTTTTCTTTTCATTTTATATGTGCTTTAAATAAAGGCCGAGATTGAATATATTAAGATATTTTTTGAAGTAAAAAAATGATACTTACTATATGGTAGTTTGAATATTTTGAATAGATTAAGATAGTTAATTATGCCATGATGTCTAGGTTATTTTGAAATTTAAATAGAAAAAAGATAAATAATGTCATGATGTTGAATATATATTTTGACTAGAAAAAGATCGATAGTTTATGATTGTTGTACTCTAAAATGGTGCTAAATAAACAAATTGAAAATTGGCAATATTTTAATGCTTGGAAAATGCCAAATATGCATGAAGGTTCAACAAGATGAATGGGGAATAGCATGTTGGAGTTCATGATAATATTCTACATGCAAAACCATGAATTTTGATATATTATACAAATTCGAACTCAAAATGGTTGAAGAGTTATGAATTTTCAAAGGTTGTGATGACACGGCAGCCTCTGATTGGTGCCACGTGTCTTTGGGTACCCATAGCATTTACCCTAACATCTATATGGGAAAATTGGAGCATCAAAGCAATATTATAAACCCTGGGCCCACTAGTCAGTGAACCAATGAAGAAATTCGCTGAATTATGGATCTAGATAAACCTAGAACACAGGGAATGAACATGTGAACCGAAATGACAGTTGAACGGTTCATCGTGCACCAAGTTCAAGCAGGCTTGAGGCCAATTAAACCCTCAGCGCTTCAACGATCACTGACCCCTTCGGCGTATATGCATCTGGTGCTCTATGCACAATGTTATGACCTATGAGCGGCTCATAATGTGCCGAGCCCAAACAAGAGAGAGAAAGGATCACAGAGGGAGAGCTGGCATGCGGGCTCCACCTGACAGCTTTTCCTCTCTTCCTTCCTCCTCTTCTCCGGCAATGGAGAACGCCAATTCAGGTGGAATTAAAGCCTAAAAAGGGAAATTGAAAGCACAGAAATGCTTCTCACCTTCAGGCGATGCCCTTTGAACGAGCAATTTGATGAGAAATAGAACCCGATAAGCAGAAGCCGCTAAGGCATTGTGATAGATATGGTTTAAATGAAATTGAGCTAAATACACAAAATTATGGAATCTCTGAATAATAAAGATGGTTTATAGGGATTGCATAAGTCCCTGCAACCAATTAATTGATGTGCATTTAAGGGTATCACTCGAATTGAACTACTGGTGTACTGACATGCCCGAAAGTGTTGGCTTTTGGGAGTCCTCGACTTATCTGTTTGACTAGATTTGCAAAACATACATAATTGCATTTTACAGTTTTTCTTCTTCAGTATCTGTGTAGGTTCATGACAAGTGAAGGATTAGTAATTACACATCAATGATGAATTAATACATTGCAATACAACATCATGGATGTAGTCATGAAGCACAAGACACTGGATAGCAAAAGTATTAACTCAAGATTAAGGATAACATATATGTAAGATTGGTAAAATAAGCTTGAGATTGACCTAAGTGAAGCCTACCGTTGTCACGGTTCAGTAACCGTGATAACGGAATAAATAAATCCTGTACAAATCCTGTGACGCATAAAATAGGTTTTAGCATCACCAAAACACTAATCCTTCCAGAGGATTTTCGTGGTGGGCACCGTTGTCACGGTCATCTACCGTGATCAACAGTGACCACCGTTATACTCCAAACCACTTCGATTGACCTACCGTTGTGATGGTCCCCTATACCGTTACAACGGTCAGCACCACTTACTTCCTTTTTATTAGCTCTTTATAAATAGAAGCTATACCAAGATTTGGAGTATCACTTTAGCCGCCTCCAACTTTAATATTTCGTGTTTACAGATCTAGAGAAAGTCATTGTTGCTTGTGCACTCCAACTTCAATATATACAATCAATCTCAAGCTTATTCAATCAATCAACCAACTCTTAGAGTGATCCTGTGTGATCGAATCATTTACTACTTTGAGCTTTGTACTCACCTTTCAATCCTTGAAGTCCTTGCGACTCGAATTGTCCTGTTAGGGCCGTGTGACTTCCCAGAAGAATTGTAAGGGCTCACCGGTTTCACCTTGTACTCCTTTCAAATTGGGTAAAGAAAGGCACGCCATCTAGAAGGCCGCGAGCCTCGGAGACATAGGCGTTAGTGCCGAACTCCATAAACAACTCTCGTGTCAAGTGTTTCTAAACTCAACTATTTACTTTATATTTAGTTTAGGACAAAGTTATTCTAGTTTTCGCCAATAATAACTTATAGACACGTTAGAATATTATTACTTAGATCAAAAATATAAAAATATTTATTCACCCCCCCTCTAGGTGCCATTGGGACCAACAGAAAGATAGGGCACAGTGCATTCGAAATGAAAATTGGTCGTTAGGGATGGGTCTGACATCCAATTAATCCTATGCACAGCTGTCTTGACACTTTCACATGAAGACAAGATAGAATAATATTCCTCCTATACCTGAGGAAGAACATGACTCATAACATGATCAAATATGAGCCTTTAAATGATCTTAATCAAGGGCTATGCATATACTGTAGGGTTTTTGACGATTCAAACCCATTGATTTAGCTTAAGGTGCGGAAAGAGTAAAACAAAAATTTTTACATCTACCTTAAGCTACGGATTAAATGAATCAGGAAGATCCATTTAATCCTATTTACAGATCTACTCCATAATTGATTTTCTAAAGCTTTTAATCTATTTATCAATTAAATAGATTAATATAACATGCTTATACCTTGTTTCCAAATCACAGTTGGAATGCAAACCGAGCGAGAAGAGCTACACCAGGGAAGGAATCGACTCAGAGTATCACACGTGTGATACCTCTATCGGTTATCCACCAGGACTAACCGGAGAGCGGTTTATTTCTTCTGCCAGAAATACTATAAACCGCAGAATTCTGCAAAAACACTATTCACCAAAATAGGGACCGATTAAATATATTTAAGACTCCAAGTTATTCTGTTTCACTTAAAAGCAAAACAAGAAATACCGCAGAGTTTGCAAAAATATATTTTTTCGAATCTCGTAATAAACGAAACCGGGGAAGAGAGAAAAAACCGATTAACGAAGTAATCAGATTAACACGTGAATTAGTAAGTTTTCTCTCTACCCTCACCCCTCTATTTATAGTGTTTTGAGGAGGTTCGCAAAAGACCGAAATGTTGGGTTTCGAGGAACGGTTCAAACCCATTTAATTAGCTTAAGCTGCGGAAAGAGTAAAACAAAAATTTTACATCTAACTTAAGCTACGGATTAAATGAATCAAGAAGATTCGTTTAATCCTATTTACAGATCTACTCCATAATTGATTTCCTAAAGCATTAAATCTATTTACAAATTAAATAGATTAATATAACAATTTATACCTTGATTCCAAATCTCAGTTGAAATGCAGACCGAGCGAGTAGAGCCTCACCAGGGATGGAATCGACTCGCAGTATCACACGTGTGATATCTCTATTGGTTATCCACCAGGACTAACCGGAGAGCGATTTATTTCTTCTGCCAGAAATACCGTAAACCTCGGAATTCTGCAGAAACACTATTCATCGAAATAGGGACAGATTAAATATATTTAAGACTCCAAGTTATTCAGTTTCACTTAAAAAGCAAAACACGAAATACCGCAGAGTTTGCAAAAATATATTTTTCCGAATCTCGTAATAACCGAAATCAGGGAAGAGAGAAAAACCGATTAACAAAGTAATCAGATTAACATGTGAATTAGCAAGTCTTTCTCTCTACCCCTACCCCTCTATTTATAGACTTTTGAGGAGGTTGGCAAAAGACCAAAATACCCCTCAAAACAAATCTATTTACCAAAAGCCCTTGACACCTCATCCTTTTATCATGTGAAATGACCAAAATACCCTTGCCACCTCACATGACACATGTCAACACAAGGGAAGTCGGCATAGGGTGAAAATGACCAAAATACCCTTGGCCCATTAAGGCATGAATAGTGTTGGGCTTTGATTTTGGGCTTTGACTTTGGGCCTTTAATTTTAATTAAGGCTTTGATTATTTTGGGCTTTTAAATCCATAATTCAAGCCCATAATTAACAATTAAAATTCCAAATCATATATATATAATTGTCATGTACAATTATATTTCTTTTCGGTTATTGTTCGGTAACTTTTATACAACGTAACGTGTACGTTTATAAATTAACCGTTGTTTCTGCTTGTCATTCTAAATGACATTTATAATTTAATTATATCACGTATAATTAATTATAACCATCTTAATATTAATTATAATCAATTTATAATTAATCAGTAAGATTCTCCGAGTAGCTCCTATATGGTGTGACCCAATAGGATCTGTGTTATGTTGGTAAACAGAGTTAAAACTGTTTTAACTTCTGTTAGTCATGGGTGGCATCTGGCAACACATCATGACCATCCAATTACACAGATGATGCTGTACTGTACAATATCACGATCCAGTAAACAATTTACTTGTGTCAGTTATTCTGTCTCATAGCTATCAGATCAGTTTCAAGGTAGATGCGTGTCATCCTTGGTAACTGTATCTTTTCTTGATCTTGAGTAGATTATCAAATATAATTACTCTTGTAATTATACCGCATGCAGATAATCTAACTCTATCAAGGGGCCCAGTGATGCTATAGCTCGTATAGAGATACGAGGGACAAATAGTATTCTTGGCAGACTATCACTTCCTCAGCTAAGTTATATATATGGAAATGCTACCGTTATGGCTGCTTTTTACGGACAGCGTTAGATAACACTTACTCATATATATTTCTTAGTGGGAACGATAAATACCTCATACTGTAGAACTTTGACACTGAATGAAAACATAAATGACACGAACACAATTCTATTTAATGTTTCATTCGGGGTCTGTCAAATACCATGTTCCTAGAACATGTATCCATGTGATTAAAATGACATCTCGTGTCAGGTGGTTTGTAAAACTTAACCATCTTTTAATCCACATGCTAACCTTATCGCGGTAATTAGTGTTCCTGCTAATTACCTTGGTCAGTGACTTTTAAGAGTATATATTATCTATATTATGGAGTTTCACAATTTCAGTCATGAACTCGAAATGATCCATAATTTCAATAATACTCAAGGCAACAAAATGATATATAAATAAACATTCAATTCATGAACAAAGCTTTATGATTAACTTATCGTATTATTGACTTCTAGATTATTACAAACTAACAATCTCCCACTTAAGCTAGGAGCCAATCATCGTAGGCCCTAGTTACACAAATCTCTAGTATTCTAAAAATCTCGTAGATCTAAAGAAAAACTCATAGCCAGTCTCCTATGTGTCTTAGACCCATAGAGGCAATATGCATCTGGTGCTTGGCTTGAGGAAGAGGTTTCGTGAGTGGATCAGCTGTGTTGCTGACTGTGTCAACTCTACATATCTTTACATCACCTCTATTTACGATCTCTCGTATCAGGTGAAAACGCCGTAGAACATGCTTGGATTTCGAGTGCGATCTCGGTTCTTTGGCCTGAGCTATAGCTCCATTGTTGTCACAGTAGAGGTCCACATGGCCTTGAACACTGGGAACCACTCCAAGTTCGCTAAGGAACTTCTTGATCCAGAAACCCTCTTTAGCTGCCTCGGATGCAGCTATGTACTCTGCTTCGGTGGTTGAGTCTGCTGTAGTCTCTTGCTTTGAACTCTTCCAGCTCACAGCACCACCGTTGAGTATGAACACATACCCAGACTGTGATCTTGAGTCATCACGATCAGTTTGGAAACTGGCGTCAGTGTAACCATTAATCACAAGCTCGGAATCACCACCGTAGACGAGAAACATATCCTTAGTTCTTCTCAAGTACTTAAGGATATTCTTTGCAGCAATCCAGTGCTCTTTGCCTGGATTAGCCTGATATCTACTCGTCACACTCAAAGCGTACGAGACATCAGGGCGAGTGCACAACATGGCGTACATGATAGAGCCAATAGCCGAAGCGTATGGTACTCTACTCATAATGCTTCGCTCATCAGTTGTCGAAGGACACTGAGTCTTGCTTAGCTGAACACTATGAGACATTGGCAGGAATCCTCTCTTAGAATCCTGCATGCTGAACCGATTCAGCACTTTGTCAATGTACGTGCTTTGACTTAAACCTATAAGTCTATTTGATCTATCTCGATAGATCTTTATGCCTAGTATATAGACAGCCTCGCCCAAGTCTTTCATTGAAAAGACTTTCTTCAACGAAGACTTGGCTTGTTGCAAAAGAGGAATATCATTTCCCATTAGTAGTATGTCATCTACATATAGGATAAGAAAAGCGATGGCACTCCCACTAGTCTTTCTGTATACACATGGTTCTTCTTCGCATCTGACGAAGTCAAGCTTTTTGACTTCTTCGTCAAATCGAAGATTCCAACTCCGTGATGCTTGCTTCAGTCCATAAATGGATTTAAGAAGCTTGCACACCTTCCCAGCATTCTTTGAATCCTCAAAACCCTCAGGCTGTGTCATGTACACATCCTCTTCTAAATTTCCATTTAAGAAGGCGGTTTTGACATCCATTTGCCATATTTCATAATCATGAAATGCGGCAATTGCTAGGAGTATCCGAATTGACTTAAACATAGCCACGGGCGAAAAAGTTTCATCATAATCTACACCGAGAATCTGTTTGAAACCTTTCGCTACTAGCCGTGCTTTGTATACAGTCATCTTACCATCCATGTCTGTTTTTATTTTGAAAACCCACTTGTTAGCTATGGGTTTTATCCCATCAGGTGGTACAACTAGGTTCCAGACCGTGTTGTCATACATGGACTGTATTTCGGATCTCATGGCCTCCAGCCATTTATCAGAGTCGGGCCTATCCAATGCTTCCGCATAGGTCAAAGGATCTTCAGTGTCATAGGCTGAGATCTCGTGCAGTCCCAAGTACCTTTCAGGTGCATGGACTACTCTTGTTGACCTACGTAGTACTCTTTCTTCGGGCTGTTGAACTTGATCCACAACTGTCTGCGGATCCAGTTCTACTTCAACTTGCGTTGAAGTACTTGAGCTCGGGACTAGAACCTCATCCACAGCTACTTGTGGATTTGGAACTTCCAGATGCTCATCAGCCGAAGTATCAAGAGGTGGGTTAATCTGATCTGGTTCAGATATTGTATTATGTGATGTATCTTGAATTTCTTCAAGTATTACATTACTCCCACTACTTCCTTTTGCGAGAAACTCGTTCTCCAAAAATATACCATGACGAGCAACAACTATTTTGTTCTCGGATTGGTAATAGAAGTAATATCCTTTCGTTTCCTTAGGATATCCTACGAAGAAGCATTTGTCAGCTTTGGGATCAAGTTTGCCAGACGTCGGACGTTTGACAAATACTTCGCAACCCCAAATTTTAAGATAAGACATAGTTGGGATTTTCCCAAACCATAACTCGTATGGAGTCTTTTCTACTGACTTGGATGGAACCATGTTTATTGTTCGTGCAGCAGTTTCTAGTGCGTGCCCCCAGAAGGATTTCGGCAGAGTGGCTTCACTCATCATGGATCGAACCATATCTAGTAGAGTTCGATTCCGTCTCTCAGAAACACCATTCCATTGTGGTGTCCCTGGAGGTGTGAGCTGTGAGACTATCCCACATTCCTTTAAGTATTCTTTAAACTCAAAACTCAAGTATTCGCCTCCACGGTCAGAACGTAGAGTCTTAATACTTTTGTTCAATTGATTTTCTACTTCAGTCTTGAATTCTTTGAACTTGTCAAAAGATTCAGACTTATGTCTCATCAAGTAGACATAACCGTATCTACTGTAATCATCAGTAAACGTGATAAAGTAAGAAAAACTATTTCTTGTGCAAGTACTCATAGGTCCACATACATCCGTGTGTATAAGACTTAACAAGTCACTTGCCCTTTCGCCCTTTTTGGAGAAAGGCGCTTTGGTCATTTTACCTCGTATACAAGATTTGCATGTGTCAATTGATTCCAGATCAAATTTACCAAGAAGTCCATTTTTATGTAACTTCTTGATGCGTTTCTCATTTATATGACCAAGGCGACAATGCCACATGTAAGTCGTGCTTTCATGTGATGCTTTGAGTCGTTTGTTATTTATGTTAAACACGGGTTTATTCATTTCCAGTATATAAAGACCATTCATCATATAAGAAGATCCATAATATAATTCATCTTTGTATATAGAACATCTATTGTCCTTTATCACAAAAGAGAAACCATTCATCTCTAAACATGAGATTGAAATGATGTTTCTGGAAATGCTAGGAACAAAATATACATTTTCTAATTCCATTACAAGCCCGCTGGGCAAATACAACTCTATACTACCAGCTATTACGGCTGCAACTCGTGCTCCGTTTCCAACTTGGAGTTGTATCTCCTTGTTACGTAGCTTCCTTCTATTCTTTAGTACCTGCATATTTGAACAAATATGAGCACATGATCCAGTATCCAATACCCAATCATTTATAGAGGTAGCAACGTTAACTTCAATAACAAAAATACCTGAGGTTGAAGCCTTGGAAACCTTTCCAGACTTCAGATCCGCTAGGTACTTCAGGCAGTTCCTCTTCCAATGACCCTTGCTATTGCAGTAATAGCATTCAGAGGAAGCAGCAACCTTTATCTTGGGAGGATTCGGTTTAAGAATCTTTTTCCCTTTGCCTTGATACTTGGGAGCCACCTTCTTTGGGGCTTTCTTTATCTTTTTCCCACCAGCTTGGATCATGAGAACAGAAGACTTTTTCTTCATGTCCCCATCAGCGATCCGAAGCATCCCTTGGAGCTCTTGCAAACTTTTATCCATACCAAGCATATGGAAATTCATGATGAATCCCGAAAAGCTTGGAGGAAGTGAGTGCAGGATAATGTCCGTAGCAAATTCCTTGCTTATCGGAGCATTCAGCTTCTCGAGCTGCTCAACATCGCTCGTCATACGGAGCATGTGAGTTCCCATAGAGCCTCCCTCGGCCAACCTGTGACCAAGTAGAGATTTTGTCACTTTAAATCTCTCGATACGCGCTTGCTCTTGAAACATGTTCTTGAGCTGATCGCATATGATATAAGTTTTGGTATCCATGAATCGGCGCTGCAATTCAGGACCCATAATACTTACTACGAGACCTTGTACATCAAGCTCATCCTCTTTGTGCTTGTTGTACTTAGTGATATCCTCTGGTTTGCCATTTGTTCCTGGCTCAGCAGGGACAGGTGAGTTTAAGACATATTCTTTCTTTTCACGTCTTAGTACAATGGTGAGAGTACGGAACCAATCAGTGAAATTGGATCCGTCCTCTTTCAGTGTTTGTTTCTCGAGCAGGGAGCGTAGAGAGAAGGATGTTTCTTTAGCCATATTACTACAATGTTTAAAATGTAAAGATTTTAGCTTTGTTCATGTAATGTTTTATTCTAATGATAAAACTCCCACTGCAAATTTGTTCTATTCCCGTTTTGCAGTAGGACCAAGATCCCTATTTTCACCAATAACCAAGGCAGTGTATGCATATCATGGCTATCAGTTATCTTAGGTAAGCAAACTTGCTAATCACACCTCTTTGTGATTCTTGGTTTCGTTAAAACATCACGTGTATTTAACGAAGACTTTGCCCCAAGCCCAAAACTGTTTTGGAAATCATTGGTAAGTAACCTCACTCTATTTGGTTTGATATGTCGGACATAACCCTCGACCACCAAAGGTAAAAGGCGATGTCTACTGAGTAGTTTAATCATCAACCAATGAACAATGGTTTGAGGAGGATAGAGTGGGAAGGGCATACTACTTAGTATTTAATGGGTTGGTGTTTATGCTTAACAGTGCCAGCAATCTAAAAGAGATATGTCAGGAAGAATGATTAATGTGATTCTATTCGTATCTTTAAGCGACCTCTTTCATATGCTTCATTAAGCAGTCGTGGAAAGGAAGTCTAGAGTACGAAATGTGATCGCATTTATTTTCTATCCTTAACGTGCCAGAAAGAACGACTAATGTGATTTTATTCGTATCTAAAGAGACCTCTTTCATATGCTTCATTAAGCAGTCGTGGAAAGGAAGTCTAGAAAGGATACCGAATATGATCTCCATTACTTTCTATTCTTAGCGTGCCAGAAAGAACGACTAATGTGATTTTATTCGTATTTAAAGAGACCTCTTTCATATGCTTCATTAAGCAGTCGTGGAAAGAAAGTCTAGAAAGAATACCGAATATGATCTCCATTACTTTCATTTCTTTTAGCAGTATCTCTTTCATATACTTAGCTTTTGTTAAGCAGTCAGTTCTTGCAACTGACTTTAGAAATTCTAGCGGACACGTGAAAGTCGTCTGCCAGAAAGACAACGGTGAGTTCCTTCACAAATCTTTCTTTGACATCACGTTCTTTCACGGTTCCATGAAAGCGATAAATCTAATTTATTCAGTTCATATCAAAGCAGTAAATCTAATTTACTTATATACGGGACCAAGTCAGGTATATTTATTTATCAGTTCCTAATTCTTTATTTTGCAGCTATGCTCAGTTCTTTATTCTATACCGTTTAAAGCATATAAACAGTTTACATGTTTTTAAAACAGATATTCTTTTCGTTCCATAAAGCAATTTGGTAACGTGACAAAGTTCCTTTTCGGCCAGCCATTAGGACATGTAAAAGGGGCTCCCAGGAAAGATTGGGGTCACGAGGACCGCTTAGACTCAATCTTTCCTAGACAGAACCATCTCTTTTACGGTGTGGAAATGACAGTTCTTACTAAGGTACTTTATTGCTTCATCACATTCTTCGATGAACTTTATTTTTCGAAGGTTTTCGAAAAGACGAAAGATTTACACTAAATTTTGCCATTTCAAAAGCGTTAAAGCAATTTGGTAACGTGACAAAGTTCCTTTTCGGCCAGCCATTAGGACGTGTAAAAGGGGCTCCCAGGAAAGATCGGGGTCACAAGGACCGCTTAGACTCAATCTTTCCTAGACAGAACCATCTCTTTTACGGTGTGGAAATGACAGCTCTTACTAAGGTACTTTATTGCTTCATCACATTCTTCGATGAACTTTAACGCGATCAAAAGTTTTTGAAAACGAAAATATAAAGAAAGCATAAAGAAAGCGTAAATCTAATTTAACTTTCTTAGTCGGAAAAACCGAACCAAGAAAATCTCATTTCTAATCGGTTTTGGACTTGTGCTGCAAATGTAAGAATTTAAACCGATACGCGGTACATGCACCTTATTTGCATAAGTTATAACTTTAGAAAATCAATCAGCGGGAGAGCCTTGAGCTCTGATACCACTGTTGGGTTTCGAGGAACGGTTCAAACCCATTTAATTAGCTTAAGCTGCGGAAAGAGTAAAACAAAAATTTTACATCTAACTTAAGCTACGGATTAAATGAATCAAGAAGATTCGTTTAATCCTATTTACAGATCTACTCCATAATTGATTTCCTAAAGCATTAAATCTATTTACAAATTAAATAGATTAATATAACAATTTATACCTTGATTCCAAATCTCAGTTGGAATGCAGACCGAGCGAGTAGAGCCTCACCAGGGATGGAATCGACTCGCAGTATCACACGTGTGATACCTCTATTGGTTATCCACCAGGACTAACCAGAGAGCGATTTATTTCTTCTGCCAGAAATACCGTAAACCGCGGAATTCTGCAGAAACACTATTCACCGAAATAGGGACAGATTAAATATATTTAAGACTCCAAGTTATTCAGTTTCACTTAAAAAGCAAAACACGAAATACCGCAGAGTTTGCAAAAATATATTTTTCCGAATCTCGTAATAACCGAAATCAGGGAAGAGAGAAAAACCGATTAACAAAGTAATCAGATTAACATGTGAATTAGCAAGTCTTTCTCTCTACCCCTACCCCTCTATTTATAGACTTTTGAGGAGGTTGGCAAAAGACCAAAATACCCCTCAAAACAAATCTATTTACCAAAAGCCCTTGACACCTCATCCTTTTATCATGTGAAATGACCAAAATACCCTTGCCACCTCACATGACACATGTCAACACAAGGGAAGTCGGCATAGGGTGAAAATGACCAAAATACCCTTGGCCCATTAAGGCATGAATAGTGTTGGGCTTTGATTTTGGGCTTTGACTTTGGGCCTTTAATTTTAATTAAGGCTTTGATTATTTTGGGCTTTTAAATCCATAATTCAAGCCCATAATTAACAATTAAAATTCCAAATCATATATATATAATTGTCATGTACAATTATATTTCTTTTCGGTTATTGTTCGGTAACTTTTATACAACGTAACGTGTACGTTTATAAATTAACCGTTGTTTCTGCTTGTCATTCTAAATGACATTTATAATTTAATTATATCACGTATAATTAATTATAACCATCTTAATATTAATTATAATCAATTTATAATTAATCAGTAAGATTCTCCGAGTAGCTCCTATATGGTGTGACCCAATAGGATCTGTGTTATGTTGGTAAACAGAGTTAAAACTGTTTTAACTTCTGTTAGTCATGGGTGGCATCTGGCAACACATCATGACCATCCAATTACACAGATGATGCTGTACTGTACAATATCACGATCCAGTAAACAATTTACTTGTGTCAGTTATTCTGTCTCATAGCTATCAGATCAGTTTCAAGGTAGATGCGTGTCATCCTTGGTAACTGTATCTTTTCTTGATCTTGAGTAGATTATCAAATATAATTACTCTTGTAATTATACCGCATGCAGATAATCTAACTCTATCAAGGGGCCCAGTGATGCTATAGCTCGTATAGAGATACGAGGGACAAATAGTATTCTTGGCAGACTATCACTTCCTCAGCTAAGTTATATATATGGAAATGCTACCGTTATGGCTGCTTTTTACGGACAGCGTTAGATAACACTTACTCATATATATTTCTTAGTGGGAACGATAAATACCTCATACTGTAGAACTTTGACACTGAATGAAAACATAAATGACACGAACACAATTCTATTTAATGTTTCATTCGGGGTCTGTCAAATACCATGTTCCTAGAACATGTATCCATGTGATTAAAATGACATCTCGTGTCAGGTGGTTTGTAAAACTTAACCATCTTTTAATCCACATGCTAACCTTATCGCGGTAATTAGTGTTCCTGCTAATTACCTTGGTCAGTGACTTTTAAGAGTATATATTATCTATATTATGGAGTTTCACAATTTCAGTCATGAACTCGAAATGATCCATAATTTCAATAATACTCAAGGCAACAAAATGATATATAAATAAACATTCAATTCATGAACAAAGCTTTATGATTAACTTATCGTATTATTGACTTCTAGATTATTACAAACTAACACGAAATACCCCTTAAAACAAATCTATTTACCAAAATAACTTGACACCTCATGCTTTAATATGTGAAATGACCAAAATACCCCTTCCACACTTTTCTCCATGCTTCTACATCCTAAGGTGTCATGCAAGGTGGCATAGGTGTGAAATGACCATTTTGCCATTGGCCCATTAAGGCATGAATAGTAAAAGGCTTTGATTTTGGGCTTTGACTTTGGGCTTTTAATTTTAATTAAAGCTTTGATTATTTTTGGGCTTTTAAACCCATAATTCAAATCCATAATTAACAAATTAAAATCCAAATCAAATATATATAATTGTCATATACAATTATATTTCTTTTCGGTTGTTGTTCGGTAACTTTTATACAACGTAACGTGTACGTTTATAAATTAACTGTTGTTTTTGCTTGTCATTCTAAATGACATTTATAATTTAATTATATCACGTATAATTAATTATAACCATCTTAATATTAATTATAATCAATTTATAATTAATCAGTAAGATTCTCCGAGTAGCTCCTATATGGTGTGACCCAATAAGATCTGTGTTATGTTGGTAAACAGAGTTAAAACTGTTTTAACTTCTATAATCATGAGTGGTATCTGGCAACACATCATGACCATCCAATTACACAGATGATGCTGTACTGTACAATATCACGATCCAGTAAACTATTTACTTGTGTCTGTTCTTCTGTCTCATAGCTATCAGATCAGTTTCAAGGTAGATGTGTGTCATCCTTGCTAACTGAATCTTTTCTTGATCTTGAGTAGATTATCAAATATAATTACTCTTGTAATTATACCGCATGCAGATAATCTAACTCTACAAAGGGGCCCAGTGATGCTATAGCTCGTATAGAGATACGAGGGACAAATAGTATTCTTGGCAGACTATCACTTCCTCAGCTAAGCTATACATATGGAAATGCTACCGTTATGACTGCTTTTTATGGACAGCGGTAGATAGCAATCACACATACATATTTCTCAGTGGGAACGATAAATACCTCATACTTTAGAACGTGACACTGAATGAAAACATAAATGACACAAACACAATTCTATTTAATATCTCATTCGGGGTCTGTCAAATACCATGTTCCTAGAACATGTATCTATGTGATTAAAATGACATCTCGTGTCTGGTGGTTTGTAAAACTTAACCATCTTTTAATCCACATACTAACCTTATAGCGGTAATTAGTGTTCCTGCTAATTACCTTGGTCAGTGACCTTTTAAGAGTATATATCATCTATATTATGGAGTTTCACAATTTCAGTCATGAACTCGAAATGATCCATAAATGCAATAATACTCAAGGCAACAAAATGATATAAACATTCAATTCATGAACAAAGCTTTATGATAATTTATCGTATTATTGACTTCTAGATTATTACACTAACATATACCACCCCATGGACTGCCAACATGGCTAAATGTGATTGGTCTACAGCTCTGCAAATGGTGCCTTGAAGGCTGGAGCTCAAATCAAGACCATTAAAATCAAATTGGTAAAATTGAAGGGCACAGATGCATGCCAGCATAGGCCATCAAACCCTACACCTCTCCATGCCTTGAAGTCTATATAAAGACAGGAAATGAAGCTCAAATGGCACCAAGTTACAAGCCCTCAACATCTATATACCCATATACACATATATTGTGATAAGAACAGTAGAAACCAGTATACCAGAGAGCCTAAAATCTATCTCTCTCCCTTCTTCCTCTGCAAAAAACCTGATAATTAGGTAATAAGAGTTTAGAGAAGATGTAAGGCCCTCAAGGGCCATGATTTGTATTTTTTTTCTTGATGAATAAAGTTTCTCCTTTTAGATTTGATGTTTATTTTTGTATTTTTCTTCTTCTTTGCTGTTTCTGCTCTGATGCTTTGTTCTAAAATCATCTAAATGAGTATAAAAATGTATATAATCCTTTAAAATACAAACTGTTTTATTATAAAACTTTCATTAAATATCATCTTTTAGCATGTTTTAGTGTACATTTTCTGTATTTTTCCTTTCTTTGCCTCCCTTAATTATTTTTATAAGTTGATTAAGAATAAAGATGAGTGTAGTGAGTCAGCTGACATCCTTGCTCATCAGACCTCCATAATTTCTTTATAAAAATGATTAAAAAAGGGAAATAAGTGACTTAAATAAAAATATAAACACACAAGGATTGTTTAAAGTGAGCCAGCTGGCATCATTTGTAATTCTTAACCCTATGTCCACTTGAGAGAGTCTATTTGTGCTTAAAACCATAAAGATAACATAATTATGCCCTTGAAATAGTTAATTTTGCTATTATGAAGGGTTTAAGTACAAATAGTGAAAAGATGAGGGCTTAGATGTAAAAATGCAGCTGTTATGCTGCCAAAATGTCATTTACATCCTTTCTCCATGAAGCTTTAATGATATTGCTCTCAAAAATCAAGTGGACATACTCAAAAATATGATTTTCAGAAAACCAGGGACCTCCCTGCATAAAGTCATGCTCTGACAATCTTAAAAATGTTTTAAAATGATGATTTAATGATGTCTTGATACTTGAATCTCTTTCTTTTGAGTACTGTCATGAAACAGTGGCCTTAAAGCCCTTGAAAACCTGTTCTGAACCAAACGAGACTCTTAAATTTGCATATGGTACTCATTGATATCTTGTTGAGTGATATTGAACCAATATTCAGTGCTTCTATGCACAATGCATGCTACTGTTATAGCTTAATGCACTAAAATGTGTTATTTTGACCTCTTCTGACAAATATGGCAATACAGATCAGCCTATTAACCAAATTGAGAAATGGACTTCACAAATGGATAGAGGACTGGAAAACATATAAAATGGACCTAAATTTCATATTTTTCTGAATGTTCTACATTTAGTTATGAATTTTAGAAGTTCAGATTTTAAAAATTGAAAAATATATAAATATCTTGTCAATTTTGACCTTTCATGCCCCTGACAGTGATTAAATCTTTAAAAATGTAAATAAATCCCCTAAAATGGTAAAAAAAAATGGTATGCAAGTTCTCGATACATGTTACTTTGATTTTGTAAAATAAAATTTACAACTTATGTACAAAATTCATGAGTAATGAATTAAATAGATCTAAAATACATGGTCACATGACCCAAGCTTTGCCAGAATCCAATTCAAGTTGAATTAGAGCTCTTGCAATGATTAAACCCCTTTAAAATGATCAAAACAAGTTCTTAAAACCTTTGAACCAGACCCAATGCTTCTATACCGATTATCGGTACCAAATCCGTGCACTGACAGCACCTGAAACCCTCAAATCATGGTGAAACTCATACAAGTTCCAAATTGATCCTTCTAATGTCTTCCATGACTCTGTAAAGGCCCAAATGACCTAATCCTTGAAGGAAATGACGATCAAATCAACCAAAATCAGTTCAAAGCTCAAACGGTACCGATTGGTATTGTTCATGCCAAAATTACCGCCTCTAAAAGTTGTCGGCGGCTGACAACACCACATTTGGACTCCTGACACTCTCACGATCACATCCATGCCCTTGGTCGGCGCTGTCGTGACCAAAAATGGCCGGGCCCTAACTTGTCAGGGCCAACCTTAAGCTGTATCGGGTTTGCACAGTTATTGATGTGTCCGTTTGATCCAATGGTCTATATTCAAACCAAATCCAACGGATCCTAACATGCATACCCCATTTGTCAGTTGCTTGATTTAATTAAAAGAATTTAGTGCGAATCTTAAAGCCCAAACGAGTGGTATCTAATATATGTGCACTAATTGATGGTCCAGTGCGCTTATTGAGGCCCAAAAGCCCAATCTCAAAGCCCTTTGAGTAAACCAAACCCTAGTGCCAATCATAAAGCCCAAATGGCAAACATCCAAATCTTTGTACACATTCCAAAGGCCCAGTACACATCTTGATGCATAAAGCCCAAATCTCAGAGGCCCAGCACCAATCTCAAAGCCCAAAAATCATTAAATATATCCCCGTTGCATATATACCCCTCTATTTATATAAAATTAACAAAGAAGCCCTTGGAAATTTACAAACAAGCCCCTGACCATATAAAATCCTTTCAAATAGGCCCTTGGAGGCCCAATATTCACTCTAGACCCTGTCGAAAGCTCAAATTATGGCTTCAGGTCTCTGGAAATTTACAAATAGGTCCCTGGAAGTATAAAAACTTCACAGACAAGTCCTTTTTCAGTCCTTTTTGGCCATAACTTCTTCGTTTTAAGTCTAAATCGACTCAAACTAGTTCCAAATGAACTCAAATTCAATTCTCTACAACTTTAAGTAGTAATTGAACATGTCCAAACTTCAGCCATCACCTGAAATTACCAAAATGTCCCTTTCTTGACATACTTTTATAAATAAAAATATAAAAATAATGTTTAAACATATTTTCTTGAATATAAATCCTACAAATGATAAAATGCACATGCACATAGGACCAAAATAAATATCTGAATCATGTCCAAACAAACTGAGAACCTACCAGATGACCAAATAGACCTTACATGAGCCATTTTTAGCCCTAATTACCCAGTTTACACCAAAATAGGCGCAAATCCTGGAAGGAACAAGGTATTCAGCACTGACCTAGAGGGTCGCCTGATGTAATTAACGGCGGGAGCTTGCGTCCGCTAGGAGTTAAACGTCCCCACAATCAATAAAACTCCTACAGACCGATTATGAATTGTAGGCCTGTCATAAGGGTGAACCAGAAGGAAAGCCAAGAGAAATCTCGGGACATATGTTCTCCATTGCACTGAAAGAGACCAGCACATACACAATACAAAAATCTGATCTCTTATTCAGGACAGCTCTTAGCCACCTACAATGATATTAGTATTACTATGGATATTTTGAATTGTAATTTGGACTTTGTATTGGTTCATTATGAATATTATAATTTTTATCAATTTGATGTTATTTATTGTTCTATGAAACTTAGATAATGTTGATATTTAGTACAAATATATATTTTATAAAAATAAAAAAAATACTATGTAATATAGTTTTTTCTATAGCGACACAATTCGCTATAACTTTTTTTGCATGTTTCCGCTGTGACACAATTTTCTCGCTATTCCACCTACGATCAAACAGATATGAAAATGTCTACAAACAGGCGAGTGTACTGTACAGCACAGCACCGTCTCCCACCAGCACGGATTGAATTGAATGTCTATGCTCAATAAAGGCAGGTCAAAGGATTTTGCAGCGAGCAGCGACATTGGCATGACCCACATTTTTTTTATACAATTTAAGAAACAAACAGCAAACAGACAAACTAGGACTGCACAAAAAATTCGTAGTTCGTGATTCGATTCGAGTTTGATTAGAAAAAGTTCGTAAAAAATTTAATTCGAAATAGTTCGAAATTAATTCAAACCAAATTCAAACTGGATCTGGTTCGTTCAAAATAGGTTCGCGAACTATTCTAGTTTGAATCTCAAAGTAACGTGAAGCGTTGATTTCCACTGATGACTTGAGTTCACTGATGATTTAAAAGTTAAAACATAAGGCTGCCCAGCCATATCATAACTCGTAAGTCGTAACCCTTGCTCTCAGTTCTAAAACTCTAGACGACTTTCACCTCTCGTTTTTGGCGACTATGATCACTCTTCTTTGTCATAAAAAAATTCGTAAAAAAATCGAAATTGAATTTGTAAAAAATTCGATTCGAAATTAATTTAAACCAAACTCAAACCGGAGTAAATTCAATTCGTTTGCAACCCTAAGACAAACATAAGTTTTAAAAGTTAAAACTATAAACCGAGCAAGAAGTTTTTATTAATAGTTTATTATATTAAAATTAAGATATTGAGAGCTATCTATTAAATAATTAGAGTTCGAGGAATAAGTAAGATCATTCAATGTTGTTTTCTTTTATTTTTCTAGCAAATTAATACTGAAAAATGTATATTAAGGAACCTTTTAACTTTTTTGGACAGTCAAATATTAAATTCTTTTATGTATTTTGGACTTTTTGATTAACGAAATTCAATTTCAAATCTATTCTAGTTATATCTTTTCTATTGAAATGAAACCTATTCTCATTAATACATACCAATGATAATGATTAAAAAGAAAATGAGGTCTGCGTGGAACTCCTGATTTATGCGCATATTCAATCTGCGTGAAATGTAAGAACTAAAATTTTCAAAATTTTATGAGAAATTCATAATTTTAAAATAATAAAATGGTAATTACAAAAATATCGGAAATTCTAATATTCACAAAGACTTTTAATTTCGAATTAATTTTAAACCTGTAATTTTTAAATCTTAAAAGTAGCTGCTATTCACATTGGAAAATATCTGTTATTCCATCCAATACAAGGAACAACGAACCAGTGAGAATAGCAGCTATTTCTAATTTCAAGTTCTTTGTTTGAATTATATATATATGTGTGTAGCTATTTGGGTAGTATTTTTTTTTTTTTGAAATCATGAGTTGGAAGTCAAGCCATCCAATACACTTTCAAATTCCTATGTATATTATAGAAGATTTCTTTACTTTGTAGATTTCGAATTCATGACCTCCCATATGAAAGTCATGTACCTTTGCCACTAGACCAAAAGCAATTTCTTATTTCGAATAATAGTTATTCTTAGTGTTCTAAACATACTCTGATTTTCTTAACTAACAAATGAACCATCTACAATTTTAACATACAAATAACCAGCGATCGCGTTACCGAAGATGCTAAGCGTCTCTAGAATCACCTTAGGCAATTACTGGTGCTTCCATCTAGCGGATTTGGCCACCGTTTTTGGTGCTTTCGCTTCGTGGGTCTAGTCATTGCTTCTCGCATTGTCCTTCTGGGGTTTTTTTTCTCCAAAATAAGCGGTTCACTTTTTTCTTCTCTTCTCCTAAGCTCTTCTCCTTGTCTTTGGCAATGGAAGAGTGGGTGAAATAAGTTGTACATATAGTTACTTACTTTATATGTTGTTGTCTGTTTTGGTTGTTTGTGTTGGGATTTGTTATGCACTCTCTTTCTTCTCCTCCTCTTCTCCCTCCCTTTTCTACCTCCCACACTGACGATTCTTCATTTGGACATCTAAATGGTGATTGTCACTGTCCGGTTTGATTCAGTGCCTCCACTAGGACTTCTTGAGTGGATGTCTTGGTCCAATTGATTTAGTTTCCGGTCTGATTTGATTCAATGCTTTCTATGATGAAATCTGCCCGCAAGAGAACTATGTGCACAGAGAAATTCATCACTAGACTCTTATCACTTCCATCAAGCAATGATGATCAAATTTGTATCCACAAAATACACATATCTCTATACGTTTTTAATTAATTTATTTACAGCTAAATGTTTTTTAAAACACTTGTTGTTTTATTTTATGTAATAACTAGTTTGTAACTCTTATTAATAAAATCTCCTACTGACTTTCCAACAACAAAAATAAAAAAATTAACATACAGTGAAATTATGACATCAATTGTTTTGTAGATTGTTTCCAACTTATACCAGCGAAGATATATAGTATAAAAAGAAGATACGCAGCAAGTGGAAATTCTGGATCGGACAAAAAAACACTAAATATATGTTCGCAGTAAGCAAGTGCAGTCTTTGAAGAACAATTAATCAAAGACAACGACGCCCCTACGCCTAATTAAGCTGCATGCTTACATTCCAAAAAACACTAAATACTAATTAAAGCTTACAGATTTTGATTGACATTTTGATGGGAAAATAAATGTTCGCAGTTAGCAAGTGCAGTCTTTGAAGAACAAATCAAAGACAACGACGCCCCTACGCCTAATTAAGCTGCATGCTTAAATTCCCGATATATATGATTCATATCACAAGATATCATACGGTTCAAACCTCTCTCGATCCCACTTTGCGTAGAATTTGTAACATTATTAATGAGGCATATATATTAATATAATTTGATCGCCGATTGATCAATCATCTAATGGTATTAAAAAATAATTATTCAATTTTAATAACAATAATCTATTGATGATAATTGATAAACACTCCCACTTTGAGTCGTCTTTTCTTCGGCTAATTCTATGTGCAAAGAGAAAAGGAAAAGATTCTAGTATATAAATTTATAAATAACCATCTTTTCTTGAAAACATCATAACATCCAATATCTCAGAAAATCTTAATATTCTTTTTTTTTATCTCTTTTAATTATTTAATATTTTATTGTATTTAAATGGAGGTGTCCTGTAATTGTCTTCTTCCTCTCCTCTGCCTTCTCTCCCCTTAAAAGTTGCACTATCTCATGGCTACAGTGTACCAAGCCAAAAATATACTCTTATGATGATACAATTGTGCCATCATTGATCTGAGTTGTTTAGTTGAAAATGAACTTCTCAGATTTGACAAGGAGTCCAACCTAATTATAAAATAGCAGGGCAGTTTGCCTCTGATTAGATTAGATCAAATGGTTTTAGTTTCATCAATCACAACATGCATATCTCTAATATTTTTGTGGGGCTGCGAATCAAATTATGTCATAGAATGTGGGAAGATTTTAAGAGAAAAGATGTACCTCATTAACGTGAACCAACTGAAAAATTAGTAAAAGTGTGATGTAAGAAATTTGTTTTGGTTTTATTCTTTGTCAGTATTCTCAAAGACGAAAAAAAGTCTCTCTTTTTGTGATTTTCTTGCTTAGGAGAAAGCATTGATGTGAACCATCAATTGGTTAGTTCCTTGGCACAATCATTGGGCTCTTGTCATCATCTAGATTAAATGATGTCGGCTCAATTTGATCTCTAGCTAGAAAAAGCTAAAAGAATTAATGAGCAAAGGTTAAGTCCAGAAAATTTTACAAAAAAAAAAGCATGTTTGGTCGTGAATGTACGGAGATCATCTCAAGTAATCAAATTTCGAGATAAAATGCATAGGCCTGTTTAGTTTTTTTTTTTATATAATTAATATTCTTATTTCGGTTCAACTAAACAAATCAAATTTTAGTTCAGTTTGTTCAATTCGGTTTTAGTTCGGTGAATAAATTTATTTTGGTTGGTCCGGTTGTATTTTTGAAAACCGAATAAAATTTGGGTTCACCTATATTATTTCGATTTTAACCAAATCGAACCAATGAACACTCCTAAATGCATAGGTCAGGCCTCTTTAATATTCGTGCTAAAGCAGATTGGACGGTCCGAGTTTTGAGTTAAGTGATATGAATTCGTCGGCTGGCGCACTCTGACTACTACGCACCTGATGACTTGAGTTGCTTTCGTTTTTCATCACCCAATTAATGTCTTCTTTGGTGATGACTTGAGTCACTTTCGTTTTTCACCCAATGTCTTCTTTGGCGGTGTAATAAGGTATCACCTAACTCACCGTCGAATTAATATGTGATCAATCTCTATCTGTTTAATTATTCTTAACTATTAGTCTATTACTAGATGAAGATACTTTAAATCTTTACTATCCATGCAGCTTGCATGCATGATTTTAATTTCTCTTCAAAGAAAAAAATAGTTCAATTCTTACGGCCGTCGTAGAACGTACGTTATATTATATATATATGAATGATATATTTTTCTATAAAAAGCAACATATATATGATCATTTCTCTCCCCCTCTCTTTGTCACGTACACTCACACACACACAAATTACAAACAACACAATGAAGTTGATTGAATCCGATGAATTATTGGTGGTATTAGGACCGATTGCAGTTTACTGGATATACTCAGGGATTTATGAGTGGTTTGGTTGCATGGAAAAGTACAGATTGCACTCAAAAAAGGATGAAGATACCAAGAATTTAGTCTCAAAAAGGGACGTAATGATATGTGTTCTCTTTCAGCAGGCAATTCAAGCAAGTTTAACTTTTCTGCTTATTCAGGTACGTAGCCGTTACCCTGTAGGATCTAAAGTCAATTAAATGAAAATGACATTGATCATACAAAATATTCTATTTAAGAAAAACCTGTGGCAACGCCCGGCCGGACTATATACTGATCTAATTAATTATTAATTATGTTTTTTCATGTTAATAATTGCAACGCATAACAACTCAACTATTGATATATAGTCTTTTGAAATGTATGCGTTGAACAGATAGATGACAATAGCAGCAACACCAACAATCCGTGAACTGGAATTCATCAACTGCTCCGCCCGGTTTATAATCGCCATGTTCATCTTTGACACATGGCAGTATTTCGTGCACCGCTACATGCACTCCAACCGCTACCTCTACCGCCATGTGCACTCGTGGCATCACCGAATTGTGGCCCCTTACCCCTACGCTGCGCAATACAACCATCCAATTGATGGCATTGTGACTGAGACTCTGGCAGGTGCAGTTGCGTTATTCATCTCAAGGATGACACCTGGGACCTCTATCATTTTCTTTATATTTGCCACGATCAAAGGGATCGATGATCACTGCGGGTTCATGCTTCCTTGGAACCCTTTCCATGTATTTTTTGGTAACAACACAGCTTACCATGATATTCACCATCAAGTAAAGGGTCACAAGTACAATTTTTCTCAGCCATTTTTTGTTCATTGGGATAAGATACTTGGGACATACAAACCATTCACGGTTGAGAGAAGAGAAGACGGTGGCCTTGAAGCACGAATAATAAAAAGTTAATTAATAGATGATGCATGATCGACCATCGACTTGTGAGGAATAGGTGTTTTTGCTATAAAATTGTTAGCGTGGTTGCTTGTTATAATTATATACGAATTAATAGATCAACTTTAGATTTTAGTTGCCGAGTACTGCTATGTTTATGTCTAAATAAAAAAAAAAGATATTTTTTTAATGTTAATTCAATTTTCATAGTATATCTAACTTCTATAATACATAATTAAAAAATATATATTATTTAAATTTAAAAATTAAAATTGTAGATGTATTTTTGGTTATTTAATTAGTTAGGTCGTGTATCAAATTTAAATAAAGTTAATAAATTATTGGTTATTCATCATAAAGTCAAAATTCTACCATTAAAAATATTTAATTATTTGATTTCACGTCCTACCTAAAATAATTGAGAAGATATTTATCATTTTTACTTTTTTAGTTTCTTAAGTTGAATAGAATTTTTCAGATATAGACTTTATAAAATTTGAATGTTCGATAAAAAAAAGGTTGAATGTACGTTAAAATTATTATTAAAAAAAAGTACCTCGGTTTAAAAATATCGTATATCTGAATTTTCATGATTGTTACATATATGATGATGAAATGTCAAAAGCTCATCATTGTTCCATGGGTTGGATGGGTACTGCCGGACTGGAACCTTAGCATTGCGAAGTGAGCAGGGATGCGAAGTGATTTGAAAGAATTGTAAGCCCAAAAATAATGAGATATTCAGCCTGACAGTGACACTAATCAAATTGATAAATTTTGAAATCGTTCCACCACTGGTCCAAAGCCCCGAACCCAAGCCCGTTACACGACGAACATCCCTTATTTACTGTGATGCATGATTTATTTTGGAGCATCTCAGACCGATGGTCCGTTTGAATTATTTGTCCTATGTCAACAAAATACCAGCCTCCTTAACAAATCATAATAGAGTAAAATTAGAGTTTTATAGTACACTATTTTATCGTTTGTTTCTCTGACAAAACAAAATCTAAGTTTACCCCAGAGCTGGAATTCACATAGAACAAAACAAATGAAAAAGAAAAACAACTAAATTCTACACAACTTTCTCTCTCTCTCTCTAACTCGCATAGAATAAGTACAACAATAAAAAAAATAATAATAATAATAAAAAAACAACATAAACCACACGGTATTCTACACAATCTCTCCCGCTTTCAATCAAGATGGTCATGGCAACAAGTTGACGGGACGCTAGAGAGCTCCAGCCTGCCTGTCCATTCCTCATTTGGTTTTAAAGTTATCGGCTTCTCTATAGCAGCAGCATCTACACACAGCATTTGTTTGTACTCTTCATCTCCCAAATCCATCATTGATCTTGATTTCTTCTCCCATGGATTCCATACCACTTCAAGAAGTTTATTTGAAAGTTAGAAATATCCTATGTTTGTTACCATACACAATTTATATCTATTTGTATGATCAGGTTGGATCTGTACCAGTGTCAGGGAGGCCTTCTTTCCTAATAAGGAAAGTGCGCTTCTTTTCATGGTCAAGAACAGCTATCACAGTTGGTGAGCCAACGTAAACTCTGTCAACCTGTTGAGAGAGAATATGTAAAAAAAAAAAAAAATAAAGCAAATGAAATCAATATATCTAAATGTGAATGGAAAACTATTTTCAAAGAATGACATCAAATGTAATATCTACCTCGGATTCAAAGGTGATGGCATCCCCTTGCTCGGTGAAGCGTTCCCTTTGGGAAAGATTGTCGAGGTAATCTAGGGTTTCTAGGCCCTCTATTCTTACCTCACTTCTCCAAATTCATATCAAATTTATCAACAATCCTCATATTAGATAAGGATATGGTAACAAAAAAGAAAAAAAATGAAAAAGAGGGAAATTCACGTTGCTGTTCCCCAACCATTCCAAAAGAAAGAAAGAAAGATAAAAATAATTTGAACCTAGTCAGATACATGGGTTAATATTGCAAACATGGACCACGTTTTCTATGTTCAAACAAAAATAAGGAAAATCAAGAGGGTTGGTTCAGCTACACGTATTATAGAACAGGGTAGGGGCGGAGCCAGGATATGTATTTGGGCAGGCAAAAATTTTAGGATAGGGCATAATTTTACAATAATTAACTTCAAGTATATTTTGCCATTTTTTCTTAAAAAAATAGAAATATAAGCATGTTTTTGAAAGTTTTTTTGGGCCAACGGGTGGGAAATAAATATGCTGTTATTCCAAAAAAGGAATAGCAGGATCCTGTTATTCTGATTCCAACTATTGATTTTCGTCGAGATTCGCACAAT
This sequence comes from Carex rostrata, assembly GCF_964058835.1. Lineage (NCBI taxonomy): Eukaryota > Viridiplantae > Streptophyta > Magnoliopsida > Poales > Cyperaceae > Carex > Carex rostrata. The sequence goes on along the minus strand of NC_135947.1, from coordinate 4,961,589 downwards.
AAAATTTTCGTTTGTTGAGATTCGCACGTGGAAAACTTTGAACGGCTGGGATCGGAATAACAGCAGATTTATTTCCCAAGAGGTGGCAAGTGGACCCTTGAACAGTGTTCCATGTAGCAAGTCAACATCAGCACCAAGTAACAGCGTTAGCAAGGAACAAATGGTTTTTTTTTTTGAGAGTTAGGGGCCGATTTGGTTCTGATAGAATATAGAGATTATAACAGGTTTTGATTGAATTCTTGGTACAAGAACATTGTATTTATAGACACTGGTTTACAAAACATAACAGTCTAGTTAACTAACTAACTATTCATCTGTTGAGTGTGGTATGCACCAGTTGACTTGGTCGACTTTGGGACTTCTTCTACCATAACTAATCCTTCAATCTGATCCTCTATTAGTTCTTTTGGAGCTTTGGGACAAATAACTGAATTTCCCTCTTAACAAAGTATTAGTCATGGTTTGACATAGTTTGAACCACGACATAATGCTTCTAATATTTTTCAACTGGACCCAACAATTTTGAAATATTTGCAATAATCAACTGCCCACTGTAAGGGCATTTGAAGAAAAATATGTCATGTTAAATATTGACAACGTAGTTCCTGACTATGGTCAGTTAATAAGTATTACATTTTTCTTGACATAACTTTAGTTTTGTCGGTTCAATGATATTCCCAAATGCCCAAAACTGTTGGCTGTTTCGACAAAACAAATGGGTCTTTTATGCAAGTACAATAAACCCTAGAAGAAATTTGAAAAAAATCTTAAAGGTTTACTTGTGGTGCTTAATTCATACCTGATGTCAGAAACTGAGAGGTAAGTGTGGTACGCAAAAGAGAAGCTGAAAGGCTTCCCATTGACATTTCTGACCCGTGATGTCATGCAGAGGTGGCCATCCATGAAGAGGCAAATTCTGAGCCGAAACTCAAAGCTGCTTCCATTGCAACAACTAAATTTTAAGTTGATCTAAATTTAAATCAAATGCAACTCCACAACAAGTATAAATAATACAAATAGGGTGTTATTGAAATTCTCAAATGTACCTTTGGAAACTCCATTATAATAGAATATAAAAATTAAAAAACCAAAGTTGAGGTGCATACCAGTGAGGCCAGCTTTTGAGGTCATCATCAGTTGGTTTAAGAAGAAGATTTATTGTAGCCTTGCCACTTTCAAATTTTGAGTTTGTATTTAGTGGTGGTGGATCATTTTCTATGCTCCAAATTCTGTTCCTGGCAAATCCATGTTGTTCTAAAGAACCACAATTGCCAAACTACATATGTATAAGATTCAACTTAGATATAATGCACGCATGACTTAATGGTATCCCTAAATAGTAGTAAGGCCCTTGACGGAGAGAATATTAAAATCAGGACTTGTTAAATCTCTATTTAACCTTGACAATTAAGCCAAAAATTAATCCAAATTTTCATAAATTATAAACTTATGAATAAGGCCCCCCTTCATTATTTAAACTTTTGAACGAGTCCAGAAAGATTAGATAAACAATTAAGTACATACCTGAGGAAAGCAAATTGGAATCCCACCACGCATTGCTTTTGGTGGCTTGAAAATTGCCTTCATTATGTTAAAAGAAAGTTTAAGAAAACAAAATTCATAGATTAAAAAATACGATGTCAACTAAGGAAATGTACTCCGCATCATCTCTAATCTTGAACTTAATTAAAAACATCTCTCAATAAATTGTAGTGAAATTAAACATTTTCAAATAAGATTTATTTCTCTTCTTGAATCGGTGCAATATTTTCTGGGTTGTTTGCAACTAAGCAAATGTTTAAGTTGACCCAAAAATCCCCAACTTGCCCCGACTTTTTTTGGTGACAAGGATAAAAGAAAAAGGAACAATATTCTCTAATTTCACCCTCCCTTTTCTTATAGACAGGACTGAATCACTTCACGAGTCATGTAAACAGAATTATAAAAACTAAACAGCTTTGTGTAATTATACTTTAATCTGGCACTTCTATTGAAAGACGGTCTCATCAAAGTTTGGGGTAAATCGGTCAATATTTTACAGAATAAACCTCTTTCCATGATACCAATTTAATATAGGTGCCAAATTTCTGCATACTAACTGTGGTGAAAAAGATGTAAGGTGATGCTTGCACATAGAATAAAAACCGAAATATTACAATTGTTCTTTAGATATTTTGAATTTTCTTCATCCAAATGACAAGACAGAGGCACTTTTAAACTTCATTCTTGGGGTCCACAAATGGATAATAAAATGATTAAAAGAAGTAGAAATATGTATAAACCTGGTACCTTGCTACTAGTAAAGAGATGCTCTTCTCCCTTCTCATTTCTCCATGAAACCACTTGACCTCCATGCAAACTAACCTGATATAAAAAAAAAAAAAAAATTATTGCCTGATTTCAAGCAAATATACAAACACCGTAATCAAGTAAAAAAAAAGGAATTTGCACTCACTCTTACAGAAGCTCCCGAGGGAACTTTAAGCACGATTTGATCAATTCCATTCCAGTCTTTTACCACCTCAAAATCCGAATTTTTATCCAAATTTACAGCGGGATGAACCATTTTCACTCAAAAACGAAAAAGAGCAATAGAAATCTCAATTTTTCCTTTTGGAAAGAACTATCTCAAAGATTGAAGCCCCAGAAACTAATTATCAACATAAACTCTAAACCTGTCCCGATCAAGCAGTTGAGATTTGAATAATACACTCAAAGCACACACTCTTTCCCTGTGAACAAGTCTATTTCTCGTGACTAAAAAAGCTTTTTCACCTTTTGTCAACTCTCTCTCTCTCTCTCTCTCTCTCTCTATTTATCAGACAACACACACGCACACGCACACGCACGCACACAGATTAAAGAAAGAAAAATGCAGGGAGCTTAAACCCAAGACAATCGAGACCTTACAAAAAGTTTCCCTTAACCTTGATTTCACGAAACACGCAATTTTACAGCTGGATTCGTACTTCTAGACAAAATCAACTTATATTCCTAAACATTTTCATGGATAATAGGAAACAATCCACCGCCTAAAACATGCACGGACCCCCAAATCTCTCGAAATATACTTTGGAATGAAATCTAGTTAAATCCCGGGAAACTCCAGCTCAAAACCTATTAAAGATCTCAACTGAAAATCCAGCAAGAGGCGCGCGAGATCCGCCAGTGAAGACACGTGCATGGCGGGCGCCGCTTTTACTAATTGGATTAAAACTCGATAAATATTGGTGGAAGCGGAGGTTTTAAAAGGGAAAGGTGCCTAGAGATAAAAGTTGAGTTTAGAAGAGAGAGAGTCGAAGAAAATTAAAAATAAAATAACAAAACGAAACGAAACGGGCCAAAAAAAGCGGGTTTTTTTATTTCTAAAATGTATTGTGTGTGCAAGTACGGTTTCCAATATTTTGGTAGACCGCTGGCTATAACGGTCAAAATTGAAAGTCTGACACGCTCGTGCTTTTTGCAATTTTCTCCGTTTTTTATGTATACGCTAGGCTGTAAACAAGCTGGCTCGGGCCGAGCTCGGCCTTAGCTTAGTTCGTTTATTTTGGCCCGAGTTTGAACCGAGTGAGCTGGACTTAGGACACCTGAGTCAAAACTCCTGACTCAGCTTGTGACAAGTCAGTCCGAACTAGCTCGCGAGCTGACGAGCTGGCTTGTTAGACTTTATTGGGTTGTTATTATACAAATTAAAAAAAAATAAAATAAGAAATCTCATTCAAAAAATTTAAGAAATTGTCCAGCATGCACATCATCAAGCAACTAAAGTCATATCATTTCTTCCCAAATCGAAAATACATCAATTTTGCATAATTGCGCATTTAAAAATAGGACTGGACTTAAAATTATACGGGACTAAACCCTAAATTCACTGTAGCTTAACGAGCCGAGCTGGCCCGGTCCGAGCTGACCCCTGGCTCAGCTCGTTTATTTTGGCTCGAGCCTGAGCCAAGCTGACTCGTTAACAGCTCGGTCCACTACCGAGCGAGCTGTTAGCGAGCGAGGTAGAGGCGAGCCACGAGCTTTTTTGACAGCCCTATACTTGTATGCTATGTTGCATGGATACGGATACGGGTATCGTGTCGGACATGACACGGATACGACGATACGATAATTCTCAAAAATCAAAGATACGACACGCTTATTATATTATATGATGAGGAGGAATCAAGTCACAACAATTTTTGAGTTACAATAAGCATTTTCTATATTTTGAAAGTCCAAATCGTCGACACGCTACGTAAGGCGACGCTCCAGCTAGCGTGTCTGACACGTATCATGGCCGTGTCTGCGGTGTGTCTGTGTCGGATACGTGCCGGATACGGGTACGATGAGTTTCTAGGAGTGTCAGGGTAACATAGCTTGTATGTCACTTGATTAATAGATTTATTATTGCCAAGTCTTGGAGTTAGGGCTGGCAAAAAAATTTGTAGTTTGTGATTCGATTCGAAATTAGTTTGAATTGAAATGAATCAAAACAGGTTCAGTTTGAAATTAATTCGAACAAAATTCAAACTGAATGGGTTCGTGAACTTTTATGGTTCGAATCTCATAATAACATCGGCCGTTCATTTATCTGATGAAATTAAAACTCAAGATAGGGAGTCATAATTTACCCTATGATCGGAAGCGTTTCTTTATCCTACAAACGCGAATTGGATTTTGAATTCGAATCATTTTCTTGATCGGAAACCTTACGAAGACACGAAATGAATAGAAACGACAGGATTTGCCAATGAAAAAGTCGCGTGGTGAAATCGCGTGAAAAGACTGCAGTATCTTCTTCTTCTTGATTCCCAATGCTACCGAGATAAGTCAGATGAGAACTTTTGACAAAGACACAAGTTCCGATCACATAACGAGTGTGTTCTCCTTATCGATTTTTACCTATTTGTCTATTCTCCGCTACTGTTATCTTTCTTTCTGTATTGGTTAAACAAATTCTAATTAAGATCTTTAATGGCATTCTTAGTAAACCGAATGAGTATGCCTGCTCCAGAAGAGAGAAATCTGAAAGGGAACTAAGGGAAAGAAAAGGGATAGAGCACTGTTCGGAGGTGACACTCATGTAGAATTTTAGAAGTTCACTTTCAAATCGGAATGTAGGACTTAATGTGCGAAGGGGAGTCAGACTTCGCCTCCTTCCTTTCTCTTTCTTTCTCTTTCTTTTGCCTCCTTCCTTCCTCTTTCTTTCTCTTTCTCTGCGTGGTGCTTTTGTGAAGCACAGCTTAAAAATCTATTATTTTATCCTACACAATTTTTGGAGATATACGAACGTACTTCCATAATTTTTTTAAAAAGCTGAGCAATAAAGCACACGTATGAATATTAAAAAAATTTAAAATTGAATAATAACTCGACAATAAAATACATGGACACATAGTAGAGTTTGGCTAATATAACATCAGTGTCATTTTAGCTTATATAATACCAATTCTAAAACTTATCAAATCGACTTTGAACGACTAATTCAAACCGTTTAAACCGATTTACAATATGAGTGATGCGTTTACATACAATTTTTTTTATACTTTCAAGTTATTTTAATATCTAATCAAGCGGTAAAAATATTACAAAATGAATGTATTAAAATTAACTTAAAACCCACACATTTAACCGCTTGACTTAATACTAAATAAATTCAAAAAATTATAAATTTTGCATGTAAACGCACAACTAATGAAGTAAATCGGTTTGAATTCATTGTTTGAAGTCAATTTGATAGGTTTTAGAATTAGTGTTATATAAGCTAAAATGATACTGATGTTATATTAGCCAAATTCCACATAGTACACTCACATTGAACATCAAAGCACTTAAATTAAAGTACAAAGTAGACATATTAAATATTAAATCACTTATTGCACAATAAAATATGGGGTTGGAAACGAACCGAACCAAATCGAATCTATCCTAGTTCGAATTCGAAATAATTTCGAATCAAACCCAGTTCGAAATTGAAATAGATTTCGAACCTAGAAGGCCAATTCGAATTTGATTCGTTATAATTCGAATTTGATTCGTTATAATTCGAACTAGTTCGATTTGATTCGAAATTAGTTCAAAATTGAGAGCAATTCAGTTAAATGAACACAACAGTTCAAAATTTATTACACAGTTCGAAATTGATTACATAGTTCGAAATTGATTACACAGTTTGAAATTGAGGCAGTTCGAAATTGATTACACAGTTCGAAATTGAGGCAATTCGAAATTGATTACACATGCTTTCGAAACAAACAAAGTACTAATTCGAAATCAAAACAATCACAACAGTTTTAGAATTATTACAAACCCAAATATTATCTTAAATAAAAACCATTTGTCTCTAAATCAACAGAACTATTACAAATTGATACTAAATAATAATGTCCTAAATTAATACTAAACAACCAACTGAACGATCACATTGCTTGCTGTCACATTGCCACCTGAAAATTAAATAACAATTCTAAGAGTCATGTAAACAAAAATAAATAACATAAAGCATTTTATTGAAGATTTTAACAGAGCATTTTAGGCATTTTAGGCTTTTTAGGCATTGTAGCATAATGGTATAAAAAAGAATGGATGGACAAAATGCTACTGTTAAAATCAGGAATTGTTCATATGAACCAGCATCAGATTAGAAACCAACTCTAGACTTCACTATTGCAGTTGGTTTCAACAAAAACATATTCTACTTGTAGCAACTCTTTGGTAAAGATTTTAACAGAGAAGTCATGCAAACAGATACTGCAGTTGGTTTCGACAAAGTGCTACTGTTAAAGTCTTTAAATAACAGAAGTCATGTAAACACTACTCACCAGAAAGCATGCTTCTAGGTGTAGACTGCCAATGGCTGAAAAAAAAGATTAATTGTAAATGAAAACTGTAACAGAAAGCAGCAAAAGAAGGTTAAAGACCATATTTGCACTTCAAGGTTAAAGACCATATTTTTAGATTTTAACTTACTCTCTAATCAGTTTTTTCCATCGGTATTTGCACTTCAAGATTCTCCTCTTCTTTGGCTGCTTCCTGAAAATATTAAGAAAAAGAAAATATAAGTGTGCAATGTGTATAAGTGTATTAGATCAAATAGATATCAGTGTATTAGACCACCGCCACGGCTTTAATACACTGATCAAATAAATATCAGTGTATTAGATCAAATAAAGATTCTCCTCTACAGTTTTAAACCACCGCCACACTTCTGATTTTCTTTTCCGTCCGGCTTTCGATGGTTTTTTAGTAACCTCTTCTTCATTTGGGATAACCACCGCATTCTCATCAATATTTTCGAGGCTTTTCTCACTGCCTCGCAATGCTCATCTAGAGAATAGACCAAAAGAAAACAAGAAAAAAGCATCATTAAAACAAGGTAATTAAAACTCAAAATGCTTGCTGTTTTGTACCGGTACCAGTATGAGACTCAAAATGCTTGCTGTTTTGTCCTCTATGAGACTATGGTCATTACTTTTCAGAAAAAATAGAAAAATTATGTGTTGTACTGGTACCAGTATGTACTGCTTTGGTACCAAACCAAATTGGTACATGTTGGTATCAGGTCATAATGTTAAGAGGTGTCACTGTGTACCAATTTTTGAAAGCCTGTACGCATTACTTGCTAAATTCAGTGTTATTTTTATTTATTTTTGTGCAGAGAGCAATGACATTTTTCAACAATGGTTGTCTTCCCTTACTTGAGAGCTACTGAATAATCATAAATTCTACTAAATAACAAAAAACATTTGAAAATGAAAGATATTTGAAAGTGACCCTGAAAAAGATAATATTTTGTACTTGAAATTTTGGCCCCAAAGACAATATTTTGTACTGAAAAATAAACAAATAGAAAAAAAATCACTAATAAATAAATACCTGAGCAGCTTCATTGCTGGCATTCTTGGTCCAGATGGCTACCTTGGCACACACACTGCACAGAGCTATAATCAACAGAAAAGGAGAAAAAAATGAAAATCAACAGGGGGTTAAACCATCAAAGAAAAGGGGGAAAAATGAAAATTTTCATTCTGTTACTGCTGTACCGATGTAGTTACTGGAGTAGCTAGCTTTTAGTTTAGAAATCTTACTTTTTCATGCAACGGCGGAGGAGAGCAACGGCGGAGGAGAGAGGAGAGCAATGGCGGAGGAGAGGGGAAAGAATACTGGCAACTGGCGAGAGTGAGAGGAGAGCAAGAAATACTGGCGACTAAGAGGAGAGGCGGAGGAGACCGTGAGAGTGAGACTGAGAGGATAGGCGAAGGAGAGCAAAGTCGGCTAGGTTTAGGTTTTAAGCGATAGTGAGAGCAAGCGGGAGAAAGAGTACTGGCGAAACTTTTGTTCATCGTAAATTAAATGGACGGTCCGTGTTAACCAGAGTTTCGAACCTTTGCAATTCGCGAATCTATTTCGATCGAACATGCCATGGTTCGAATTCGAAATTGATTTAATTTCAAATCGTACTGATTTGAATTAATTTCGAACCGAATCACTTTCGAATAGAATTTTTATCGAACTTTTTCGAATCGAATCACGAATCTCGGATTTTTTGTGCACCCCTAATAAAATACATAGATTGAACATTAAAAGTATTTAAAATTTTATAATAACTGCACAAACAGGAATGCCAACGAAATTTTTGGCGGAACACCTTGTTGGCCGGAGAGTAAATTTTAGTTGAATACTAAAGCAACAAATTAAACAATAAAGCGCATAAACTGAACACCACAGTTCATGTTGAGCACTGTCTAATTAGCCAGACCATTATCCAAAGTTCATTGACCAGTCGTCAAAATACCATGGAAAATTTGACAAAAGTTATATAAGATAGAAAAGATAATTATTTATATTGTTAACTAGTCAAATGTTTTAGTAACAATGATAGTAGCAACAGTTATATACTTATATTCGATGAACATTTTTTTTTTTTTTTTTGAAATGGTTTGACAGAGGCTGTCAATACAAGTATACTAGGCCTAAGCCTGAATAGTTTCGATGAACATTTTTTGTATGGAGACATTTGAACTCTCTTAATAAATATGTATATATTTTATAATTTTTTTTATTTAGACAAGTTGCCACTGAATTTTAATAACAAACCGCTAAGAAATCGTGAATTGTGATTCACACTCGTAAAAGTGTGAATCATATGCATTGTTTCTACTAAAATAAATTCTATATTAATTTGAATTTGTACAGTTTACACATTTGTTAGAGGTGAACCTTGTGTATTTTATTAACGAAGCGTCAACTTTATATATTTTAAATTTATTCATAATTGATACTTTTGCTAACCATTTTTATTTCTATTAAGTGTGGATTTTATGACGGCAACTGTTATAATTATGCCGCTTTTCAGTTTTCAAATTTTATATTCAGATAAAAAGTTTGTTGGTTAGAAATTTAGGTGGGAAAATTAGCATGCATGGATCAAGGAATACATGACCCTACCAATATTATGTAATAGAGTACGCATTAATTGTCGGAGCCTAGCGTATTATAAATTTATAATCAAAATTAAACTTGGGAGCACATAGCGACTCGTATTGTATAATCTATCTAGAATTATGGATACAACATCTGAATTTTGAACACCATGAATCACTACAACAGAAAATACTTTCTGCGACCGGTTTTCCGGTCGCAGAAAGTCCAGGCACCGGTTGCTAATAGTATTCCCGGTCTCAGAAAGCCGATTCCGGTCGCTGATACTACGGTCGCTGAAAGCATTGTCGCAGATACTCAACCGATGACGTCACTGGTCGCTGAATGACGTCACCCGGTCGCTGATATTTTTTCTGCGACTAATTTTTTTTAGTCGCTGTTGTTTTTTTACTGACGTCACGAAGTGGTATTTGCGAGCACAATTAACGGTCGCAGAAAGTCGAACCCGGTCGCTAATACTATTCTGTCAGTTTTTTATTTTATTTTGTTATTTGCATTTCTCCATGATATTTGATAGGAAACATACAACATTACATCAAATAATATAAATAAGACAACAAATAACATATTAATTCCACATTAATTCATATCACATTTACATAATTATAATTCAAATTTTACTAAAGAACACATTATCTTAATGCAAATAAATAAAAAGAAAACTTTCAAACTGTCATAGCAGTTGTTCCTCTTCTTTCTATACTTGTTGTGTCGATTTCATACTTTATGTTGCTGCCTCTTGGAACTTCAACAACCTGCATTCATCCATTACTTTATTTATTCATATTATTTGTTTTATATATTTTAATTCATTCCTTGTTCTTTTTATATTTGTCAGAACTAGTATCAGTGACTTACACGATTGAAAACGCTTGGAGCTCCAGGACCTGCATTAGAATTTGGAAACAACAAAAATCTAATGAAAAGCATTCAAAATTATAATCAAGCATTCAAAATTTTGGTATGGAACCAATTTTGGTATGAAAACAACAAATCAGAACCGCAAAGTGCAAAACAGTGGAATGGGTAAAACATGAAAAGCATCAAATTCTATTCAATTCCTTTTAACATTGAGATATGCATTCCTTCAAATGAGAAACAAAGAGTATGGATACAGAACCATGCAAACTTAACTTTTTTGCTGTTTTTCCCATTTCAAAGGCTGAACTTCAAAAATTCATTAAAAATAGCAAAAAAATCTAAATTGATCAAAATTTGAGCCTAAACTGCATGAAATTAAATCCTCTATCTCTCTGTCCTATTTATTTTACCAGAATCAGAGTTTATGTTATCTGATTTGCCAGTTTTCAACAGAAGGGTATTTTTGACTAAAGGCTATTAAAGTGTATTAGGTGGATTGGTAAAAAAGCAAACCTTAGAAAGAAATTTGGAAAAGAGGCTTAGTTCTAAGAGAGAAGACAGCAGCTCACCACCAAATGATTCACAGATTGGCTCTTTGAATTCCAAGTTATCCAACTAAAAAAAGAATTGACTATTACAAATATGAATAAAACAAATGTAGGCCTATGTTATTGTGTGCATCAAAATGAATATATACAAATAGTACCTGAGTTGGTATTTTGCATGTGTTGATACAAATACCAATACACTTGCTTTCCTCTAGGTATTTACATTTCTCTACAAACACCTACAAAGTTCAATAGCAAGATTTTATTTTTTTTATGCCAGATCAAGATTACAAATGCACTTCAATTTGCACAACTACCTTATGGAGTAGTAGAAATGTATGCAATTTGCTTTTAGATCCCTTAGTTTTTAGTAATAGGTCCACTTTGGCATTGTAAGAGACCTATTTTGTGTTATTTCCATCATTTTCCCTTGTGTGAGGAGGAGGAGAGATGTACCCACTTAGAGCAGGAGTTGCCATCGGGAAGAACAATTGAATTCACCGAACAACCACTTGCATGAAAATAATGCGGTTGCTCTAGCTGAAAAAAACAAAAAACATTAACCTCTTAAACAAAAGAGGAAACAAACACCTTTGTAATTTTTTCCTTGCAATATCAAAGCACCAAATAACATTCACTTTTCCGTCAGCAATTGGTGCTACAAGCATCTTAAAGAGAACAAGTAACAATGCCGGAAACAAGGATTTTAGCACTCTGACCTATCATTTACTGATACCGAGTCATTGAATAAATGTAAATTACTACCTTGCCTTTAAATCTATTATACTCCAGAAACTTATTAAATGTTTAAACTCCAAAATCAAACCGAGAAGTATAGTTCTATTCAACTAATTGCAGTCACACGAGTTTGAGAATTTTTTTTCCCTTCAAAAAGGCATATGTTAACTATTCATTTTTTCTCCATCATTTAACAAGAAGCTAAAAATTTAAAGGCACAATACGTAATAACAGCGAAAGGAACTTCAAGAACAGCAGAGGATTCAATCTCAGACACAACAATTAATGCACAAACACAACAATACAACTGATTCACCACAAATCAGAAAATTAGGTTTAAGAATTACATGTAGGCAGTAGGCAGCTAGGCGTCTTCTCCTCTGCGAGCACAGATGCACAAGCAAGGCGAGGCGAACAGCAGGTGGCGATGGCGATCTGGTTCCTTTTCTCCTTCGCGCACAGGTGGCAACGGCGATCGAAGAGATGGGTGGCGCGGGAAGAGAGCGCAGGAGGAGAGGGGTGGCGCAGGGGGAAAGGTGTGGCGCGTGGGAGGAGAGGGGTGGCGTTGGTTTTGATTTTGGGAAGGGTTCCGATTTTGATTTTGATTTTGATTTTGGGGAAGGGTTTCGATTTTGGTTTTCATTTTGGCGGAGGACCGGAGGTTACTGGCGCGCATTTTATTTTTCTGAAGCCGCGTTCTTTTCAGGGATATTATTAAAAAGAAAAAAAAAAATTTCAGCGACCGGTGTTTGTGCCGGTCGCTGATATTATTGGTCGCCTGATTTCAATCAGAAATATATTTTTTTTGAGAAAAATTTATTTTCAGCGACCGGCGTCTACACCGGTCACTGATACCGGTCGCAGAAAGTTCATTTTGTTGTAGTTAATATATGATGAAAGTTCTTATTGTAATAAATTTATACATACTTAAGTAAAAATGTTAGAAAATGAAGAAATGAAATATGCAGAAATCCTTGAGAATTTCAGGGTCTCTGAAATTCCAAATCCAACCATTTAAGTTTTCTATACACAAATCTCAAAGCAAACAAAATTTTATGAACAAATCACGAAATATATAGATTATTAGATTGAAAATTTCAAAGTCCTTGAAATCTCCATGTATTCCAGCAGATTTGAACTCGAAAATGAACCATGAGTGCAACTTCTGATTTTCAGTTCCTTGAGTTTAATATATTGTTTTGTCAGGGTTAGATTCCAAACGTGCTACAAATGCGGTCTGACGTAAAGCGTGCTATACGACGGTATTTATTCAATAAACAACTAGTCGAAACCTGTATATACAAATCTTCGTATCTAAAATATTGCGGGTCTTTTACGGGCTTCTATTAATATATATATATAGATAATAGAACTAGGGTGTTCTTGAGTTCACTAAGTCTTTTGGTGAACTGAAGTCTAAAAATCGTCAAATTGACTTCAAATGACGAATTTGAACCGTTGAAACATGTCTACCTTACGAGTGATGCATCTACATGTAAAAATTTTAAACATTCGAATTAATTTAGTTTAAAGTCAAGCGGTCAAAATTAGAAGGTTAATAAATTAATTTTAATGCATTCATTTTTTGAATGTATTTTGACCACTTGACTCTAATCAAAATTAATTTTTTTTACATGTAGACGCATCACTAGAGGTGCTATCGGGTCGGGTCGGGTCCAGGTACTATTATATTTGGACCCGGACCCTAAAAGTGTTCGGGTCCAAATTTCGATCCATATACTTATTTGTTTCAAATTGGGTCGGGTCCAGTCTTTCGGTTCTGAGTAGATAGATACCCGTAACTTGTTTGTGGATTATCGGGTCCGGTTCGAATACGGGGCGGTTTCGGATCCAGAGCGGGTATAGGTCACAACTCCAAAGTATTCGAGAAATTATTTACATTTAAATATAATTATAATTTCTTAAACATCTCATATAATAAATCATTACAATATAAATTAAAAACTACTGCAAAATAAAAATTATACTATTAATCATGTTTATAAATAATAAAATATATCATGCTACATAGAAAAATAAAAATAATAACTCTAAATTATTAGTTAGTTGTTGGTTGTTTGGAGTACTCATGGTGTAACAAAAAATATTGAATTCAGTTTTTTGTTAATAGCTTTTGAATTCAGGAGGATGGAGGAGATATAATTTTTAGAAAGTAAAATATTAGAGATGATGATTTCCTTTTCTATAATTCAAAAAAATTTATGAATTGAATGTAATAGAAGAAAAAAGGTATAAAATAAGCTGGTTATATATGGAAGAATAATTTTGACAATCATGTGTCATGCGTCACATGTGTATAATATAGAACAAAAATTAAAGAGCTAGTTAAGGATGTAATTAAAGGGTAGTGTAAAACAGTAGCATAAATTTGGTTAAGTTTTATCAAATTATAGCTCAGCTGAAATATATTATCTAACACAAAAACTTGATGCAGAGTTATTAATATATATTTTATCGGGTATTTATACGGGTATCGGGTCGGATCTGGTTATGGGTCGGATAATTAAATGATACCCATATCCTACCCATTACAGTATCGGTTCCGGTTCGGATCCGGGTCGGATATTAAATTATTAATTTTGTACCCATACCCATAATTTAATCGGTTATATTTTTTAAACCATACCCTATCCAAATTAATCGGATCCGGGTCGGATCCGGTTCGGTTCCGGGTCGGATCCGGTTCGGTTCCGGGTCGGATCCGGTTCGGTTCCGGGTCGGATCCGGTTCGGTTCCGGGTCGGATCCGGTTCGATTCCGGATCGGATCCGGGTAATCGGGTAAAAGTAGCACCTCTACGCATCACTCATAAAGTAAGCGGGTTTCAACAGTTCGGATTCGTTGTTTAAAGCCGATTCAATGAGTTTTATACTTGAGTTCACCAAGATACTTGGTAAACTTAAGAACACCATATATATATATATATATATAGAGGTAGTCTACGGTGAGTTGCGAAGTAAAACGCGTTTCTACTTCACGCTGTATTTTTATTTTGAAAGTCCAAATTACTGATCCGAACTGTTAGATATTTAATCCATATTGAAATGTGCTTGGAGACCAAATTTTATATTTTTTGGAATTTTTTTACTATTTATTAAGCATTTTTTAAAATTGCTGTTTTGCTGTGAACAGTAAAATTTTCTGGACCATCAGATCAGCGACTTTCAAAATTGCTTAATAAATAGTAAAAAAATTCCAAAAAATGTAAAATTTGGTCTCCAAGCACATTTCAATATGAAGAACAAGATGAACGGTTCGGATCGACGTTTTGAACTTTAAAATCGCAAAATATGAGCGTGAAGTAAAATAGTCGCTTTACTTCACAACTCACCGTAGCCTAGCTCTATATATATATATAGAGAGAGAGAGAGAGATGGGCTATGGTGCATTGCAATGCATAGGCATTTTTGTGCATTAGACTATAAATCACCGATTCAAAGTCCAAATAACCGATCCAAACCGTTCATCTTGTTCTCCATATTAATATGTGTTTGGAGACCTAATTTTACATTTTTTGGAAATTTTTTACTATTTATTAAGCCACTTTGAAAATGGCTGATCCAATGGTGCCTTTTGATTTTACAGTTACCATTGGATCAGCGATTTTCAAAGTGGCTTAATAAATAGTAAAAAAATTTCAAAAAATGTAAAATTTGGTCTCCAAACACATATTAATATGGAGAACAAAATGAACGGTTTGGATCGGTCATTTTGACTTTAAATCCGGTGATTTATAGTCCAATGCACAAAAATGTCTATGCATTGCAATGCACCATAGCCCATCTCTCTATCTCTCTCTCTCTATATATAGAGTGACTAATGTGCATTCGAATGTATATGAGCCGAAATACATACGGTCCAAATTTGACTTTTCAAAATCCAAACGGTTGATCTGAATCGTTCATCTTGTTCTCCATATTAATATGTGCTTGGAGGCCAAATTTTACATTTTTCTGAATTTTTTTACTATTTATTAAGTACTTTACCAAATTGTTGATCCAACGGTGGCTGCTGATTTTACTGTTTTGTTAAGCCACCATTGGATCAACAATTTTGTAAAATACTTAATAACTAGAAAAAAAATTCAGAAAAATGTAAAATTTAGTCTCCAAGCACATATTAATATGGAGAACAAGATGAACGGTTCCAAAAACAGTAAAATTGAGAGCACATATTAATTTAGTCTCCAAGCACATATTAATTTAGTCTCCAATTTTGTAAAATACTTAAACGATTGTGCTTCTATACCTATCATTGTTTGTCAAGTTTCGACAATATTGAGAGCGTATAATAATTAAGCAGTTGAAAATAAGATATTATAAACAGTGGTTTGATTATCTATGATTATTTATTTCAAAACTAAAAAAACTTGGCTATTGGAATTAGAAATAATAAATAAATAAATAAATAAATAAAATGAATTTCACTGTCTGATTTTATTAGTTTGTTGTATATCTATCAAGGTCTAGGTATATGTATGACTATTACTTATAGAGGCTATAGTCTTGAAATGAAAATGTTGTGATATGTTACCTTTTTCAGAGAAGATGCCAAAGACACCAAGGCAAAAGAAGCATGACAATATGAGTTTTCTCCTACAATGGGTGAAGAAAAAAAAATTCCAATCTTTGTTAACACTAATTGAATACAGATCAGATTAAATTCGGCGCCAAAATATTAATGGGCTGCAATTACAGAACATTATTACATAATATCTTGCATGACTCGTTTAGAGTTATTTCTGAATTACCCTGCTTCCAAAAACAGTTAAGACAATCATACTATAGCTACGACCTGATAAGTTAAATCACCTGGTAATAATAAATAATGTGACGATAATAAGACATCAAAATATTTTTTTAACTTAATTCTACTCACGATATGAGGTCAAGATTATGTATTCGCAAATCCACCACAATTATACACTAAACCCTTTCGAATTCAGTAGAAAGATGTGTCACCGTAAAGCATAATTATTGTATTGTTAAACCAAATAAACCGGTCAAGATATGATTAACCTCTCTTTTATTTACTAGTTAGAAAATAACTTTTGTACATGGGAATTCATGTATTAATTAATTTCTCAAAATTTGGTGAGATCGGTCGCCTAATAATTTAAAAATTCTTTCAATGAAAAGAATTAAGTTATTGTACCAAAAATATTTATATTGCAACTGAAATATAAATGGTCCAAATTAAAACATTTATGTCCAAATATTCAATCTAACCCACTGTCCATTCAATGTTTTATACATATCAAATCTCAATTTTATTATTTTATTTTGTTTAATTATTGAAATAGCCCTATTAAATATTCAAATATTTTTTTATATTATTTTAGATCTTTAATAAATCCAAAAAATATTTAAAACAATTATAAAATAATAAAATATAATATTCTACAAAAAAATTATGTGTAAAATACATGATGTGAACTGAGTAATCCATTATGAGAAATTATTATTAGACTATTTATGTTTCAATCAAATTACAGATACTTCTACAGCAACCTGACTGCATTGAACATGTATAATTATTCTAATGAAATTATTAAAAATTAATGTATTAATTAGGTGCGTAGTACGCCGCAACCGTTTTTTTATGTATATTTTGTCGTACAATGGGTGATATTTTGTTTTCCCTTTTTCTGTTTACTTATTGTAGCACATCTTCCATTCGGAATCTGAATTCAGAAGAAGTACAACTGATACAAGTTAAAGTAGATGTAACTGTTACAATAATTTTCAATCCGAAGACAATAATTTAAATTAATTGGACATACGGTCAGATTTTTAACATCACAAATGCATGTACCAGGTGCACGAGGACATACCAGTAATATACCAAAAGCTAGAAAATATGATGATACCAGACTTATTTTCGATCTCGAAATGCGACTTCCAACTTACCAGCACGGAACAGATGTTCGAGGTCTAACCAAAATTACTGTGACAATCCATGTCAGTCGTAAAAATGAACTAACCTCTGAAAAAACCTTTCCATATATGCCAGATGACAATGTTATAATTGCAAAAGATATTGCATCCAGAGTAGCACTGAGATTCCTGCAAGAGTAAATATGTTTCGTGATGGTAACATATTGAGATCTGAAAGTAAGTCTGATCAGAAATTGACGGGCAGCTAGTGACACGAGTGTCATGATATTTTTCTAGTTTTTGATAGATAATTCAAGTTCTCGGTAAGAGATAATAGTGTAAATGATATATTTACAGCGGAGCAGTGAGAGTTTTTGTGGGGATTGATGGATGGAATTGGTTTCATTTAAATAGATTCAAAGGGATACTTCAAGGCAGTAATTTCTCTCGTGGATGTAGCTAGGAAGTGGACTTAACCACACTGTATTCTATTTCTACACAATCTCTCACACTTTCAATCGAGATGGTAATGACAGCAATTTGATGGGACGCTAGTAGAGAGCTCCAGCCTGCCGATCCATTCCTCACTGCCGTGGCTGCATCTACACACAGCATTTGTTTGTGCTCTTCATCTCCCAAATCTGTCATTAATCTCGATTTCTTCTCCCATGAATTCCAACACTTCTTAGGTAAATTGATGTCTATTGTATGAATAGGTTGGATATGTACTAGTGTCAGGGAGTGCTTGTTTCCTAATATGAAAAGTGCGCTTTTTTTCATGGTCAAGAACAACAATTACAGTTTGTGAGCCAACGTAAACTCTGTCAGCCTGTTGAGAGAAAAGATGTAAGACAACAAAATTAAGAAATGAAATAAATGAAATTCTCAAATGCACCTTTACTAAAGTGAAAACTCCAAAGTTGAGGTGCATATATACCAGTGAGGTTATCAGTTGGTTTAAGAAGAAGATTTATTGTAGCCTTGCCACTTTCAAATTTGGAGTTTGTATTTAGAGGTGGCGGGTCATTATTCTGTTCCTGGTATATATATCAATGTTATTCCAAAGAACCACAATCGCCAAACTACATATGTATAAGATTCAACTTAGATATATAATGCACATCGAACTTGATGATATCCCTAAAATGTAGTAATGCCCTTGACGGAGAGTTTGTATTTAAAGTCAGGACTGGTTTAGACATATTTAACCTTGATATGAGCAATTAATCCAAATTAATCCAAATCTTCATTAATTATAAATTGTTGACCAATTCCGTGACGAGTGATACGTCACTTGTAGTCACAGCATGACTAATTCACGTGCTATGACCATCCTTCTGAATTTGATCATAGCACAACACATCACGTATTCAGATCTCTAATCACACTATTCATTCAAGGTGTTATAGATATCAATATCTCAATTTTGTAATTTATTTTGTTTGATTTTTGAAAGGGTCCTATTTAATACACAAATATTTTATTTTTATATTATTTTAGGTCTATCTTTAAAAATCCATAAATTAATTTAAAAACTTCTAAAATAATAAATTGTAATATATATTCTACAAAAATTTAATGTGTAAAATACATTAAGTGAATTGAATCGTCCATTCAAATATGAAAAAAAAAATATATAATTAGACTATTAATATTTCAACCAAATTACAAATACTTGTACGACAACTAAACTACACTGAAAATATTCTGCATTCAAAAGAATCCTTTAGCCCACTAAATTTATGTGGCTCTACAGTACCCATTCCGCGCACACGTATAAGAATCTCTCTATATCATTTCATGTTTCTAAACATAATAGAGTTAAAATTTACCATTGTTTTCATATCGCAATCATGTCTTATATATCATCTTTATTGTTGTTTTTAAAGTCTAAATAGTTTATTCGAACAAATTAACATAATTTTTATAATAAAATGTTCTAAAAAAATTATATTTTTAATTTTCTACCCATCTAATATATATATATATAGAGAGAGAGATGAACTATGGTGAGCTATAGAGTAAAAGAAGTTTTTTACTCTATGGCAAAAGAATTTTATTTTGAAAATCCAAACAACCGATTCGAACTGCTCAACATGATCTCCATATTGAAATGTGTTTGGAGACCAAATTTTACATTTTTTTGGAATTTTTTTACTATTTATTAAGCCACTTTGAAAATCGCCAATCCAGTGGTACATAAATTTTTACTGTTTTTACTGTTCACTCGGATTTTCAGATTTTCAAAGTGGCTTAATAAATAGTAAAAAAATTTCAAAAAAATATAAAATTTAGTTTCCAAGCATATTTTATTATGAAGAACATGTTGGAAGGTTCGAATCAGCTATTTGAACTTTGAAAATGAAGATATTGCGTGGAGTATAAACGTGTTTTACTCTATAGCTCACTGTAGCCCATCTCATATATATATATATATATATATATATATATATGAGATGAGCTACGCTACTCCATTAAGTAAAACGCGTTGGTGCTCCATGACACTATATTTTTATTTTGAAAATCCAAACGACCGATCCAAACTGTTAGATGTGATCTCCATATTGAAATGTGCTTGGAGACCAAATTTTACATTTTTTTGGAATTGTTTTACTATTTATTAAGCAATTTTGAAAATTATTGTTTTGCTGTAAACAGTAAAAATTTCTGGACCATCGGATCAGCAATTTTCAAAATTACTTAATAAATAGTAAAAAAATTTCAAAAAATGTAAAATTTGGTCTCCAAGCACATTTCAATGTGGAGATCATGTTGAGTGGTTCGGATTAGTCGTTTGGATTTTCAAAATAAAAATATAGTGTCATGGAGCACCAACGCGTTTTACTCCATGGAGTAGCGTAGCTCATCTCTCTCTCTCTCTATATATATATTAAAAAAATTTAGTCTCCAAACATATTTTAATATCTAGATCATATTGAACAATTGAAACTGACTGTTTAAATTTTGAAAACGAATTAGTACCTAAATCATGCTGAACAGTTGAGACTAACTATTTAAATTTTGAAAACGAAAATAAAAGAATGTGAGATGTGATTGAAGTACAAAAATAATTAGACATTTTAACCGGACTTTTAAAAAAAAGCACGTTGTTAACCTGCTATATAGTAGCACTATTGTTTGTTGCTACAGCTAGCTCAGATTCTCAGGTACTCAAATGTTTGATGGAACCCAAATATGACTGGATTTTATGATTCTCTACAGAATTAAACCAAAAAACAATATAAACTCAAAAACAAACTAAAGAAACGTTCTAAACTATTAAAGACGAAAAACATTTTAATTGAAGGCGATTAATAGCAGGAACAAATAAAAACTGTCTAGGCAAAATCAGTTAAGCAGAAACTTGTACAAGCATTACATCAACATCCAATCTAAAAGGCAATTACAAAGCCTATAGAAAGAAAAAAAAAGGTCATTAATAACCATTAGTTTTTTTCTCTCAACCCAAAATCCCCACGACAGGGATCAAAAAGTCTCCACCACCATGAAGAGTTAAATATCACAACTCTAAAATTACACAAAGCAAACAATTAAATTCTACATTACAAACAAACAAACTAAACTAAGTTCAGTAATTTCCATATAACTCAACTCCACGATGGTCAAAGTTAGGATCTAAACTGTTTTTCTGTTATTAGCTTGCGGCAACCGCGTCAGTTCTACGCGTCGGGTCTAGGAGCTGGTGCAGCTTTCCATTTGTGGTATTATTGTTGGTATTATCTTGAGCTTCTATATTAGCAGATGAGTTAGCATTTTTATCTATCATGGATAAGAAATTTTCGACGACAACAGAGGATGGCATGACCTGGCTGGCCTGTTTCTTTAATTTCTCCTGCGTGGTAGAACACAAATTTCATTAGTAAAATAGGTGGTAACAAGTGTTGATATAATTTAGTATTATCAGTTACTGATAGGGTAATGGAAAGAACAAATCTTGAACCAAAATATGTTCAATTACTACAACTGAATATTGTCAGAAGAGTGAGGCTATGGTACTACGCATAGCACAGGTTGGTCTGTACTATGGATCAATATCTCTGTTTTCAAACTCCAAACAGTCGATATGACCTGTTCAACATGATCTCCATATAAAAATGTACTTGATCAAATTTCACATTTAAAATTTTTTTTACTATTTTTTTAAGATAGGTAGATAATCACACTTGATCTAAAGATCCTAGACCATTCAAAAGTAGTGACATTCTACCTATATAGAAAAATTGTAAAAGAAATTGAAAAATTGAAAATTTAGTTTGCACGTACATTTTCATATAGAAATCATGTTGAACAATTCAGATCGACTATTTGGACTTTGAAAACAAAATTATCAATCTGTAGTATGGCTCAATCTATGCTATGCATAGTACTGTAGCCTCATTCTTGTCCGAATATATTTCAATTAAAATGTTCGCCAAGCAAGCAAACCCTTAGGTTCAACATTTGTTCAGCTCATTATTAACCAGAGAGAAGGCAATGGGGCAAATTTTGTCAAAAGAAAAGTATTTATCAGAATCAAGGGTTGGTTTATAAAATTTAGAGATACCTGAAGAATAGAGTTTTCTGATTTGAGTTTCTCGGAATCCTGAGTAAGGCGGCCAATTTCTGATTTTAGAGTATTATTTTCAGCAGTCAATGATTCAACTTTTACAGTTAGCTCCTCTGTCTCAGCCTGTCAAAAATAACTTCGTTAAGAATCTTTCGTATTGTTATGTAACATTTCAGTTAATGTAAATTTTTATTATCAGTTGAGGATCTTTCCGATAAATAGTACCTGTTTTCTTAGCCGTGACCTTCTAGCAGATTCTCTGTTTGACTGCTTCCTTTTTTCCCTTTTCATCTCCTTCTCATCCTTTGTAAAACAAGAGAAAGAATTTCATTATTTTGGTACAATTTTGTTCTTTCAAGTTATTAAACTATTCTACAGTTTGCTCCTCAATTAAATTTCTTTCAACCAGAAATATATGTCATTAGAGAGGAGGAGGAAATACCTTATACCATAAGTCGGTAACTGTATTAAGTGAAGACGGAATTGTGCTGTTACTAACAGCAGAAGCAGTTGGATTTACAGCAGGAGCAGAGCAATATGCAGGCAGAGCAGTCAGGGGCTTCACCGTAATTTCTCCAATTTCTCCAATTTCAGACGTTACTTTTGAGGGACCACTTGCTTCACCATCCTTCCAAGAACTACCTTTTTTGTTCGACTTGGTATCTGTAAAAGGTTCAATTTTTAGCATTGTTCATATTTCTGGTAATTGTAAATTTGTAATGTTCTGTTGGTTGAATGTTTTCACCTGCAATTACTAGTTAGTAGTTACAAACTAACTATATAACAAAAAAGAGTAACTAAAAATTTCAGAACAAGATCAGAAGAAATTAAAATAGGATAGGAACCTCACGAAACCTGTTAAAGTATGAAAAATGTGCTGGTACGTACTGGTACAAACGATTTTTTAGAGGTAAAAAAAAAACAACTCCAAATAAAAGTACCTGACATTGGCTCGTCTGCTGAGCTTTGCTTTCTTTTCTGCACTACAGTAACCTGAGCAAAACAGAGTATATTTCAATAAAAAATAGAGAGAGAAATTATTATAAACTCAACCTTCTTTTCAAAAGTAATAGATTAAATTAAATAAATAAAACATACCCCTGTTTCATTCTTTCTATCATCCGACTCTTCTGAACTGTTATAATTAGAAAAATAAAGAAGAAATATTAAGAGTATAACAAATGAGACACTAGAAAATTTTTGAAGGTGTTTTGACTCATTCATAAAAATGACGATTCAACCAACCTCGCCTTTTCAGTGATGCCATTAGCAGCAGACATTGCAAAACAATTGACCTCTTTTTGTTTTCTCATTGTACTTTTATTCTCCTTTTCAGTTGCTGACTTGGCAGGCGATTCTGTGCTCATATGTTGTGGAACCTTAGTGAAGTCGACATGAAACAGAAACAACAATTAGTACAAAAATAGCCCACAATTGTCTATTATTTACACAAGAAAGATATTGAAACAATTCTATCTAAAAAATATCATTATTCTTACAAAAGGCATAGCCGGATGATGAGAGTAACCTCCTCCGTGGGGATACATAAATGGTGCACCATACGGCGGCATAATAGGCTAATCAAATTACAAAAATAAAATTGTTAGTAAGTAGCACTATCTGCATACTTGCAAGAATCAGGAATTCCATCATCCACTTTTGAAATTAACCACCTGGGGGGCCCACATGTAAGGTTGAGGAGCATGACCAGGTGCGCTGTAATAGGGCGGCGGCATCATGCCAGGTCCATAATAAGCCTTGACGAGAAAATAAAAATATTATCGATTTGTTAGCTTGGGAACTTCATTTCATATATGTGTTTACGATATCAAATTCAAATAAGTGTAAATACCTGCAAAGCTGACCAATCAGGATAAGGATAAATAGGTGGTTGCTCCTGAGAATAGAGTTGGTGAAAAGAGAATATCTTAGAATAGTTGCATACTTGCATCTCAAAAAAAAAAAATTACCAAGTAGCTTAATAATTGAACTGAAACAGTAGCAATATTAATAAAATAGTACCTTAGGTGGGGGTGATGTTTTATCAGATTTTGAAGCTGTAGCAGTAGCAGTAGATTCGTTTCCCATATTTACTTTTTGGTACCCAATGAGAGTAAATATAAACAAACCTCAAATTCTGTCTACACATTTGCATATGAACATGAATATTATGAAACAGAACAAGTTTTCTGAGCAAGCTAAGAAGCACATCTACTGGGTAAATTAGTCTCAAGTTACATCCACCGGTCACCATATTAAAAATGGATACATCCATTTTCTGTTTATTTGATAACAAAGCTGTTCTCTCTTTTTTGCAGCGTACTTCCGTTAGGTTGCTTTGTTACCGTGGCAGGGGCACATTTGTCTTTTCCAAATACAAGATGGCGCACCAAACTGTCCTAATTAAAAAGCTTAAACAGTCCCCTCAAAGTACAAAAAGAAACTAATACTTTTGGTGAATTACTACCATGCCCCATCCCCACTATAGAAAGAAAAGCTACCAGACGATGAAATGACTAAAAGCCCCTCAACCCAAGAGAAAAGAAGAGAAAGAACATCTCGATTTGACGACAAAATCAAACCGAATTTTCGTTAATTTTAATTTCAGATCGAAAATATCTTCGTGCTCTCTCTTTCTCTTTTCGTAACTTTACGGAGGCAAAATTTAAAATTCACCTGGATATTAAACAGTAGAAAAACAAATTACGATCCAGCAATTCCAATTTCCAAACCTCTTCGCTGAAAACCTTGGAAACAGAACCTAATATAAACTCATTTTTATTACGAAGCAATTCCAAATATACCCCAATGCACCAGCTTTTATATTTAATTTTTAAACATCAGTGCAAAAGATTGCACAAGGCTGAGAACTCTTGATGAATTTAATATCCGCTAAAATGTAGCAACCTACCTGTATAATAAAAAAATGAAAGACATAAAGAGAATTCAAACTAGTACCTGAATTACAAAATTCTTCGACGAAAGAATATCTAGTGCCGAGTTTAGTTTTCAAGCACTTTGGAAAGATGACACCTTTTCAGGAGGTAAGTTCCTGACAGAGGAGAGAAATGAGAGGGAGGAGAGGAGGAAAGGGAGAAAAGGAAAGAAGAGGAGGCGCCAAGGCGAGGCAAAAGGCCACGTCAGTATACACGTGTCCACGATAGGGACGGGGTAAACGGTGTCAAATTAGCCATCCTTTCCTCACACGATAGATCGCACTATAAGGATACACCAACGCTCCAGAAATAGGCAACGTCTCATGTGGGACCCTTACTGGTAATTAATTAATGACGTAGAAAAGCGTAGATGGAATATTGTGTTTATTTGTTACGATGAGCTGAGAAGGAAAAAAAAAAGGCCGGAGTGGTGGTTGAGCTGGCGGTCGGTGAATTTGTGGGGGCCGATTGTTTATTCCTCGTCACCGCTGGTATACACGTGTCCAACTCCTTATTCAGCTACGCGTCGAGTTGCTTCTCTTCTCTGTCCAGATACTCTGCAATTTTTCTTGCCTGCATATCTATCTGGAATCTACTAATAATAAAAGAATAACAGATGTCGCTTTTACGACAATCCAAATTCCTCCTTATTTTTCATAATCAAGTAGTACATAATTTTTAGATCGGCTGATTTTTTTACTCATTTGAAAAAATAATAAATAATATTTTAGAAGAATAAAATTTTATCTCCTACCGCATATTTATATAATTACACTGATATAATATTAATAGTTTAGATTGATTATTTAAATATTATAAATGAAAATATTGATTTATACCACACATCGTTCCGCACTTTGTAAAGCACCATAATCTCACTCTAAGATAGATTTTAAAAATATCATATATAAAGTTACAAAATGTAATTTATATCACTTTTTCACGAGGTGCACATAAAACTTAAAAAAATCTCTCATGAAATTAGTATGATTACTAAAAAAATTTATTTTCAATTTTCAAGATAGCCACAAAAGCTAATCAAATAAGGTTATTCTTTTAGGTTTGAAACAACGTGCCACCATCTGGATGGTCCAATAAAATATATTTTATTAATTTTAAGTATGTAATTTAAAATGATTGTAGAGGGTATGTCTCACATATCCCTAGGGCCAGCTGGTCACCTTGTCATGTGGCTGACGTGTTATCTTTGGCGGTGGGGACCATTGGCGAAATTTATTAAATGTTTTTTAAAAATTACTCCGACAGTTCGCGAAGCACGCAAATGATGTTTATCTTGCTTTCCGTGGTCTCATTGGTTCGCTTTTGGCAGCACATTTGTCGTGAACAAAACCGTAAAATTTATGGGTACGTATAGACTTTAGACAGGCTCAACCCCATTGGAATGGAAGTTCAAGTCCGGGTGGTGACGTGGAGAGGTGGATCTGAAGATCCCGCGTGCTATCCGGATTTAAACACCCTTTAATTTTCTTATTTCTTTTTTAGCTAATTTTTATACAATGCCCCCCGGAGTTCAGCAAATATTGTGACACGCCAGCATTTAAAAATTTGCACTATCGTCTTTATGCAATTATGCTCCCTGGCCCGAAATTTTTATTAATATTCAGAAAAATATAAAATTTCAGAAACTATTCAGATTTTTCTGTTTTTTCGAAAAAAAATTGCGGTTTCAATTTTTTTGTATTTTTCATTTTTTTTAAATAGAAATATTTATAATTTTTTTTTTTTTTGCATTGAAATATTAGAAATATTGAATATATTTCTTTGAAAATAGATGGAATACTATATAATTTGATTTATTAGAAAGACTGCTATAAATAACTCGGATTAACATTTTTCATACTGGATTTTTTGCTGATGTAAGAAAAATTGATATATTTCTTTATAAGTTATTGAAAAAAAAAATGCTCGGATTCTCAGTTATTGATCCCGGTTCAAAAGTCACTTCTAAGTAAATATATAAAATATTGTCATCCTTCTAATACATTTAATTTCTAAAAACTTGTATCTATTTTTTTAAAAAATAAAATTTTAAGTTATTTAATTATTGTTATTCAAAAAGAATTATCAATATAGATACAACTTTTAAAAAATTAAATGTACTAGAAGGATCACAATACTTTATGTATTACCTAGAATTGACTTTTAAACCGGAATCAATTACTCAGAATTCAAGCATTTTTTTTTTCCAATAACTCATAAAGAAATATATTAATTTTTCTTACAACCGCAAAAAATCTGACATGAAAAATGTTGATCCGGGTTATTTGTAGTATTCTAATAAATCAAATTATATAGTATTCCATCTATTTTTCAAGTTAAATATATAAATTTTTTCTAATATTTCAATACAAAAAATAAATAAATTATAAATATGTCTATTTGAATAAAAAATTATGAAAAATGCAAAAAAAAAAATTGAAACCGCAAAAAAATTTGCAGTTTGGAATTTTAAAACCGCAAAAAAAAAAATTACGGTTTGGATAGATTTCGAAATAACGCTAAAACATGAATAGTTTCTGAAATTTCATATTTTTTTGGATATTAATAAAAATTTTGTTTCCTTGGCAGCTAGTCAAATATCGTGAACACGCCAAGAATTGAGATTACTTGCTAATTTTTTATTTTATTTTGTTAAATTTCGTTGGAAACAAAAATCTTTTACAAATTTAAGGGCGAGTTTTCAAAAAAAAAAATTCACTGTTGTTAAAATTGGCGAACCATAAATAATGTCAGATAATTTCGTTACAGATTTTATTTTTCAATAGTATCAATATCTTTGATAGAATTATGCAAAGGTGATATTTAAAGAAAAAAAAATTCAGCATTTTGCATTGAATGTCTAAATTTTGATTTTGATATTTGAACGGCTAACTCGGAAGTATTAAATGTGATATATATTTTGAAATTTTGTTGCATACCTAATCTTATATTTTACTTTTTATATTTTCTTACCTTTTTTATATGGGATTGGCTGTAATCTTTTTAGTCAACATATCTTCTTCTATTCTAAAAGAAAAAATATATAAAAAATGAAAAGTATAAAATTTAAATTTGCAATAGTATTTTAACAAGTGAGACATGCAGAGCAGTTCGGATCCGCTATTCGAAATTTAAAAAATTAAAAGTTTGATCGTGAGATGATATTAAAACTCTTTAATTTTACATAGCGCCTTACGGCAAGTGTTTTGAATATTTGTACACAATAGAAAAACGAGTTTTTTCTATTATATAGAGAGCATATATTACAAACCTCGTCAATCTATTCTCAAATTTTAAATTGGTCCTTACTCTTCACTCTAGTGATGCACTGAATGCATTTTTGTAACATGTTTTTTTTTATTAATAAAAAAGTAGAAGACTCATTAGTCATTAGTCACCTTCAATATATCCTGTACATAAAATCGAGCTTGTTTGCTTTGAGGGGCAAAAACTAATTCGTAAATTTAATAATAACAAGAATGTTCCTCAATGAATTTGATGATATAATTATTTTATTGAGCCACGAACTTTTTAAATCTTATCTATATGACTGTATCAGTACAAGACAATACTACACTAGTACTTAGTCAATTTACACCGTATCAAATAAATTTAAAATCCAATTAAATTAAATACAAATTGATAGTTAGTTTGAATC
Source organism: Carex rostrata (assembly GCF_964058835.1). Lineage (NCBI taxonomy): Eukaryota > Viridiplantae > Streptophyta > Magnoliopsida > Poales > Cyperaceae > Carex > Carex rostrata. The sequence continues at coordinate 4,932,959 of NC_135947.1, read as the reverse complement.
CACTGACATTAGAAATTCATAACTTGAAACATTTAGGGCTCGTTCAGCAGCCCAGTAGAGAATGGGTATGGGTATGGGTTTTAAAAAATTTGAACTGAATTTTATTGTTCACTGTGAGAATAAAAACTTCAATATGAACAAATTTTTTTTTTTTCACGGTAAACAACAATCTGCCGAACGGGCCCTTATAAGTTTTCAAAGGTTATTAATATGCCAAACTCGTGAGGAGGTTTTCATCAAAGAGGCCTTCTAGAACCGATGCCGAAAGTAGTCCAATTCCATTACTTCATTTTATGTTACTTGCATAGTTGCATGCATCATTGGATGTCAAACAAATTCTATAATCAAAGTAACTTGCAAGTATGGTTTGCTAAACCCAATCTGGTTGTCCGGACCGAAACCGAACCCACCTGCTCTGGCAGCTTTAGGACACTCCTCACGGACCCACACGCTGACATCACAAACAGCATCAATATCCTTGCCATCCAACGGTGCACATGTCTCCACGACTGCCGTTATCCTTTTGTACACCACCGTTCTTACGTGGGACCCAAGTTGGATTTTGCTATCCGATTCGCTGTGACTCGGAGAACATACGTCTCCTCCGTGTTTACTAGTCGCCAGTTCCAAATCACTGGATATGTCTAGGGATGGCAAAAAAGCCCATTCGGCCCGACGGCCCGGTCATACCTGCCTGGCCCGCCCATTACCTGGTCGGCCCGGCACTGTGATGGGCCAGGTAAGGTCAGGCATAGAGACAGGCCAGGCCAGGGTTGGGATTTTATCATAGCCCAAAGGCTACCTGATGGGCCTCTCTTTTTATAATATATGTGACTTCTAAAATATTTAGCGCAGCCCAACTCAATTCCAAAAATTAGAAATTTTATGTCTCCCCGTCTCTAAACTCTGAGTATGACCTAAACCTAGCCGCTATTTCTCTCTTTCTAAAAATCAAAAACCATCTCATTCACCAGTTCCCACCTGCGCGGCTGCGCCTTCCTCTGAGACTCCAAGTTCCGAAAATCAAAAACTGCCGATCTGCGCCTTTCTCCAACAAGCTTCACCACCGATCTTCTTATTTACTTCCGAGAGCCACCGATCTGCCCCGCCTCCAGTCATGCCCAATCCCGACTAACTACTCCGCCTCAGCCACACTAGCAGTCGCCGGATAATAGGTGTGCTTTTTGTTTCTTTTTCTTTTGTTTTCAATTTTATGAATTTTCCTCCTGTTATTGTGTTTTCCTCTTCACTGAGGTTGTCAGATATGAAGGATGGGTTTTTTTACAAGGAGCCCCTCCACTCTTTCTTTGGTTCACATATCGACCAGAAGGATAGTTGTTTTTAGTGTAGGGGTATTTAGGAATTTCAGTGGTGTTTTTTAAATTTCATAACTTATGCTTTTATTTATTTCCCTTTGAAAGATTCTGTAATTGAAAAATTAGATGAAGCAATAGAAGATACTTTTTAATATTGCTTTGGTATGTACCAGTTAATACTGGTACGCAACTGTTTGGTCATATGCAAATGTTTGTTATGTATCAGTTAGTATGTTCTTTAGTTCAATTCTCTTTTTTTTTTCTTTTTTTTTCATAGATAAAGGAGTCTCTGATCTGTAACATCTGTTATTAGATCTTTATATGATGTGCATTGAGCATGTAGAATAAGTAATTTTAGAAGCTAATTCATGATTTTTATAATCCTTCTTCTAGTAAGTTTCATTTCTTTTTATTTTCATCACTTAATTAGTTAAGTTTCATTGCCTTTTATTTTCACCACTTAATTAGTTAGTAAGAATAGCATCTGCACTTCTTAGTAATAAAAATTTATAGAATTTTGATAACTATAGGGGCTTAACTGAATGCTTCCTGACATATTCTTGTCAGATCCAGTTCCTACTAATGAACAATAAAAATTGATAAAAAGACAAGGATATGAATCCCTTAATATAGTTCATCTTTTTTATAAAAAATAATAGCTTTTGTTCTTTCCCATTTTCAACAGTCTTGCTGTTCATTGATTAGGAGAATGCCCTTTATTTCCATGATGTGTCCAGATGTTTAAGAGAATGCCCTTTAATCAGATTGTATCCTGCCTTGTGTAATCATGGTGCATATCTGAAATTTTTTAGGTTGTTGCTCATCAGTTCTTTTATTATTATTTAGTCTAATTTAATTACACATAATATAATCTGATTAAATACTCTTATTTTAGTAGGTAAAATGGCAACCCCACAAGAACAAGAGGCACCGGATATTGTAATGGCAACCATGCAAGAACCCACTGATCAAGAGGACGCAAACACTTCCCCTAGAGAGGGCTCTGCTGCAACACCCGTAGCAAGTGTCGGGACAAATGCGACACCGACAACAAGTGAGACACCGACCTCAAGTGCCCCTAATCAGCCTACTGTTGTGGACACATCTAGGCTAAAATCTGATGTGTGGGGGCATATGACAAAGAAGTGTATTGATGGAAAATACAAGGCGGTATGTAATTATTGTGGTGACAAACTTGCAGCAAACTCAAATAGTGGTACACGACACCTCAAATTCCACATAGAATCTTGTTTAAGAAAAAAACAGCAAACATTCCCAGTAGCTTTCCAAAAAATGTTAGTTACTAAAAAACTAGAGGGGAAAACTACCATAGCAAATTACACTTTTGATCAAGAAGCATGTAGAAGAACACTTGTGGAGATGGTAGTGTTGCACGAGCACCCTCTCTCAATTGTTGACCAAGTGGGATTCAAGGCTTTTGTCAACACCTTGCAGCCATTATTCAATTGTCCAACCCGTAATACTGTGAGAAGCGATGTTTTAAAACTATACAAGGAACAAATGAAGAAGACTATGGCCTTATTGGAGAGCAATCAAGGGAGAGTGGCTATTACAACCGACATGTGGACGGCAGACAATCAAAAGAAGTCCTATATGGCGGTGACGGCACATTTTGTAGATGATTCATGGAATCTACAACAACGATTATTAAGGTACTGAAATTAAGTGCTTTTAAATTTGTTGAATTCGCTGCTGAATTGTTAGGTGCTGAATTAGCTATTGAATTATTAGGTGCTGAATTAGTTATTGAATTATTAGGTGCTGAATTGTTAGGTGCTAAATTAGCTATTGAATTGTTAGGTGCTGAATTGTTATGCATAGTTAGGTGCTGAATTTATGTGCTGAAATTTAATTGTAGGTTCCAACACTTACCTTCTCCCCACACCATAGATGTACTTGCGGAACAATTGATGAATGTTTTTTTAGATTGGAATATAGATAGTAAATTGTCTACAATAACTGTAGATAATTGTAGTACTAATGATGGAGTTATTGAAAGTTTAGTCCATAAACTAGACGTTCAACAGCTCTTGCTAGGTGGGTCAGTTTTGCACATGCGTTGTTGCGCACATATCTTGAACTTAATCGTAAAGGATGGGTTAGATGTAATTACTCCAAGTTTAGAAAAAATCCGTGCTAGTTGTGTATATTGGTCCTCTACTCCTAAAAAAATTGAAAAATTTGAAGAGGCGACGCGGCAATTGCGTATTATCAATACCAAAAAATTGTGTTATGATGTGAAAACACGATGGAATTCAACCTATAATATGTTACAAATAGCTTTAACATATAAGGATGTTTTCTCTCGTGTGAAAATACGTGATACGCAATACAAAACCGTGCCTTCTGAGGCTGATTGGGAGAATGCCAAGAATATTAGTGAAAAATTAAAGATTTTTTATACTACAACAGAATTATTTTCGGGGACAAAATACACAACAGCCAACCATTATTTTCCAAACATTTGTGAAATAAGATTAGCTTTGCGAACTTGGTTGCAAGATACTAACCCAACTATTGCGAATATGGCATCAAGAATGATTGAGAAATTTGATAAATATTGGAGTAACATACACGTTATCATGGGTGTTGCCGCACTTTTGGATCCAAGGTGTAAGATGGCTGTCATAATCTATTACTATAAGTTAATTTATGGTAATGATTTTGAGAGCGAAGTTGGAAAAGTTGTTGAAATGAGCCGTCAATTGTTTCGCGAGTATCAAAGAAGAGTTGAGAAACCCCAAGATGAGGAACCACAAATGGAAGGGAAACAAGGTGGCGACCTCCCAATTGGTTTTCAGAGATTTGCCCACACTATGAAGAAAATGAAATTTGATAATACCACAGAGTTGGAACTTTACTTGGAAGAAGCATTGCTTCCAAGTGGGCCAGCATCCTTTGACGTGCTAGCTTGGTGGAAGTCTAATGGAAACAAATTTCCAACTTTGGGAACAATTGCTAAAGACATATACGCGATACCTGTTTCAACTGTTGCCTCTGAATCAGCTTTTAGTATGGGCGGGCGAATAGTTAGTCCACAAAGAAATAGACTTCATCCTTCACTTGTTGAAGCTCTAGCATGTGCACAAAATTGGTTAAGGACTGAATTTGAAGGTATAAATATTGTAGTTTCATTTTGTAGTATTTTAATTATATATGTTCGTATTTTAACTCTTAGTCGTTGTTTTTTCAGATCTGAGTAATGGTAATCCATTTAAGACATATTGTGATGATTTAGATGAAGGTGAAGATGGATGTGAAAATGCAACCGAAAGTGAGAGCTCGGCTACGGATAATAATGTTGAGGTATATATTTTTCTCTATTTTTTGTATAGTATGATTTTGTAATTTTATAATGGATTATCAATTGATCAATTGCAGGTAGAGGCTATCAGCTCTTGAAGTGAAGGTATCTGTTTTTGCTGCTGAATTAGTTGCTGAATTGGCTGTTATATTGGCTGCTATATTTGCTATATTTGCTATATTTGCTATATTTTGTAATTTGAATGTTATATTTGCTGAATTAGCTGTTATTGGCTGTTATATTTGCTATATTTGTTATATTTGCTGAATTGGGTGTTATATTTGCTATATATTTGTTGAATTAGGTGTTATATTTGCTAAATTGGGTGTTATATTTGCTATATTTGCTGAATTGGCTGTTAAATTTGCTGAATTGGCTGTTATAATCGATTGTTAAATTGCTGTTGTGAATATTTGAATGTTAAATTGTTGTTGGGGATATTTGGGGATATTAAATGAGACCAGGCATGGTTGGGCCAGGTCGGGTAAGGCAGCCCATGGGCTATGGCAGAGAACAGGTATGGTCGGGCCAGGCCGGGTAAGGCAGCCCATGGGCTGCGGCAGGCAGGCACAGGCAGGTGCAGGTTTGCAGAAAATGCCCACAGGCAGGCCGGGTATCAATTTCTAGGCCCATTATAATGGGCCAGGCAGGTCAGGTATAGAATTTTATCAGGCAGGCCGGGTATGGGATTGGTAAAATACCTGTGGGCTCGGCCCATTGCCATCCCTAGATATGTCGAGATAGAGAAAAATATTTTTAGCCGCAGCTAAACTGAGTCCGGATCCCCTAAACTCAAATTTTGAGTTTGGATCAAGATTATCCGATCAGCATCCGGATTAATTTTGTCTGAGATAGAATGTACGAAATCTCATTAATATTTGTATCAAAATAGAGTTCATAGTCCAGATTTTAATTTAAAATTTGAGTTACTTTAGGTGATATGAATTTGATTTCGTCCAATATTTTTCCGCTACTTCATTTTTTTTCTCGCACGCAGTCTTCGTATGCACAAGTTCATATTCTCTGAGAGATCTCGAACTTTCAATGTGAATATTGTGTTTTGAGATGTACATAAAAGATTTGAACAGTCCATATTTTTCAAAAATCAACTCAAAATTTGAGATACCTTAGGGGATACAAATTCGTCTCCGCATAATCTGCACCACACTCTAAATTCAAATCACTTGAGGTAACAAAAATGTTTAGGTTGAATCCGATTTGTCACGAATCTTATAGGGACCCGTGCATCACAGGCTTGGGAGGATGCAGACGAATGTGTATCACCCCTGGTACTTGAGGTGCAAGTTATAAATTTGGACCGTTCATTTAACATGGCACGAATCTCTAAGTAGACCCTCTGTAGTCTCAGTAGGTTTCAGATTGGGTTGGCTGCGATTAATCTAGATTGTACGTTTTTTCCATTGTATCTCATGTACCTAGGGGACACAAACTCAGATACAGACTTCCTGATCATACACTTCACCACTAACATTGAAACCGGTAGCACCATTAAATTACTTCTTGCACATATATTCTTTTTAGGCTGTGCTCCAAAACGGAGAGGGGGGGGACACCTCTTTAAAAGAAAGGAAGGGGAGAGATCGGGGGTGAGGCTCATCTCCGTACAGTGATTTTACACTCCGATTTGAAAGTGACGATCAAAAATCAATACAACGCTGAATTTTTCTTCTCTCAGACAATGCTCGTTCACATCTGCTCTCTCTCTAATTCTTTTCTTCTAGAGCAGATGAAACTGTCGGACAGGGACGGTCTGTCACCTCGCACATAATTCTCCTTTTCTTTTACTCTGCATCCCTCTGTCCGAAACACAGTATTAGATTGCAAACTAAAATTAAATATCGAGAGTGAATTTCATTTCAGGAGTTGAATTGGTATTTTATTAGTCTGAATGATTCGGCTTGATTTGAATACTATATGAGTTGGAAAATGAAAATTCGAGTTTGATTTCACTGTCGAGCTAAATTTGTCATTAGTTTATGTGGTTTTGTTTTCAATATTCTATTTCTTTGTCGTGATACCTTTTTTTTTCAGGTTCCTTTTCTTCATACAATTGGAACTTTGACATTCATTTTTTAATATTCCAATTTAGTTTTGCAATAATTGATGATATAATAAAAATTATCATTCGCTATAAGAAAACTTGTCACTTAATTTTATCAAAATTATCGCTTGGGTTGTGAAGTTAGTAGTGTTAAGCCTAGAGCCGTTCGGAGTTCCAGTAATTTCCCAATTTGTTTTCAATTTTATTCCTATAACACATCCATCAACAGTCAAATTCATGGAAAAATAAAAGATGGTCAAAGTGAATAATTTTTTTCACATCTCCACTTTCTTCTTTCACATAGGTAGGTCCCATCTTCACTCTCTCTCTTTTTCTTCAAACGCTGACACATTCTATATATAGAGAGCTACACTTTATATAACTTTTCATTGTGGGACAATTGTCGCTTTTCTAAAGATTCGGACTTAAATACATACATTTTTTACAGCATAGTAGTCTAATATATAGGTGAAAAAAATCTACAAAAATTTGTGTACAACATTTAACTTTTTTACATCTTTTTTGTAGAACATTTAATTATTTTTGATACAATTTGTTTTGTACATTTTCTTTGTACAGCGTTTAATTATTTTTGTACAATTTTTTAATTTTAAATATGTGCCACATGTTAATATTTAAATTTAAATAGAAATATTTATTTTAAAAATAAATTAAGATTTTTCACAACTGATCTCAAGGTACAACGAAGATCTAGCCATATCTTTTTATCACATATTTTGAATGTTTATTTGTTTATAAATATTTAACTTTTTTTTATAAATGTTTATATTTATAGTTTTATAAAATAATAATTATAACTAATGTGACATTATGTTATGATTTAATTTATAAAATAATAATAATAAAGAAAATTGTATTATTTATTTAATCCACTTATTTAATTGCATAATTTAATCTAGTTAATTAATAATGTTATTTTATAAAATAATAATTAATAAGTAATGTGATGTTATGTTATTATTTTATTTATTTATTTAATTGCATTATTGATATTTTATTAATAAAGAAAATTGTATAATATCAAATATTTTAGAAACAAAACTAAGATTTTTCACAATTAATCCCATTGTTCAACCGAACACTCATTTCAACACATTCTCATAATTAATTCTATGCGGACCCACATCCATGGGTTTCCATTTCCATCAAATCTCATCCCGTATAATTCTGTGACATCCGAAGATGCCCTTATCAAACTCAGTTTCATCGGATTTTGAGGTGTAAAGTATGGCCTAAATTATTGTTTGTTGTAAGCAAAATTATTACTTCACAGCTATTAAATCACCACTTGATTTTTCATATATAAACTATGACTGGTATGAATTAAAATAATGAGATGAGGAAATAAAAAAAAGTAACAAATGTATAGTGTGATGTGGAAATTCAGATTTAAAGTAGAAAGTGGATGTTTATAAACGTGAGTTGTTACGAAAATTCAAGGGTATCGAGTCAGCATAAATAAAGCGTGAAAGTAAGAAGTGTGTATCCCGTGCATGTCGTACCACATGGGATAGAATGAAGGATCGATCGGTCATAAAAAAAAGTTAGAATCTATTTCAAATATAGATAGGTCACTTTAAGATTTGTGTAATTTTACATTGAACGGTTCGGATTTAATCTCACGGCGATATGAATTTGATAGTCAGAGTTGTGTTGATTTGTTGGACAATCCTGCCTTTGAAAGGACAGAATTTTACACCTCTTCCCTGTTGGATTTGATGTTAATTTTAAACTTTCTAAATATAATTTGGGAGGAGGACAAATGGACAATAATGCCATATAATTGAGGCAAGTTAGCAGAGCTGGTCCAGAAATACTTAAAGACTGCTGGATGCCATTATGGCAGTTTAACGGCAGACAGCGAATACATAAAATGACAACGTGCAGATAGGTTTTCTTCTAAATTCTTTAAAATTAGGAAAGAGTTGCTCGGTGGCATCCACATTTTCACACTTGGAAGTACGCAACGACAATTCCATCAAGTTGTAAATGATTTAAGTTAATCCCGCCATGATTTAGGGACGGATATTAGCAGCGGCGGATCCAAGAAGAATCAGGAGGCACTTGCTTACTCTGGATTCATATATTTTTTAGACTCAGTGTTATTTTATACTTGTGTCTATTTCTTAATAGATATAATGTCTACTATTGGATTCTTGATTTAATTCAAGGTTCAGTAAAAGAAAATTATACAGAAAAGAAAATCAGTTCAGATTGATTCGTGTAAAAAAGAAAAAAAAGAAAGATGTCTGCTGCTAATAATATAAATATGTACAATGTCATAATAGTCACATCATAACTTGAATCACGTGTATTGTTGTGCTGTGATTAAATTTGGAAGGATGATTATAGCAAGTAAATGGTCACAACATGTTAATCACGCTGTGGCCATGGCAAGTCATGACAGGACGTGTTCAAACGTAACCGGTCACGTTTGTCATGTTTAATTAGTTTTTTTTTCACAATTTAGGTTAATTTATTTAATATTTATCATTCGATCAAGATCTAATGGTCTTAATTACACGTGACAATGTGTCGCGATCAAATTTATCATCACGTCACGTGAATGGTCACAGCACGCAACCGGCACACGTACCGTGACGGAACCGTGTCGTACCGTGACGTATCTGGTCGTACCATAATTTTTTGAGATCTCTATTCACTATTTCATTTTAATTCATCAGAAAATAATGTATTATTGTCAATATTTTATATCTATCCTTGATCAAAATCTTGAATCTGCCCCAAGATATTGGAATTATCCTTGCCCGCTGGACTATACCCAAAACATTCATATCCACATTATTCCTTTAATTTCTCAAAAAAAACATTATTCCTTTAACGGAGACAATTTTCTATTGGATAGCAATTAGCGTCTCTAGAAGGTCTATTGAATCTATTAAAGAAGAGTAAATAGAAAATATTTATTATACTTTTGAACTATTTTAGAAAGAAATATTTACTGATAAGATAAGACTAAATTATAACAAAATTATTATGATATTTTTTTTCACTAAAATATAAAAAAAAATAACATAACATAATAACTGTCGATAAAAAGGGGTGCACTGGGGTCCGGATCCCCTAAAGTAACTCAACTTTTGGGTTTTGGATTGAAACTGTTCGATTCGAATCCGTTGTTCGAGATCGTCTCGAGATTCAGATTCGTTGCTCGGGATGTGTGCGTTCCACTTTATATCTCGAACGATGAATTCAAATCGAACGGTCTCGATCCAAAATCCAAAAATTGAGTTACTTCATTGGATCCCAACTCGTGCACTAGGAGTAACCTTTTACTGTAGACAGATCAAATCCTTAGTAATTGCATACTGGCAGTGGTAGTTGCTCGATCAAAACCCAACGGCCCTGATTTAGCAGTAAGGTAAATGGGATGATCATGCGGAGACGATACCGCACTAAATCGATTAACTCGGTTGAAGACGACATTATAATGGAATTCGTATCCTCTGCCTTTAACTCAAACTAGAATTTGAGTTAATACAGCTGAACCATCCAATATGTTTTAAATTTTGTACGAATTAGATCTGCACTAATATTAAATAACTCCGAATTGATTTACTTTAAATTGAGACGACCGAAATACATTAACTTGAAAAGATTCTCAGAGAATACGTGTTCATGATAATGATGACATGGCATGGGTATGATCAGTTACCTTCGGAAAAAGAAAAACATGTGAAAGGCCTGCGAGTTCCTGCAACGTGTCTAACAATTATTGGACGAGTCACCGTCACAATGCAGCTTCATTTCAGCCGCTCACGCTAGGATGAACGGACGAGATGCACGACCATTCAATGAGCTATCTCTGGTCTTCCACCTATCTAGTCTAGATTTCCTAGTTTTAAATAAATCTTTTAAAGCGGTGTGGTTGATTCGTTGGAATTACTGTTTGCTGTTTTGTGAAACGTTGCTTATCAAACCAAGAGGCGACAAGTTGACGTGGCGCTCAGTGCGAGGAGGATGTGACTGGCGAAAGAAACGGGGATGTGACGACTTATTACGACAACGGATAATCTGGTTCGGACTTCGGAGTTGGGCGTGAAATTAAGATCCACATCCATACTCCGGCCTTTTATTACATTATAAGCTCAGGTAACAGACCTGGGCCTTTATTCACTTATTGGGCCGAGGTTTCTGTTCCACAACTTTTTGGTGTTATGATTTGATTTTTTTTATATTGTAACACCACACCCCAGTTAGTTAAAAAGGAAATGACAAATATAGTAATTTTTTTTTTTTGATGGGGACAAATATAGTAATAGCCAATGCATGATGTTCCACGACTATCTAGCAACAAAATCAATTGCAAAATATTTACTATTCGACTATTAATTTCCGGATAAAGATTTTTTTAATTAATCTTGCGATATTAAATAATAATAATAATGGGTCCAGATCAGACCAGATCAATGATGGGCCATTTACTTAAACCAAGCCTACACTCGGTCTTTTGCATTTAATGTACACCGTTACTAATTCAGCAACGGTACTGAACCTACTGTTTCAAGCTCTCTACTCGGTCCTTGATACCTTATCACTCTCCTCCCGCCTCTCTAGTCCCTTCTTACCACAGGCGCATATAACCTGCTTCTCCGGCTATTGTCGGGGACCAGATCGATCAATCTCAGCCGTCGGATCGTGAATAGCGAAGATGAACGACGCAGATGTCTCGAAGCAGATACTGCAGATGGTGCGGTTCATCCGCCAGGAGGCCGAGGAGAAGGCCAACGAGATCTCTGTCTCCGCTGAAGAGGTTCTCTCTCTCTCGATCTCGTGGTCTAAGATCTAAATAGTAAATACGCCTTTGTTTTGAGTACCAGGGTCTTATTAATTACATATATATTTTATGATCTTTAGCTCCCTATGATCAAATGTTTAGGATCTACTTGTGCTCTCCTTTCTATCACCAAATTAAACAAATTAACTAGTAAATAGTTCAGGAAAATTGAGGCAGCCGGTTTAAAGTCCTCCAAACTCCATGTTGTTATATTCTGTCTTTTTTCTTTGGAGATGCGGAGTTTTCCTGATATTACTGCGAAATTAATATATTTAGACTTCAGATCTTTTATTGTCTTAATTTTTTTAATCAATTGCTGCAGTGATCTCACATATTGTGACAATTCTGATTCCAACTAGTGAATTATGGCATCGGTAATTCAGTTTATTATCTTTCGAGTGTGGGGATTCATTAAAAAGTTTGCACATGTCTTTTAAGACCAAATTGAGCTTTGAAATACCTACAGTTTCTACATAAATTGAGTAACTAAGCATGAGAAATACCTTGTGTTACTGGATTTTGATTGTTCTCTCTCTCTCTCTCTCTCTATTTGCTTGGAATTTTGTAGGAATTCAATATAGAGAAATTACAACTGGTAGAGGCTGAGAAGAAAAAAATCAGGCAAGAATACGAGAAAAAGGAGAAGCAAGTTGAAATTCGCAAAAAAATGTATTAACTTTATCCATCTCTTCTAGTTTGTTTATTTTCATTCTTACCTATAACTGAAATGTATAAATTCAAAGCAGTTTGGTCAGATTAATTTTTTAACCCAACTTACCATGGTCACCCATTCCTTGTTACTTGGAAGTTCAATTTAGCCTTGATTTGCCCTGAGTCGAGTTCCATAATTTTTAGTTTATCTTTGTATTACTTGTAGAGCCCATAACTCATTCATGGCCTTGGTTTTCCTCAATGATGCTAGCCATTGATCCAAATGTATTCATTGTAGCTTTCTTTTGGCATTGAGTACCATACAATTCTGTAATTTCATTTATCAGCTTTTGTTTGTTAGTGATGCAATGTTGCAATTAGACCCGCTTGTAGGCATAACACTTACTAAAGAGGGTGTTTGGTATTCCTCTAGATATAAGAAAGAAAATATATTCCATAAGAAAATTGACGAACACAAGTGGAATAGAGTGGAAAATGGCCAAGAAACATTGGAATATTTTGTTCCAAATTTTCCCACCTTTTCTTACAGATAATAATTGAAATTTATTTTTAGATATTAAATAATTTTAGTACTGAATGCTTTCCTAATTAATAACAAAGTTTTGGTATATTCCAATTATTACTTTTTATAATGTTAATTTATATTATTTTTGTTGTTGTTATTTATTATTCATTATATAATAATCACCACCATAAATATAATATTAAGAATATTATCATTCTCCTGATATTATTTTAAAAATCATATCTTCGTTCGCCCAAACTAGAGGTACCAAACAGAATTACAAAAATTAGAATAGAATGGAAGAAGAGCTCTTCCAGGAAATCTCTTCTTCTAATCAATTAAGCAATCTATTTCCTCTTATTTGGGCTTTGTTCCAATTAAGCCTCAATTTAGCTTATAGCAATTATTGGTTCTTTCTTGGTCCCTCTTTCCTGATTTCTAACTTTTTCCTTCTTTTTTAAAATTTATTTCCAACTGTCAGAGCATACTTGATGCAATTGAACCTAACTTTGCATCAGTAACCCTCACCTTTTGCTATCATATCTTAACCAAAGCAAACATAACCTCAGCTTATTACAAGTGATTGGTACCTAAAATGCTCATGCATCCTTTACTTCTCATATATGTCCTTTTCTTTACTTTTCAGTGAGTACTCCATGCAACTGAATGCATCAAGAATAAAAGTGCTTCAAGCACAAGATGACTTGGTGAATGAAATGAAAGATGAAGCAGTGAAGTCTCTTGTGAACGTGAGCAAAGGCCATCATCACTTGCTCGAGTTCCTCCATTTTGGTCACCATGAAAACTTTTACAGAGACCTCATCAAGGACCTCATTGTTCAGGTAATAACGTATGTTTGCTCATTGAGTCATAGTTTTAGTTTTATGTTGGCCTAGTTTCAACGGTAGACTTTTATTTGTTTTGATCCTCTTCTGCTGTAAACTATAAAACTGGAGGGAGGAAATTGTCCATTGTTCAATTTCTTATGAGTTGGGCTATTGTGCTTCATGAAGTAAAGGGCATGCTTTACTTCACGCCCATATCTTTGTTTCTGAAGTCTAGAAAATCGATCCAAACCATTCAACATGATTTTCATATTGAAATGTGCTTGGAGACCAAATTTTACACTTTTTTTTGGAAACTGTGTACTATGTTTTAGAATTTTTTAAAATTACTGTTTTTCAGAAAATTCTGAACCATTAAAAAACAGTTAGTTTCAAAATTCTAAAATACAGTAAAACAATTTTCAATGAAATGTAAAATTTGGTCTCCTAGCACAATTTAATACGGAGATCAGGTTGAACGGTTCGGATTGACTGTTTGAACTTTGAAATCACAAAATATGGATGTGAAGTAAATTATGTGCTTTACTTCATGAAGCACAATAGCCCAACTCATTTCTTATTAACTCTATATTTTTAGGTTTGTTAATTAATCCTGTCAGATTCTGATTCCGTGATTACTTAATTCAGAGCTTGCTGAGGTTGAAGGAACCGGGTGTATTACTAAGGTGCCGCAAGGAAGACAAGCACTTTGTGGATGAGGTAATAGATTCAGCCAGGAGAGAATATGCTGAGAAGGCGAAAGTTGCTCCTCCCGAGGTTTTTGTTGATGAAGATGTCTATCTTCCGGCTGGCCCTGATCACCATCACTCCCATGGTCTCATCTGGTATCTGCTCCCAACAAACTGCAATTTCATATTTTTAATTTGGTTGTATTTGAGATAGAGGTAGAGATATTAGTTAGCGTACAATGTTGGAGATAATTAGGAATGCAGGAGTGGTAAGTAGATGTAATAGAGATTATTTGCTGGAATAGTAGTAGATCTGAGAGAATAGAGAGAGTAAGTAGATCTGGAGGAATAGTGTAATAAGATAGTGTAATAGGATGCTTTATTCTGGGTGTAGGGAAGAATTTAAAAGGAATAGGAATGATGCAGATATGGAATAGAGTGGAATAAAGAGAGTTTAGACTAGAATAGAGAAGAATAGAGACTTATTTCTGGAATAATTTTTTTTCCTTTTTTTTATAAGATGAAATAGAATTAGATTGTCGGCATAATTCCTGGAATAGGCATTAGCCTTATTTCAGCATTATTCCTGCTCCGATAGCATAAAGGATTTTAGTGAAGAGGGTCTTGTATTGATCTTTGTATCTTGATTACAATTACATGATGCCTATTTATAGGCTTGATTATGGTATAATCCTAAACATCTCCACTAATCATCTCCTGCCTATCACTCTTGTATTCCTAATTTTCTCCCACACTGTACACTCACTAATATCTCCAATATATATCTCTATCAATTTGATATGTTTTAGAAATGGATCTCAGAACTGGCCAATTAATCAACTTTCTTTAGCTTTTTTTTTCCTTTTTTTATATTGGAAAACTCTTAGTTGCATAGTTGGGTCTTTAATTAACCTTGACCCTTGTAGGAAAATAAATCAGTTCTCATAATGTGATGCTAGTGTGTATGTGAATCATCAAAATTGATATCTTGCTTGTGCAGATATTTGATGTCTTTGCATAAATTGCTTTCAAGAACAATTATACACACAGCTAATATTGTGCGCATGATATCTATTTTCTAATTGTTTCTATTTTTGTTATTAAAGCTCTGGCGGTGTGGTGTTGGCTTCGAAAGATGGAAAGATTGTGTTTGAGAACACGCTTGATGCACGGCTTGAGGTTGTCTTCCACAAAAAGTTACCTGAGGTATCTTCTTCTTTGCACTTTCTAGCATGCATTTCTTTCTCATTATTGCGGCAAGCTGTCTAAATGCCCGACATTAGTTTCTTTGGAACTCAAGAAAATCTACAATTTACAAAGAGCCCCACATAATTAGAAAGTTTAACAATACCCCCCTTCATTACTTATATTTGCAAATAAAAGAAACTCTTATGCATTACTAGTTTAAAAAGAAATGAAAGTTACTGTACCTGTAGTTAGACTCTAACCTCGGGTACTGTACTTTGGCAATTTTGTTGACTATTGGATGACTATGAAATTAATCCTTGCAGGAATATATGAACCTTCTTTCAGTTATCTGCAATAGTTTAGAATAAATAGATAGATTGAACTTAATTTTGTGAAGATTATATTTGGAACTATAAGATGCTGTATCATCTCCTTCATGAATTATGTTCCATTGTGTTGCTCATAACCACTTATATAATGAATAATTAAAGCCTAACTAATTGCTGTAACTTTTCTAAATTTCACCAACAATGGAGTTCTGATGTGAATTCTCTGACAATTTAGGGGCTTTTTGGCAACACTTATAATTGATGCTGGTCGCCTTCTTATTTTCTTAAATATTGTTTGCTACCGAGCTATTATAATCCAGTTTTTGCTGAGCTCTTATTATTTCTGCTGTAGATCCGGAAACTTCTCTTTAGCAATATTGCGGAGTGATCATCAACTGTGTCTTTGAGAGCACGGCATGTTGCAGTATATTTATTGTACGTAAAATTGTTCGTAGTTCCTCGTACTTGTAGAACATTCTTTGTTTTATCTTGTTGAGTTATTACCGAACACAATCTCTTGAAGCATGAACCTATTTGTGTTTAATTATATTATGTCAATTGGAGTATATTGTACTGGAGTAGCTACAAGCAATAAAAGAGCGGACTATGTATTCTTGTTTCCCTTGATTGTTTGTAACGTAGGTGATATTGGTCATGTAATATATGCAATTTTTGTACTCATTTAGAGCTGTAAGAGCTGTCTTGTTACGGTTTAAGGAGATGACCCAAACGTACCAAGGTAATTCCCATATAATCAGAATAATGTTTAGTATCTACTGATAAATAACTTTTTGCTAACGAATGCTCGGCACTAGTAAACAATTACTATGTATACGGGTACACCGAACCACATGCAAACACTATTTTCAATTAGAATAAAACACTGGTACAGGGGAATTCGTATCCTCGGAGATATCTCAAACTTTGCATGACTTTATGGAAAATCCCAACCGTTTAAATACGTTTGTACGAATCTCAAAGTACACATAATACTGACCCCTACATCACCCCCGATTAGGCACCGGACACGTCGGTCACGTAAAAGTTGAGATATCTCATAGGATACGCACTGAAAACAGGGATTTTCAATAAATCTAAAGAAATAATAAAAAAATTCCAAAAAATGTAAAATTTGGTCTCCAAACACATATTAATATGGAGAACAAGATGAACGGTTCGGATTGACTGTTGCATGGAGAGGCTCTATGCTATGCATAGCATGCTAGCATATTATATATATATATATATATGAGTAAAGCTAGGGTGTGATGTGCTCACCAAAAGAGTTTGGTGAGCACAACTCCAAAAGTTCTTCGGATCGACTTCAAACTCCAAATCCAAACCGTTGAAATCCATGTGCTTCATGAGTGATGTATGTGCATGCAAAATTTTGAAAGTTTTGAGTTTATTTGCTACACGGTCAAGCGGTCAAAGAAATAATAAAAATTGACTATAGAAAACAACTTATAAATTAACTTAATAAAATGTTCATTTCTTTGACCGCTTGACCGTGTAGCAAATGAATTTGAAACTTTCAAAATTTTGCATGCACATGCATCACTTATCAAGCACATGGATTTCAACGGTTTGGATTCGGCGTTTGAAGTCGATCCGATTAACTTTTGGAGTGATGCTCACCAAACTCTCTTGGTGAGCACATCACACCCTAGCTTTACTCTCTCTCTCTCTATATATATATAGAGGTAGGCTAATAAACAATCGATTGTTTCTAGCCTCCCGTGCAACCAAGTCGTTTTTTAATTTTAAAGTCCAAATGATCGATCCAAACCGTTAGATATGATCTCCATATTAAAATGTGCTAGGAGACCAAATTTTACATTTTTTTGGAATTTTTTTACTATTTATTAAGCCACTTTGAAAATCGCTGATCCAACGGTAGCTTCTGATTTTACTGTTTGGTTAAGCCACCGTTGGATCAGCGATTTTCAAAGTGGCTTAATAAATAGTAAAAAAAATTCCAAAAAATGTAAAATTTGGTCTCGTAGCACATTTTAATATGGAGATCACATCTAACGGTTTGGATCAATCATTTAGACTTTAAAAATTGGAAAATGACTTGGTTGCATGGGAGGCTAGGAACAATCGATTGTTTATTAGCCTACCTCTATATATATATATATATATATATAGAGTTAGGCTGGGGTGCTATGGATAGCATAGTGGCCTCTATGCTACGGCTCAATATTCGAGTTTTCAAAATCCAAACGGTCGATCCGAACCGTTCATCTTATTCTCCATATTAATATCTGCTTGGAGACCAAATTTTATAATTTTCTGAATTTTTTTACTATTTATTAAGCCACTTTGAAAATCGCTAATCCAACGGTTTTACTGTTTTGTGCAGCCACCGTTGGATCAACAATTTTGTAAAATACTTAATAAATAGTAAAAAAATTCAGAAAAATGTAAAATTTGGTCTCCAAGCAGATATTAATATGGAGAATAAGATGAACAGTTCGGATCGACTGTTTGGATTTTGAAAACTCAAATATTGAGCCGCAGCATAGAGGCCACTATGCTATCCATAGCACCCCAGCCTAACTCTATATATATATATATATATATAGATGGGCTATGGTGCATTGCAATGCATGGAGGGGTTTGTGCATTGGACCATAAATCTAAAATTCAAAATCCAAATGGCCGATCCAAACCGTTCATCTTGTTCTCCATATTAATATGTGTTTGGAGACCAAATTTTACATTTTTCTGAATTTTTTTACTATTTATTAAGTATTTTACAAAATTGTTGATCCAACGGTGGCTGCTGATTTTACTGTTTTGTTAAGCCACCGTTGGATCAACAATTTTGTAAAATACTTAATAAATAGTAAAAAAATTCAGAAAAATGTAAAATTTGGTCTCCAAACACATATTAATATGGAGAACAAGATGAACGGTTTGGATCGGCCATTTGAATTTTGAATTTTAGATTTATGGTCCAATGCACAAATCCCTCCATGCATTGCAATGCACCATAGCCCATCTCTCTCTCTCTCTATATATATATATATATATATTTGGTTTCTTTTACATATTATATAGACTTATGAGAATCATCTACACACTTTTCTTTCACTAAATAATATTTAACACTATTATTTAACTCGTCTATTTTCTAGATATGAATTTATAATTCCCATGATAAACTAGAAGACCACAAACATTAACTTCAACATAGAAGACTACAAATATTAATTTTAAAAAGAAAGACCAAAAGCATTAATTTCAACATGCATCTAGGCTTTTACACGTAGCGAGACACCCTACTGAGTAATTAGAAGGATTGTCGTCAGGGATAAGATAGGCAAGTGTATTCCATCCAGTCCCTGTAAAATTATTCTTTCCGGTATTGAGCTGGAATGGTGCGATATTTTTGAACTCCAATGCATTAGGTATGTTTGGTTGCAATGAGAATAGACTATTATTAAGAACAAGCTATTCAGAACAAGTTATTTGGTGTTTGGTTGAATTAAAATAATTAGAATAGAGAATCAAATTTGTTTCTTATTAGAACCAACTATTCTCACAAAAAGTTGGAACGAGTTATTTTAATAAAACAAATACTTATTTTAGCTATTCTAATATTTAAAGATAAAAGACAATACTTTTTGTTTAAAAAAGTAAAGTCACTTATTTATGTTCAAATTAAAGACAAAAAATTTGTGTAAAAAAGTAAAGTCACTTGTTTATGTAAAAAAGTAAAGACAATGTTTTTTGTGCCAATTCAACAAGAGACATTTGGCAAATGAAATTAACTTTCGAGAAACCAAGGATCCCTTTGAAATTGCAAGAGAAGAAAACTGTTTATGTTCTATTGTAGAGATGGCTGCACAACCATTTCCAATCTAATTATATTCGCTAAAATGATAACCTGAGGAAAAAGGTTTAGTATTGGTAAATCTATAACAAAACGGTGACGAGTGCTGTATGTAATTTATTTACAGAAGTAATCCAATTCTCAGCAGAAAATGGCGTGGGCTAGCAATCCAAATTTTCTTATGTTTTCTTCAATTAAGAAAGGGAACCATGCTACAAATTCCCTCCAAAAGTAAAGCTATAGAAGAAAAAGGGAATCACATATCCACTGATCCACAGAATTCAGAAAGTGTTTTTTATCTAGTTCAACTTCTATTCTTTTGAATTCTATAGAATTCTTGAGCAATTTAGTTAAGGTCATTGACCACCTTGATGACAAATCATTACCAATTTTGGTGCAAAACAAGTTGGTTAATCCCCTCAATCAAATGATCTAACAAAAAACGACATTATTACTTTTCTGCTTCATATACAAAGCGGTTAAAAAAAAAATTGCTCTCAAAAGATATAAAACATTATTTGCTTTAATCATAAGAATCTGCTGAAAAATGGATGGTGTTTAAAAATTATCTCTGCATGTCCTGTTCAGAAATTAGGGTCCACCAAGTATAGCATTTTCAATATCCTCTCTGCTTAATGCATAATTGAACTTCCTCTCTACATCCTTCTCTAAATTACCAGGCCCACTTTTCAGGTACCTGCTTTGCCAAGAAAGTATGATCTTATAAGATAAATATCTGCTTTAAAACTAAGAATTTCATATGTATTACCCTAGACTCTGGCATTCTTATGCTTTGATTTTGTTATTTGGGGCATATCTGATTCAATTGTAATTGTTGTACATCTGCTTTACTTCAGTTCTTGCTGAATAGGAACAAAAACAGACCTATATCTAGTTGATACATCGGAGACTAGGTTAGATAAAATCGAACAGAATGAATCAAGTACAATGTCTGGAGCAAATAAATGTAACTTATTAGTCCCACAATCCAAATATAACAGTCTCTGTGGTATGCAAAATTCTGTCAGGTAACAGACTTGACTGTATTGCGAAATCATGTTGTAAAGGATAATTTTGGGATGGAATCCCAAATTTTCTGTCATAATTGCAACAACTCTACAACTATAACATGCAATCTAATCCAGTTCAATATGGACCGGTCGCTTATTAACAAAACATTGAGTAAATCTAATCCAGTTCAATATGGACCGGTCGCTTATTAACAAAAAATTGAGTAAAATAGCACTGCCGAAATTAACAAATTACAAGGTGCAATTTATAATCCATCAAGGATTGAAAACTAAGAAACCAAACAATTTCTATCTAACTGTTTGATTTCACCATATGATACCGGCAACGGACTTGAAGTGTTCAATCAATTGACACAAAGAGAAATCAATCAAAAAGTAATTACCGAATATATATATCCGTGATATCAAGATAAAGCCTGGCGTGCCAATTTGGATTCTCAATAATCCACGCTGATCGATCTTCACGGCTCTGATAAAACCCTAAACTTCTCAACCAAGCCTCGATGCAAGGCAAGCTATGCAAGTACATAGGCTCCGTCTTGTCTGGCAGCTTGTTCAGCCATTCCTTCCATCCCTCCGCCTCCATTGGAGCCGGAGACGGAGAGGCGGAGCATCGTGGGGTCACATTTCTCTTTCCTCTCCGGTTTAAGCCCGTGACCGTAATTCTCTTATCAACGGATACCAGGGATGAGGTTTTGAGGCGACGAAGGCAGAGAAGAAGAGGAGAAGTTGCAATGGATGATGACATTCTTTTCTCTCTTTCGAGTGATTTCAGATAGTGCTGCTGGTAGAAATAACTGGGCTTATAAGAAGTTGCTATTGGACTCTTTTACATGCATTTTGGGCTTGCATTTAGATAGGATCAATTGGGCTGTTTTCATGAATTCTTATCATTGGTTTTTATTCCCTCATATAGAAAAGGATGAACAAATTGGGCTTGAATTTACCGTTTGAACCCTCAGGTATACAAGCCGATATTAGACACCACAGTAGTCAACTAATCAAATTTTGGGCTATATAAAAAGAACCTAAACAATAATTATTGCATGCATGCAAATGAAAATTTCTCGGTATTTGTCATTTTAATTTTGATAACACGAATAGCGGGAGCATGTTGTGATTGTTTCCCAGTAACGTTCGATGATAACTAGGAGTGTCAATGGATACGGTACGGATCGAGTGGAGACATTTTTATTATCATACTCATTAAAATTGATCTTACTTATACTCTATTTTTACTCATTACAAATTGATCTTAATATTATCGGATAACAAAATGGTAGCGGGTGAATAACGGATAATACTAATATAATAATTAGTTTTATTATATTTTATAAATACAATATCAAAAACTTATTCATTTCACACATATGTAATTATATTACTAAAACTGTATTAAAATTATAATTAAGAATAATAAGACCTACGATTGAGCCTCAGAGAAAGCCGTAGAGTGCAGATTCACGGTACATATTACAAATTAATCAAGTTATCTAATTGAATTAGCTTGTCTAGCTTTGTTTTTAATTATTTATCATGTGTTTTTGTCTAACTTGTCTAGGTTCATGCTACAGTAATAAGATCAAAGATTGAGATCACATAATTTAACTATGGTACTGTGCTGGCATATAAATATTTTTTTTATCAAAATAAACAGAAAATTTACATTCTTAGTCATCATTCGAAACTATTATATTACTCTTTATGATCTTTTGTAGATGACATTGAAATCACTGAGGGTTTGATTCACCTACATTTACATATGAGAATGGAACTGAAGCTATTTATTTTGTTTCACTCGATAAGTCAATTTCCAATGGTGTACTGTTGACGGTACCTTTATCTAAATTAATGAAAAAACACATATTCATGGGATAAAAAAAACATACTTATAGTGTGTGTGGTTGTCTTCTGTGAATCTGTGATTCCGTTTCAATTCAAATTTTGAATTTTGAAAACAAGATTGACATGGAGGATTGAAGTAGAAAGTTGAATTGACACTGAATAAATTGAAGTGGAACCAGATTTTTTGCATATTACACTTTCCATTCCTACGTTGGAGTAAAAAGGAAAGAAAACAAAAACCGAAGGAAAACTATATCAATTATCAAAGATACAAGACGAGCAGTTTTAGGAGCACTGAAATGGTCATTACCTATGCCTAGGGGTGTCAATGGGTACGATATGGGGAGGGTGGAACCATTTTCATACCCATACCCACTAAGAATTGACCTTACCCATACCCTACCCATACCCGTTAAGAATTTGTCTTACCCTACCCTACCCATACCCGTTATGATTAACGGGTAACGAAACGGTAGTGGGCGAATAACGAAAATACCAATATAATGGTTCGGACAGCATATAGTCAATTTTGTCATTTGTTACATTATTTCTTCTAACATTTCATTCCATCTCATTCAATTATATATTAAATAAATATATTCATAGTATAACCTTGAGAAAGCTGACATGTAATGCAAAATTCAGACGCTAACACCTGAGCTGACATTAATGGATTACTTATTTAGACCAAACAATACATTATTGCCAGAAAATAAGGTGATGATATATTTTCTTTGAAACATGGAATATTTTCATTTGTAGAATTGAGAAAAAGACAATAACGATGAATAAGAAAGAAAACAAGGAAATGAATTCGTTAATATATATGTCTGTAGCGTTGATACAGGTATACAACAATATGAAAAGAAGAAAAATAAATAAATTAGATATAATATTGATATATTTATATATAATATATTTCATATAATTACCCATTACCCAATGGGTACAAAATAACCTTTATCCGTACTCATACCCATTTATCTAACGAAAAAAAATCTTTACCCATACCCATACCCAATAAACTAACGAAAAAAAAACCTTACCCATACCCGTCTTATCGAATACGATACGGGTAGAGTAAACGGGTGTCATTGACACCTCTACCTATACCCATATATAGAATTTTAGATTTTATAATTACCCTATAGGATATCGGGTATGAAATGGTCATTACCCATACCCATATATATCCATTTGGTTAACGAATTTTTTTTCTTACCCATACCCAATAAACTAACGAAAAAAATATGACCCATACCCATCTTATCAAATACAATATGGATCAGATAAACTGCTAGAAAGATACCATTGACACTTCTAATCTCTAATGAGAACGCTCTATGGACCCCACATGATAAATAATTCTAGAATATTTTCTTAAAATTGTTTTGAAACATGCATATTTTTTTTTTTTAAACTTTAGAAAAATAATATTATTGTTACCGTACTACCTATAAAGTTTGGCACCCTTCAAATGCACTCAGACTTTTTAAGTATACATTTTCCAACATGAAATATGCGTATTTTACTATGGATAAAAAAATATGTTCAAGGCAGTACAAAGGTAACATATTTACAAGTTAGTTATAAGTAGAGATTTAAATGAGCCGAGTTTAAACGAGTTACATCTAAATCGTACTCAGCTCATTTAATAAATAAGCGAGTCAACTCGAGTTGGGATAATAATAATGAGTTGTAAAGTCAACTCGTTTATATCTCGTATAACCCAAGTCCATAAGATAGTCCATGAGACAATTCAAATTTAGCTCATCACCAACTTATGAAATTACTTGTAACTTGTTTATAGCTCATTACCAACTTATTTATAGCTGACTCTTGAAATTTATTGTGGCAAATTTTATATAGCACTGTGACTCGAGTTGTTAATGAGCGAGTTAATTATGAACAAGTCAGTGAATTTGAACATTTTTGTACAGCCCTAGTTACAAGCCCCGTTCAAGAAAAAACGAAGAAGCAAATTTAAGAAAATCCATCAAACGTGACGGAAACAATTGCAGGGGCCACGTCACAGAAAGGAAAAGACAACTCAGCAATGTAGGTCTCTGTATTTAGTACGGTGTACAGCTCTACGCAATAGACCGACGCTGTCTCGTCTCATACCAGAATAGAACCTGTTCGCGCTGCCACCGGTAGAGTACAGAGCTACTAATAAAAAATGGTATAGTATTAGTAGAGAGCTCGTACCAGTTTGCGTGGAGTATCAAGTAATTATTTCGTATGTCACCCAACGCCAGCAGGTCAGGAGTAAATGAGAAATAGAGAGATGAAAATTCAGGTTCTGTGTTGCTGCCTCATGCATATAACCTCTCCATTTGCTTCCATGACTGGATCAATCCTTTTCCAATTCGTATTACATTCTGAAACAACTTTGTTGTTTCAACGAGTGGTGCAGGGACATGCCCAGGATTTTTGCCAGAAGACATAAATTGAATTCAAATAGTTTTTTTAGGGTCAAACTCATTAGTTAATTAGATATTAAAATAGTGACTTAAGCAACAAAATACTAAAATGCTATTTTAAAACAGATAGTGAGATTTTAGCTAAGGCTTGTTTGAATCGGATGCCGCCTACTGATGTTGATTGGAGAGCTTTCTCGGAGGTGTTCTATTGCTGGAAAGCCTTCAAGGCAAGACCAGCGTACAGTTGCATGCATGTTGAGAGAAGTCAAAATGATTTGGCTGACTATCTCGCCAAGAGGGGCAGACTAGAAGGATGGAGTTACAAAGGGTTCACCTTTCCTTTGTTTAGATAAAGAACTATTATGTTTTTCTTTTTGAGTCACCTAGTGCTATTATAACAATCCTGTAATGCTACGTTTTTGTGGTGATTATCAATAAATGCCTACGGGCTTTGATTGCAAAAAAAAAAAAAAAAAAAAAAAAAAAAAAAAAAAAATTTTCAAGTTATATCAATGTTGAAGCTAATAAATACACATGACTACTCTCTACTGACGCTATTAGAATTCGTATCCTCTGCATTAACTCAAAAAGGAATATTTTGAGTTAATGCATATGAACTGTCCAATTGACTTTAAGATTCGTATGAATTAGATTGGTACTAATATTAAAGACTTCCTATGTTTTAGGTGAGGGCCGGATAGGCATTGTTTACAATCGAATGGCCGATATGTATTAACTCAAAAGATACTCTTTTGAGTTAATGTAGACGATACAAACTCATGCTATTAAGGTCTTGTGATACAGTATATTGCTGTTAGAGGCAAATTAATGCTAAATTAGAATAGTGATTAGTTTAATAGTAATTTTACAAGGTATACAAAATTAGGAAATTCAAATCATATCAATATTGAATTCAATTAAATTTATTCTAATTCAAATTCAAGTAAATTAGAATCGAAATAAAATTACAAAACTAGGAAAGAACGAAATTTACCATGAGATTGGAAAAGAGAAAAAAAAATTAGTTTCACGAGTTGGGACTTCGAGTAGGCGTGGCTGCTGGATGCGCAAAGCGACTTTCCTTCGTCACTTCGAGTCAGAGAGAGAGAGAGAGAGGGGCGTGCCGTGTTTCTTTTTTTTTCTTTTTTTTCTACAATTTTTGTTTTTGTTTTTTTGAAAACCGGATAGTAACAATTTTTTTTTTTTTTTCTTTTTTTTCAATCAGAGAGGTTGCGCATGAGGTTTTCGTTTCCAATCAGAGGGGCGTGCAGAGTATTTTTGTTTTGATTTTACAGAGCCGAAGGAAGAGAGCGACAAACTCAGCGACAGCGAAATTAGGAAACATGTTTTTTTTTTCAGCCAACGATGCGTTTTCAAGGCCCAACACTTTTTTTTTGTTTTTTCAGGCCCGTTCTTTCTATTTCTTTATGGTTGGGTTTACTGGGTCTAAGCAAGGGCAGGTTCATTTTCAAAGGGGACAAAAACTAACTGTGTTTATTTTTAATAGTAAATTCTAAAATTCAGGAGAGAGTTGTCCCCTCTGGAACACTGTGGGTTCACTCCTGGAGTAATCTATCTTTCTATCCTTTCTCATATGGTTCAATTGTAATGTGAAAAAAATTTATATGGATATTCTTATAATAATTATAATAATGAAATGGTAGGGTTCGAATAATCTAAGGATTGAAATAATTGTCTCATAACAAAATATATGCATTAGGATTCCAAATAACATATACCGGACCCTTTGGTGGTACTACTTTTGGGGGTTAGAATCAAATCCTCAAGGAGAAAAAGGTGTTGAGACAAAACCAGCTGTAATTTACGAAACCAAAGTAGTTCTTTCTCGGGACGAGCTTATCTCCCGTGCCACTCGAGTTGCACCGGAACTCGACATGCTCTTGCATCGGTACTTGCATCCTCGTTTGGTTTGTCTTTCTACAAACAAAGCCTCCATCTCCATACCACCTAAACCTTTATTTCCACTTAAATGCACCATTTTAATATATAACGCCGTGTATAATGTTTGACCTTTGGAACGGCCGAAGCAATGACCAAACGATGACACAAATCATAGACTTGTAGTTCACTATATTCATTTATTGCAGAAAAATATTAGATCTTTCACAAATATTTTTATAGTACAACTGCACATTTATTTGAAACGTTCTTAACTTCTTATAATTATTCCGGTTATTCTAGCTGTGAGTATGGATTTCTGTAAATTTATTTGAGAGTTTGATCCGTATCCTTAAAATTTTATCTCGCATAATCCCATAAAAACAAAACTATGTTCTGAATGTAATTAATCAAGTAGTAACATTAGGTTCAACATTTATTCTAGGGTTTTATAAGTACTTGTACCTCTTAGTCCCTCTTATAAAATATATTACACTACGATAACTTATTTAGCTCAAAAATCTCGATCTTATAGTTCCACGGTTCCACCCTGTTTTCAGATGAATTCATATCCTCTGCATTAACTCAAAAGGGAATCTTTTGAGTTAATGAATCTTATCCATCCGATCTGCTTTAAGATTCGTGCATACTAGATTCACACTAATATTAAAGTCCCCCATATCATAAAAAAGGAACTAGATTGGCTCTGTTTAAAATCAGACGATTGAGATTTATTAACTCAAAAGATTCCTTTTTGAGTTAATGGAGAGGATACACATAAATCTGCTGTTATTCTAAAGGGATTGCAGGATCCTGTGATTCCAAATCCATTCATTTATTTATTTAGAAATTTGTGTATGAAAAATAAGTGTTGTTGAAATTTGTACATTTCAAAAAGTGAAATGTTAGATTTGAAATCACAGGGTCCTGCGATCCTTTAGAATCACAGCAGATTTATTTCCTCGTTTCAGATAGTATCAAAGCACTGTAAAAGAAGTGCAACTTTTGTTGAATAAGTCATCTAATTGGAAAGCATTAATTCAAAGTATCAGTCTTTTCTTGTTATTTTTAGTGGGAACAATGTGAAACATTTTTATTAGATTGGGTATACTGAATGCTTTTTTTCCTCTCTGCATAAAAAGATTCAGATCTGATTATTATTTATTATTATTATTAAGAATAAGTTCCATGATTTCATTAATTAGTCTGAGACAACGAAATATATATAATCGCTCAGGTTAATATTGATTAATATCTTCTAGCCCCAATTTGTCCCCAGCTTGGTTTGATGTGGAACCTAAACTAGCTTTAATTTAGCATAATTGTAGGTGTTACATATGAAACTGATAGTAAAATATATGTTGAAGCATTTTAGAATTATGATAAAGTCAGAGTTTAACTTTACGATGAAATGATATTTCAGTTCTTATAATTTTTGTAAAAATCAAAACAATTCTTTTATTTATGGTTTCTAAAAATTCTCATACATATTCACCGGGTGACCCCATCTCTCTTCTATTTTGCGATCGAATTCGTAAGCTTCCAAGAATATTCGTAGATTATTTGACAGTATCCATCTCAAGTTCTATGGATCAGACTAATTAATCTGGATGAAAAAATTTATTGTGAAATTTAATTAAAATAAAAAAATAAGACTAAAGAATTAACAAATTAATCAAGATTGATGAGTGCATGATATGTTTCATTAATTGGAAGAAATTTTCTGTTAGTAATTACCCACCGATCAATATTCAATAGTCAATCAACCCAAGCAGCTGAATTTATAGAATTCGGTGCAATGTCGACTGATAATTAATATCTGCTACATAATTTCTGTGAAGGATGTCAAGGACTGATACTAAACAACCATTTAAATCTAATTTCATTTGATGATAGTTTGACGAGTGGTGACGTACGTATCACGATATGTTTAAATTATGCTACTTCGTCGTTCCAAAAGTATATATGTTTCAATTGATAGATGATTAAACAAGTTTTAATTTTGTATAAGTTTGTTATTGCACATATATATATGTAATATTCGTTGCCTTGAACAATATAGATCATCCATATTTCAATTTTCGGTCTGCTCGAATGACACATCAGTTATATATGGTTATTTGATAGTTTGATATGATCGCGACTGTGGTGAGAGGGCTTAATCATAATTTTGAGGGACCTGCGTTTTGGAGGGCTAATGGTTCTCTCTTTTGGATTAACTATTGAAAATAAAGTCATTGTTTCGCTTTTGTGCTCGGTGGGAGGTGGGTGATGGCATATATGTTTCTTTCTGGTATGACTGGTGGAATGGGCCTCCTATCAGGGCAACAAAAAAATGATGGAATGAGACCATTGCTTCAAGCAATTTTCTCACGTGACATGATCACATGTTGGCCTAGGGTATTCCCATTTCTTGATCATGAAATACCTGAATTCACTGATCAGGATGATTAGGGGTGTCAATGATACCCTTTTAGTCGTTTACCTGATCCGTACCATATTTGATAAGACGGGTATGGGTAATTTTTTATTTTTTTTCATTAGCTTATTGTATATGAGTATGGGTAATGAGTTTTTTTTCGTTAGCTAAATGAGTAGGGGTACAGGTAAAGGCTATTTCGTACCCATTATCTTATAGGGTAATTATATAAAATATAATAATATGATAATATTTGAGCAATAATTAGTGATTACTTTTATTATTTAGTGTATTATTTTAGTTGTAAAAAAATATTAAACATATAATTTTTATTTGTATGTTTTGTTCTTTAATTAAATAATTAATTTTTTCGAAAGATATATTTTTGTTTTTGAATTTTCTTGTTTTATAAAAAATATAATTCAGTTGAAATTGATTGCACAATTATTTTTATTTTTTATAGTAATATCATTGTAAATGTGCAAAATAAATAGCGGAGGGTTCAAATGCACTCAAATTTTTGTGCACCAAAATGCACCTTATCCTTTTTTTTTTTTTTTTTTTTTTTTTTTTCTGTTTTCAAAGTCCGAATAGTCAATCCGAACCGTTAGATGCGATCTATATATTAAGATGTGCTTGGAGACCAAATTTTACATTTTTTGAAATTCTTTTACTATTTATTAAGCCACTTTGAAAAATCGCTGATCCAATGGTCCAGAAAATGTAAAATCAGCGATTTTCAAAGTGGCTTAATAAATAGTAAAAAAATTCCAAAAAATTTAAAATTTGGTCTCCAAGCACATCTTAATATATAGATCGCATCTAACGGTTCGGATTGACTATTCAGACTTTGAAAACGGAAAAAAAGGATAAGGTGCATTTGGGTGCACAAAAATTTAGGTGCATTTGAACCCTCCTCAAATAAATAAATGAGTTTTGATGTTATATTTGTAAAATATAATAAAACTAATTATTATAGTAGTATTATTCGTTATTCACCCACTACCGTTTCGTTATCCGATAATTTTAACGGGTAAGAGTAGGGTAGGATAAGGTCAAATCTTAATGGATAAGGGTAGGGTATGGGTAAGATCATTCTTAGTGGGTATGGTTATGAAAATGCTTCCACCCTATCCATATCGTACCCATTGGCACCCCTAAGGAGGATCGGCGATCTACAAGGTGATGTCAACAGGTGGCTCAATTAGATGGAGATACAAGGATATTTGGCGATGCTATGCACCAACGATGGTTAAATTTTTTTTTTTTGTGTGCCTTCATCAGAAAATTTTGACCCATGATATAATACATACAAGAGGTACGAATTGCCAACTGGAGTTTGCAGTATGTCAAGAGTAACTCCTGGAAATACCATTCCATGTGTTGTTTTCCAATGCCGGTACGCATTGCAAGTTTGGGATTGTATGAGATTGATCATTACTCGTGCTGATCCGATGCTTGGATCATGGGATAGATATAAGCAAGTTGTGAAAGAAAGAGGATCTAGTCAACAAGAATTGTGGCGGTACTGTGGAATATTTGGAAGTAGAGGAACGAGACCATATTCAGAGGGAAGAGAATGCGGTCGGTGGTACTGGCCGCCAGAATCCGAGAAGAGACTGAGTTGTGGTTATCCTGTTGAAGACAAGGCCGTGCTCAGGGTGTTGATTGGAGGCCATATGGAATAGACAATATTGTATAGTGTTTAAAGGTGCTATCGGGGCGGGTCGGGTCTGGATACTATATTTGGATCCGTACTCTAAAAGTGTTCGGATTCGAATTTCGATCCATATACTTATTTGTTTCAAATTGGGTCGGGTCCGGATCCGGATACCTATCTACCCGAAGATATTTCGGGTCCAGTCTTTCGGTTCCGAGTAGATAGATACCCATAACTTGTTTGTAGATTATCAGGTCCGGTTCGGATACGCGATGGTTCCAGATCCGAAACGGATATATGTCACAACTTCAAAGCATTTGAAAAATAATTTACATTTAAATATAATAATTTCTTAAACATTCTCATATCATAAATCATTATAATATAAATTAAAAACTACTAAAAAAATAAAAATTATACTATTGATCTTGTTCATAAATAATAAAATATATCATGCTACATAACACAATAAAAATAATAACTCAATGGTTGAAGAAGAGATATAATTTTTAGAAAGTAAAATATTGGAGATGACGATTTTCTTTTCTATAGTTCAAAAAATCTATGACATATCAATTAGAGCAATAAATTTTCATTATTATGCAGAGGATATTAAGGCAAACATTGAAGGATGTATTCATCGCAATAATTTTCTTAAAAAAAATTAATGCGGCTGTTACAGAAGGAATAAATTTGACATCCATCTGTGTGTATAAACACAGCGAATATGTGACTGTATTATTTTTTTTTCACATTCAAGTTGTGAAAAAAATACTGGGCTCACCACGGCTTATGCAAAAATTAATATGCAAAGTTTTATTTTTTATATATTAATAGTTATTAATATATGTTTTATCGGATATTTATATGGGTATCGGGTCGGGTTTGGTTATGGGTCGGATAATTAAATGAAACCCATATCCTATCCATTACAATATCGGTTCCGGTTCGGATCTGGATTGGATATTAAATTATTAATTTTGTAACCGTACCCATAATTTAACTGGTTATATTTTTTAAATCATACCCTATCCAAATTAATCGGATCCGGGTCGGATCCGGTTCGGTTCTGGATCGGATCCAGATAATCGGGTAAAAGTAGCACCTCTAATAGTGTTTTTAGATTTTTAGATGGTTTTTAGGAGTTTTAAACACATGTTACACATCTATTTACTGTAATTTGATAGCTGCTACCAATGTTTCATAAAAAAAATAAAAAATAAAATAAAAGGTAGTTTGATATGATCCGTCACTCACTGATGGTTATATTGAAGAAAAATGAGGATCTAAGTCCTCATTTTGTTGTATTGACAAAACTTAAAATAGATTAGGTTTTGAACTAAAACCTGTAGTACAAACACAGAGGCTCAAGAGTCCTGAGCCCAATTAAAACTGAAAAAAAAAAAGTCAGCCCAATTAAAAATTCAAAAAAAATAAATAAAAAGATCTCAGTGATGATTCTAGACTAAAAAAAAACTGTTACTAATGACAAACTATATATGAATGACAGTTATGATTTAATTAATTAAGAAACCGTCACTGATCATGAGTTCACATTATTTATAAAAAATTTCATCACTGATTATCAGTGAGACGGTGACAATTCTTTCTAAAAACCATTACTAATTTATGGTCTTAAAAAGCTCGTCACTGATTATCGGTTCTTGGAAAAAAATTGTCACCGATAAGTGATGATAAACTATGTAAATAATGTGAACTTATTAGTGTGGAGTAAGCTAGTTCGTCTAAAAAGATATAAATTAGCTTACTCCATTATAATTTCATCTTATTATTTATGTTACTCTTCATTCGACAGTTAAGTATAAACTAAGTCCTTGTTTGGTTATGGTATAATTCAAAGAAATGTAAAAAATATGCCTCTAGATTTCATTAATCAAGAACACCAGAGATGTCAATTAATTTATACATATGTTGTAAAGCCTGACAAACATGTAATATGAAACCATTTACGCGGTCATAAATTAATCCACCTATCTTGGCTCCATAAGTTATTATGCGAATTTCTTTAGTTGTAATTTTAATTGTCGAACTAGCTATAATATTTTAATTTTAAACTAGTTTGTAATTAAAGACTAGCTAGTTATTATACAATGCGTAAACAAAAAAAAAAACAGACCAAATAACAAGAAATTTTTGTTGGTCTTACAATTCAATATTTATTCTAAGCCATCTCTTAAGTGACATATACACTAACAAAACAAAATTAATTTACGTCACTAATCAAACAAAAATAATTTATGTCATGGCTTAATTTTAAGTCACAACTAAACTAGAATAACTTATGACATTTTATCTCCAAATAAACAACTTATTCCACCTCAAACAAGAACTAATTAGTCTTTTCATTTATTCACCTCTTACACAATCACTGTATTAATATATTTGACGTGATATATCTTATGATCTTGGATGGATCTACTTTTTCAACCCAAACCCAAAAAACCTATGAAAAACAACTTTGCCCATATACTACTTTACTTTGTTTTTTTTCTTTCCCCTACGTGTGTGCACTACTGCACTTCAGCAGTTCACATTATTTGGCAGTCTCTTCTTCTCAAATCCCACAGGATGTTTAACTGTTTAAGCGATATATATATATTCCTTTTCTTTTTTGTGAAATGGCATGTAGACGATTTTAAACTTAAAGAGTTACATATTAACGGTTATATAAGATGAGACAATAAGTGTCTTAAAAAACATTAATTCATCTGTAAACAAACTAAAAATATACAGAGGTATAGAAGCTTAGTGATGGATTCCTTTGTGTATATAGTTGTCCTGCTGGCATACTTTATCATAGAAAACACTGAATCAAATTAGACCGGGGACTGAATCAACCAGATCAGGACAATCATCACTCAAGAAGTTCCAGTGGAAGCACTAAATTAAACCATATCAAAAATTGAATCAATCAGACCAGAACAGTCACCACTCAGATATATTGTGTCTTGCTAATAAGATAATCTACTGACTACTCATTCATATATAATCCGCAACATTCTTCATTTGTCATAATTAATACACGACATATATATTGCCAATTATTTTAAATTTCTTTCAATTGTATAACTGTATTATATAGAGCAAAGTTAGCATGCGTTGTAAAATTTGGTGAGCATAATTTGAAAAATCTATCAAATTATATTAAAATGATGAATCCAATTACTGTTAAAATTTAAAAAAAAAAATTGAATTTATGTACATGCAAAATTTTAAATTTCTTGAATTTATTTAGTACAAGTCAATTGGTAAATAATATGATGAAAAATAAATGCATAAAAGAACTTATAAAATCTTATAAAAAGTTCATTTTTTTTTACCGCTTGACTTTGTACTAATTGAATTCGAAATTTAAAAAAAAAATTATGGACATGCATCACAAAGTAGATTGGTTTTAACAGCTTGAATTCGTTATTTGAAATCAATCTGATAGATTTTTAAAGTTGTATTCATCAAATCCTTTTAAACACCACAACATACACTAGTTTTGCTCCTATTATATACTCTCTCTCTTCAAATTCTACCTTTTCCCTTAGAACAATTTTGCATTTTTGTGGTGGTATCTGGCCATCTGTGGAATATTGGAATTCCACCAATATGCAAATATGCATATGTATAAATTGTATCCCATTTTCAATCAGTATTATATATTAAAAAAGAACTCCGAGAGATGCAGGTTCAACTATCAAATAGCATTCATTTCAAAACTATCAAATAGCATCTGGCGTCGGATGTACCTGATTTAAAAAAAAAAAAATACATTCAATAATTAAGAAATGAAACCTAAAAGTGGGTGTGGTTCTTTAATGGTGGAGGATCAGACAGGTGAGTTGTTATGCGTCGTTTTGATATGTTCATTTGATTTGAAAAGATGGATTGAAAAGGGGAGGAAGCAGAGGGAATCCAGCGTTTAATCAATGAAATTTCACACAGGAAACGACTTTAACTCAAAACCAGGAAAAAACCTATACATACAGATATATAGAACATATATATGTTCATAGAAAGAATATATTCCTGTTACCTCGCTCAATTTTTATTTCATTTTTCAATTGAATTATGGCAATTGGTAAATGTCCTTCCTAAATTAATGTAAGCTTGAATTAACATTTCCTGTGTCTTGGACCTGAAATGCTGGATGAATATTTATCTAAATTATGATTTACATACATGATCATAAAAAAAATTCATTTGTGTTTACATGTACAAGTACTCTTAATTAATTTTGAGAGCACACACATAAATCGCTCCATTACAAATTAAGTAAAAGGCGCCAATATTTTGCTTACAAATTCAGTAAACAAAAATATACAAACTTCTTTAGCTAGAATTTAATTGCATATTCAACACATAAAAGGCGCAATTACTTTGTCTCAAATTAGCAAAGTTTTAAGACTATTAATTCATTTGGAGAGCTAGACACAGCGACGACTGTTAATTATTATTTTGAATTTAAGTTTTGACAGCACAAAAAATATTTGAACAAGTACATAATTGCACAAAAACAATGGAGGTAATTTCAGATCAAAAGTTGGAGGTTAAGTGCAATAATTATTATTTAATTGAAAACGGCCACCTCATGAGTCATGTCTGAATCTGATCCCCATTTTTTGACCAAGTACAAAGAAGAGGGAAATCAACATGAATAAAGTTACTTTTAGCAACGGACAGCAATTGCATGTGAAGATATTCAATTGATTGATTTGTGGATTGTATATAATTTTTTATTTTTTGCAATTATCAATCTAAAAAAAAATGATCATTTTAATTTGGATTTCAGCTCTTTTAAACATAAGCTAGTAATTTGTTCAGCTCGACTAACCAAAATCTCAAATCTTGCATCGATCTTAATATGGTGTGAATTAATTTTTATTTTTCTTATTTTATCATGTCAAACGGCTTATAATGTCCAGATGATCAATTCACATCACATGATTTCAAAACTAGAAGAAAACAAGTGTGATCATGGAAAGCAGATTGTTAGTCTGCCGAAAGTTAAAAAGCATTTGCTATTCCCTGTCTCTTCCTACCAAGAAAGGTTTAGAGGAGACTGGCTAGAGCTAGACAAACCTCAGTGACACTTAAAGTTTCTTTCTGGCAGTGCCATCAAGTAGTTTATCTGTGATCATTCATCTATTATAAGCTTTGCCGCTAGTGATAAATTTATAATTTATTTTTTGAAATAGAAAGTTGAAGATTTAGGCTGTTCTTTGGGGAGTATGAAAACAATGCAATGCATGTATTTTCGGTCGATAGTGGAAACCTCCGTGGTTACTGGCACGAAATATTAAGAAAGAGACTGAAATGTGATTGAAATGTTGTAGAGGTTCACTTCTTTTTAGTTGGGAGAAGAGGGTGTGTAATTTATTTTTGGATTTTTAGTTTTTTGTAGTTGTAAACATATCTATCATTGTACACCTCGTAGTTGCTACTTGGATATAAAAAATAATAAAGTTGAAGATCTAGCCTTTAAAATTTCAATTAATGTTCATAAAGAATTTTCGTTCTTATTTCGAACTCACAACCTCTCACGTGGTGAGTACGTATTGACCTCTGGTCGTAAATAAAAGTTGCTACCGATAAACTAAGTAATTAAGAATAAATAAGAAGTTCACGGTAAACAAATAAGTCCATATTTGTTGAAATGTTGTCTATATTAGCACCTCATTTTTATATATATAGTAATTGAATTTCTCATTAATTTAAATGATACAGTTTTAAACCATACGATTTTTCAACATCTTCATATTAAGCAATAAGAGAAGTGGATTCAAACAATAAGAGAGATGCTATACACACATATAGTTAACTAGAAAAAACCAGACTCCAGCGAATTTTCCTCCATAGTCCATACCATCCTCAATAGCTAATTCTGTCAAATTTTCAATGTATGCATCACTCTTCATTGTTGAATATATGTTATTTTTAATAGAAGTTAGAGTTCAAGTCATTCAAATATTTAATATTCACAAATAATTATTTCTTTCGGATTTTAAATCTACAACCATCTATACAGAGAATATTGTTTTTACTAGTAGACCAAATGCTAGTTCTCTTGTTCAATACATGTTGCTGATAAACTTTTGAAGCAAATATTAATGCATACTTAAAATTAGGAAAATATAAGTTTATACTCGTTAAATCTCACTAACTAATATTTACTCATCCTAACATCATAATTGAATATTTTCGCATTAAAAACTCATCTTCTCAATAATTTCTCAGGAAATGGTCAAAATTAGTTATATGAGCATTTTATTATTAAAAATATTAATATTTTTGTTTACCTATCCAATAATATTACCTTTTATATTTTAGTCTCGACTTTCATTACTATTGATATAAAAAAAATCAAAATATATCTATTCTGTAAGAAATTACTACTGAATTATATTTGTAATTGTAATGATTCATATCAGATTAATTATGGTATGTACTGGATTAATTACCTGTACCTTAAATGGCATACGTTCGCAAAATTTTTAAAGATGGCTGATTATTTTGATGGACAAATATACCATGAGAATGTTTTGACAGAAAAATTGTAAATTTTGATAGAGAAAACAAAATAAACATTGAACTTCCTCCAAAATAAAAAATAAACAGCAAGGACTGATATTCCATGAACTGGATACGAGTGAGTAATTGAGTATCGTATCCAGTGACCCGCCACAAGCTAATCCGTGCAATTCAAACTAGAGAACCTTCTCATGCAGTGAATTCTGAACTGAGCAGAGGCTCAGAGCAGATGAACTGATGAAGGGGATCAACATAACTACATGAGAAAGCTAGTAAGATAAAAACACCACCACCAACAACAAGAGCACAGAAACAGAAATAAAAGTTACCACCTTACCATAAGAAGAAGAAAGCAGTGTGGGGCCGACCCACCAAGACCGAGTTGTCTCGTCAGTGGCCTTTTGGAGCTACAGTACATGGCAGTGTGGTACCTATCCCTTGTTCCAGTTTCTGAAAGGTCAACTCATTACATGTATAAATCCATGTACATGCAGACACATATATATCATATATCATCATCTCATCTCATCTCATCTCTGCGGTTTCTTTCTTTTCAAGTCAAGTTAGAATTTTGGAGCAAATTCCGGGTCTCAGTCTCAGTCTCAGTACTTTTTTCTCCAAAAGAAAACCAAAAGAAAAATAAAATAACCAGTAAAACAGTAGAGAGTTTTCTACTGTTACTAAACTAGCTAGCTCTATTGTAAAGTCGCTTACCAGTGCATTTTTACAGAGACCGTATTAAAATTTGTGACAGAGAATTTGGATTCTAGTTTGGGAATATTATCATAGGTGTACTGTAATATCTGTTATTAATAATTCACAATATGAGTTCTCTTGTCATTAACTATATCTTTTGAGGTTTAATTTGTTGATACAGATCATTGGCAGGCAGGCTCTGAATTTGTCATAGAATTTGTTCGGAATAACTTCTTTTTTATATATAATCACTAGTTTCTGTAAAGTAAATAAATAAAAGAAACGCCAAAAGAAATGCATACTTGCTAAATACATACATGCAACAACTGAGCAAACAAAGACCAACAAAACTATGGAATGGATAAAAAAAATCCTGTTTCAAGTTTCAACATGTACTATATGTTTTCAATTTATCTGACGTGTACCCGCTTAAGTTCATCGATTCAATCCAGTCTATTAGAAACAATATGCCACAGTAAACCTTTTTTTGGAGGTAACAAACTCCTTTATGACAGGTTCACTGTCATTAATAGCAAAACCTCTACAGTTTCTTCATAGCATGTCTGTCATTTTGTTTGCTGTATCGCCAACCTGCAAAAAAGAAGTTGTTGAAAGAATTAATGAAGCCATCCCCTGGAGGTTTTAATTTCGCCTTAATTAATTTGCATAGACAAACTGCTTTCGTTGCCTTTTCAAAAACTGTCCAAAAAAACACTTACATAAAATGTCAAAGAGGTTTTATTTCAGAACAACTAATTTTTTTTTGTTAAAATAGACATAAAATTTCGAAGCTTTAATTTTTTTTTTTTTTTTTTTGGGGGGGGCGGGGGGGGACTTTCAGGTACAGAATCTAATTTGTATTAGTTTCAACCAATAAATTATATCTAACCAGTTATATTGGACATGGATATACATGTATTAGTTTCAACCAATAAATTATATCCAAACCGTTCAACTTGATGGATATGTTAAAATGTGATTGCAGATCAAATTTTACATTTTTCTGAATTTTTTTTACTATTTATTAAGGTGGGTACAAAAATTCAACGGTTGAAAATAGCGATTTTGTTAAATACTTAATAAATAGTAAAAAAAAATAAAAAAAAATGTAAAATTTGATTTGCAAGCACATTTTAACATATTCATCAAGTTGAACGGTTTGGATCGACGGTTTGGACTTTGAAAACTTTAAAAATGCACGATGTCATTCGATGTCACAAAAAAAGAGTGTCATCCGATCCCTCATATATATATACTTGCATGAATAAATATACCAAGAGAGAATAAATTTAAACTAATTAGAAGATCAGTTCTGCTAGGAGCCTAGGATGCTTGAATTGAAAAACATCCTTTGAACATTCAGTCATTCATTCATTCATCGGCTATTTTATTTAGATGCAGCAATTTCCACAGAGTTTAATTATAGAAAAACAATGCAAACATATTTCCAGTTCTGGGATATATGCTGATCCATTATATGAACTAATTTCGGCAAACATTGCACCATTCCTTTATCCTTTTGAAAGCATCCGGTCGTTTTTTATTTATCTTCAATAGTAGATCTGGAATGTGCTGCATTGATGTAGTTAAGATTGTGAAAGAGAAGTAGAGCGCAATAAAATATATCCTGGTTATGTGATTAAGTGAGACACTAGATACCCTGGTTAATTAGGCTTATAGGTACCTATTAGGTGTAGAGCTTCATTGGAACTTGTTGCATGCTTTGAGAGCAGAGAATCCCGAACTTTAACGAGAATGTTCTCTTTTACCAAAAAAAAAAAATATATATAAAACAAACGCTGCAAGGCTGCACCGAGGAATCAAAATAATAATTTGGACCACCCTGCATCAAATAACAAAATTAATAATTAAGTAATATGTTTTTTTTTAATTAAAGTGTTACAATACACTAAAAAAAATTTAGACCATATTTTCAAGAATTGATTCTGCAATTTTCCGCATAGAGACAAGAACTCGTATTACTACACTAAGTGTGCGGTACTAAAAATTAAGTAATAATTAATCCGCTAATTAATTAATTACAATTGTTACATCCTACAATGACTTCTCTTCACCAAGTCAATCTGGGATGTACTCCTGAATTTTACCGAGGAGAGGGAAGGAATAGAAGGAAAAAAGGGATTCATATCCTCTTCATTAACTGAAAAAGGAATCTTTTGAGTTAATCTATATGGACCGTCTATGAGTTTTAAGATTTGTGTGAATTAAATCTACACTAATCTTAAAAAACCGTATGTTTTAAACGGAGGCTGGATGGGCTCCGTTTACAATCGGACGGTCTATATGTATTAACTCAAAAGACGCTCTTTCGAGTTAATTGCAGATGATGCGGACTCTGGAAAAAAGAAAGGTTAATGTAAAAGTTATACACATTCCGATTTGGAGAGACGAAATTCGTTGAAAATTACTTAAAGGCGAGATGTAAAGCGCACGTCACCTTTCCTACCTTCATCTTCCCTCTTGGTTCTTTCTGATTTGTTTTCTTCTGAAGAAGGTAACCGGATATCTGATCAGATCCGGTTTCATTGTTTCTCCCATTTTCTCTTCTTCCTTTCTTTTAATGATCACATTGTAATGCACAGTCCTAATGACTTATATTATTTTTGTTCAAAAGCATTTGAAATTTATCAGCACACGCTATTGATCACAACGGAAGAGATATTCATGAAAGAGAATTCAAATGGTGCAAGAATAAAAGACACAACGAGCGGCTTCTTATTTTGTTAATTATCTTTCATCAGTGTTTCTTGATATAATTACCCGTGGATGAAGGTTTTTTTTTTTTTTTCTAGCTTTCTGTGGATGAAAGAATTAATATGGTCTGAAAGAGA
Source organism: Carex rostrata (assembly GCF_964058835.1). Lineage (NCBI taxonomy): Eukaryota > Viridiplantae > Streptophyta > Magnoliopsida > Poales > Cyperaceae > Carex > Carex rostrata. The sequence goes on along the minus strand of NC_135947.1, from coordinate 4,892,024 downwards.
GAGGTAAGGGAATATAACAAGATGTATCTTTGACCGGTGACAATAATAATAATAAAGGGTTAGATTTTTTTTTTTATGTGAAGAAAAAGAAACCAAACAAAATGAGTTGCAAACATTCTTAATCAAACAAATTAACAAAATCACAAAATTAGTAACTCCATAACAGAATTTTTACTTCTAGCTCGGCTTTTGCTAATTAACTGATCAGGATGCTTTTCAAGTGTCATACTTCTCTGGAGAAAGATTCACCAATTTTTTATTTACTCTGTGTCCAGAACTTTGATGTTCAAATTGGATCTCATTCTTTGTCATATAGATTTTTCAAATTTTGTCTATTGGAAACCGCATTGTACCTATTGAATTGGGCAAAAAGAGTAAAGTTAAAAAAGATTATCTCAATTCACCTAAGGAGCAATATAAGAAAACACCATGAATTAATTAGGTCCCAAGTCCCAACCTCTCCAAATGATGAGGGTTTTTTTTTTTTTTTTCGTAATGTTGACAATGGCTGCCAAACTAGGAAATACTCTCCTAATGAGATTATCTTTAGCAAGGAGAGATGTTTGAGTCACCCATATTTTTTGATCTTGGATGGAACTTTCCTAATACACATTGAAAGTGACAACTATAAATATGATGTATCATTTTGAATTTGAAGTTAGATGTACTCGTGCTGACAACTATAAAGACAAAAATATGAAAACTTTTTGCGTAAAAGAGAGATTTGATTTATTGATCTCATTATGACATGTTCGTTTATCATGAAATTATGTGGAATGGAATTTGACGGGATGGGCACTCACTTTTTTTTTTAACCCTATTCTGTAAATGGGTGCTCTCCTTGCTTTACCATGAAAAAATTAGGACCCATGGGTATGGATATGTACGGAAATTTGGTGAAATAAGTGTTCGGTTGTACTGTAAGATTAATCAATTGTGAAAAATTTTATTTTCTTTCTGCAACAATTGATATCATAAAATTATTTTTATTAATTAAATTATTAATAATGTAATAAAATAAAATATATTAAAAATTAACATAACATAACTTATTAATTACTATTTATAAAATATAAATATTTTTATAATTAAATAAAATGAGAAAATGGGTACCAATAAATTAAGAAAATATTAATAAACAAATCAAAAATAAGATATTAATAATTTTTAAATAATATATATTTTATTATTTTACATGCTACGGTGCTACAGACAAGCCAAGAACCATTATAAAATTTAAAAACTATTAGCTAAATTAAGTTTGATATTAATAATTATAATAAAATAGCTTAATCACATTAAGTAGCTAATTTAATTATTAGTTTTTACAGTAGCTTAATTTGCTTTTTCCCCTATGGTAACAGTGTTATTTGAAGGAAAAAAGAGAACTCTCGGGAATTGAATTGAATTGGAAAAAATCCTAAGCCACCGAACACATGTTAGGAATAAATACCACTGTGTTGTTTTTTCCTACCTAAACCCAAGCTAACGAACACAGCCTAAATTGGCGAAATTCCGTGGATCCACATATCTATTACAAATGATAAAATCTTTACCTCTTTAGATAGGAGCAGAGTCAGATTTTTAAATTATTGGAATCAAACGTGAATGAATGTCAAGCATATAAAAATTTCCTACAACAACTAGGAGTCAATTTCACACTATTCCTAATATATAGTTGCTTTTATATTAAGAATAAGTTATAACCATAAAAAAAATTTGAAAATGAATGGGATCAAACCCCGGCCCCATTCATATTAGAGGTAAATTATTCTCTCTAGACGTAGTTCAAAACATATAAGAAGTTATCTAAAATAAATTAAATATCGCAATTAACAGAAGGCATTATTTTAAAAGGAAATGTTAAGGCTACGTTTGGAGCATAAAAGAATGTTAACATAGATTAGTATGTTATTTCGTATCCTATTTAGTAGTTAAATGGATGAGTAGTTATTTGGAATACCGCTAATTACTGTTATGAATATAATGGATGGTTCATTCATTTGTAACTCCCAATATTAATCTCCACTACCCCACTACCATTGGAATTTATATCCCACTACTATTAGAATTCATTTTCATATTTATTATTGTAATGGTTTTTCATTTACAATTGGTAGCCTATAAATAGAGGCATTGTATTCTTGTATTGTACACATAAGAAATATATGAATAAGAGATAGTCATTCTTTACATTCTCCATCTTGTTTGTGTTTGTTTTTTCTTTGCTTTATAATACGTTATCAGCACGAGAGCTCTACTATTTGAAGGTTTAAGAATGAATATTTCTTTGGTTAACAGCGACATCAATAATGAAGAGATATGTCTCGTCGACAGTGCAACAACTCATACCATTCTTAAAGATAAAAAATATTTTTCTTATTTAGTAATGCAAGAAGCCAATGTTAGTACTATTTCGGGTAGTACAAATTTAATAGAAGGCTCCGGAAGAGCTATATTGTTGTTACATGGAGGAACTCAACTTTATATTGATGATGCACTATATTCTTCTAAGTCTTAAAGAAATTTATTAAGTTTTAAGGATATCCGCCGAAATGGATACCATATTGAGACAACTAATGAAGAAAATGTTGAATATCTTTATATAACTAGCAAAATCTCAAATAAAAAATGCATATTGGAAAAATTATCTATGTTTTCCTCCGGTTTATACTACACATATATTAGTGCAATTGAATCACATGTTATTGTAAATCAGAAGTTTACAGATAAGAATATGTTTAGGCCATACCGGATCAATAATGATGCGAAAAATAATAGACAATTCATGTGGACATTCATTGAAAAACCAGAAGATTTTTCAATCTAATGAATTGTCATGCGCTGCGTGTTCTCAAGGAAAGTTGATTATTCGACCATCACCAGCGAAAATACAAAATGAATCTCTTACATTTCTAGAACGTATACATGGTGATATTTGTGGACCAATACACCCATCATGTGGACCATTTAGATATTTTATGGTTTTAATTGATGCATCAACAAGATGGTCACATGTAAGTTTATTATCAACTCGCAACCTGGCGTTTGCGAGATTACTTGCTCAATTAATCCGATTAAGAGCACATTTTCCTGATTATCCAATTAAAAAAATACGTCTAGATAATGCTGGTGAATTTACTTCTCAGACATTTAATGATTATTGTATGTCTATTGGAATTGATATTGAACATCCGGTAGCTCATGTTCATACACAAAATGGACTTGCAGAATCATTTATAAAAATATTACAATTAATTGCAAGACCATTACTTATGAAATCTAAACTTCCAATATCTTGTTGGGGACATGCTATTTTGCATGCAGCAGCACTAATTCGCATTAGGCCAACTAGTTATAATGAAACTTCCCCTTTACAATTAGTTTTTGGTCACATACCTAATATTTCTCATTTAAGAATTTTTGGATGTGCGGTATATGTTCCAATTGCTCCACCACAACGCACTAAAACGGGACCTCAAAGGAGGTTGGGAATTTATGTTGGATTTGAATCTCCATCTATAATAAAATATTTGGAACCAATGACAGGAGATTTATTTACGGCTAGGTTTGCCGATTGTCATTTTGATGAATCAAAATTTCCAACATTAGGGGGAGAAAATAATCAGTTGGGAAAAAATATTAGTTGGAATGAATTATCATTATCACATTTTGATCCTCGTACTAAAGAATGTGAACTAAACGTTCAAAAGATAATTCATTTGCAAAGATTAGCTAACCAATTGCCAAACGCATTTACAGACTCAAAGAAAGTGACCAAATCACATGTACCAGCTGCTAATGCTCCAATAAAAGTTGATGTCCCTGTTGGACAAACTAATGAGATTATGACACGCATGAAGCGTGGAAGACCAATCGGTTCCAAAGATAAAAATCATCGTAAAAGAAAATGAGCAAATAATGAAAATGGCCAAGTCGAGGATATGATAGAAAAAATTTCAGAAGAAAATCAAATTATAACTAATATTGGAGTTCCAGCAGAAACTCAAGAATCTAAAACTAGTGAAAATGAAGAGATCTCAATAAACTATATCATGGATGGAATAAGATGGAACCGAGATAAAGTTGATATTAATGATATTTTTGCATATAATGTTGCGCTAGATGTAATGAATAATGAGGATCATGAACCAAAATCTATTAATGAATGTCGACAAAGAAATGATTGGCCAAAATGGAAAGGCGCGATTGAGACAGAATTAAACTCTCTTGAAAAACGAAAAGTTTTTGGGCCTGTAGTCCCAATACCCGAAGGCGTAAAGCCAATAGGATACAAATGGGTATTTACACGAAAGCGAAATGAGAAAGGTGAAATTGTGAGATATAAAGCTTGACTTGTAGCCCAAGGATTTTCGCAAAGACCTGGAATTGATTATGAACAAACATACTCACCTGTGGTGGATGCAACAACTTTTCGGTACTTAATTAGTCTGGCAGTACATGAAGGGCTCAATTTGCACCTAATGGATGTTGTTACAGCCTATTTATATGGCTCGCTTGATAATGACATATATATGAAAATTCCTGAAAGATTTAAGATGCCTGAAGCATGTAATGTGGGTTCTCGAGAACATTATTCAATTAAATTGAATAAATCTTTATATGGATTAAAGCAATCTGGACGCATGTGGTATAACCGTCTCAGTGAATATTTATTGAAACATGGATATAAAAATGATACAGTTTGTCCATGTATTTTCATGAAAAGAACTGAAAATGAGTTTGGTATAATTGCAGTTTATGTTGATGGTCTAAATATCATTGGAACTCCTGAAGAGCTTCAAAAAGCAGTAAATTGTTTAAAGGAAGAATTTGAAATGAAAGATCTTGGAAAGACAAAATTTTGTCTTGGATTACAAATTGAAATAGTGCTAGAAAGGTTTTATATGGATAAATGACATCCGTTGAGCACTGCAATGGTTGTAAGATCATTAGATGTGAATAAAGATCATTTTAGACCTCGAGAAAATGAAGAAGAACTACTTGGTCCCGAAGTACCATATCTTAGTGCAATAGGAGCACTTATGTATCTTGCTGGGCATACAAGACCAGATATATCATTTGCTGTAAATTTATTAGCAAGATATATTTCTTCTCCTACGCGAAGACATTGGAATGGAATTAAACATATACTTCGCTACCTCCGAGGTACAATGGATATGGGTTTGTTCTTTTCAAATGTATCTAAATCAGATTTAATTGGTTATGTGGATGCTGGATATTTTTCTGATCCACATAATGGACGATCTCAAACGGGCTATTTATTTACATGTGGTGGAACAGCTATATCATGGCGATCTGTGAAACAAACTATAACAGCCACATCTTCTAATCATGCAGAAATTTTAGCAATACATGAAGCAAGCCGAGAATGTGTTTGATTAAGATCTGTGGTTCAGCACATTCATCAGACATGTGGCTTGTCTTCTGAAAAAATGATCCTGACGATCATATATGAAGATAATACTGCATGTATTGCTCAATTAAATGAAGGATACATTAAAGGAGATAGAACAAAACATATTTCACCAAAATTATTTTTCACACATGATCTCCAAAAGGATAATACTATTAATGTTCAACAAATCCGTTCAAGTGAAAATCTAGCAGATTTATTCACTAAGGCACTCACAACTACAATATTCGAAAAGCTAGTTCATAATATTGGAGTTCGCCGACTTAAAGATCTTATCATGAGGGGGAGTTAATACGTATTAAAAGAATAATGTACTATTTTTCCTTCACTATGTTTTTATCCCATAGGGTTTTTCCTAGTAAGGTTTTAATGAGGCATATTCTTATGTAATGGACATCCAATGGGGAGTGTTATGAATATAATTGATGGTCCATTCATTTGTAACTCCCAATATTAATCTCCACTACCCCACTACCATTGGAATTTATATCCCACTACTATTTAGAATTCATTTTCATATTTATTATTGTAATGGCTTTTCATTTACAATTGGTAGCCTATAAATAGAGGCATTGTAATCTTGTATTGTACACATGAGAAATATATGAATAAGAGATAGTCATTATTTACATTCTCCATCTTATTTGTGTTTGTTTTTCTTTGCTTTATAACAATTACTATTATTTTACTCTTCCAACTAAAGATTCAATTAATCGCTATTTGAATAATTGAGTTAACTGCTAATTACCTTGCTAATCCTGCTCTCAATCCAAATTATTCATCTATACAAAACATAAGATGTTCTTTCTTGAGATACTTGATGCAAATTTCGGATACAATTTTTGAACGTAGCTGCAAAATGCTAAATTTTTCTTTTATGGTTCAAAATGCTAAATATTTATTAGGGGCCTTTTTTTCTGAAAAGTTTCGCAAAGATTGCTAAGTCATGAACGGGACTCAAACTCTTAACCTTCAGATAACTGCAATTTTAAGACTTTTTCTTCTAGATACCGCCCCTTCTCTTATATTTATCAGGGATTCAACACAAATAAGTAATAAATGTTGACTCAAAAGCTGCACACATAAAATGTTACTTATATTGTCGCCACAGACAAACATGATGAATTCAACCGCCCAGTGAATAATCTCTCGGAAAACAGTGAATGCTGAACAGTAATAAAACAGTATTTCTTGAACTGTGTAGCACTAGTATCTTTCAAAAATAATTTGAAACCGGGTTTACACTTACAGTTAACTACTTGAGATTCGTCCTGTACTCCTGTGTGGCTTGCTTAGAAAACCGAGAAGAGAAAACATCAACTGGTGGTTTGCTCTATTTATTTATATACTTCTCTCTGATCGATACTGGTGCAAGTCCTATATTTTACTGTTTTCACTGTACACATTGCCATGATGTCATGCTTTCTATCCCTATTTAAACCCTCCCCTCTCTCTTCCCCTTCAACACCATTTTTCTCTCTATTTCTCTCCTCCTGCAGTATAAAATTTTCCAAAACAACCCAAAAAATGAAACCCAAAAGAAAAACATGAACAGCAAACAGACGATTGCCTTGCTCTCTCTGCTTATTTGGTTGTGCTACCTTTGTTCTCTCTTAATCTCATTTTGTTCAGTAATAAATCCCTTATCTGACAAATATATTGTCCTCTAAGCCAAAGCATAAGCTAATGAAACTGGTCTGAATTTAATCTTTGTTTTAATTAAGTTTGTGGGAATCATTGCTAGTGGTGTTTTCATTTTGTAGCTAGGGTTTGGTACTTAGGAGATGAGATTTAAATCTGAAATTGAAAGAGAGCTCTCTTCAGCCCACTCATAGGTGGCAACAGGGTTAGATTAGCTGCCGACTCATTCATCCAAGTGCCAAGAAGAGATCATTACTTCTTTGTTTCTTGGTGACTGAGTGAATGAAGCGGGAGCTAATGTTCGATCCTGGGCTATCTTTGCTTGGACTGAAGGGAGCTCCCTTGCTCTTCTCTCTACATGTAGTCTTTTCATTTTATCTCCATGTATATATCTTTTGTTCAAGGTAAGGTAAATACTAAATATATATGAATATTGCTACTTTTTAATTAAGTGTTTGGTTTTGCAGATGGATACTTTTTCTTAGGCTTCTTGTGAAATTTTTGTGAGTTTTAGTAGATGGTGCTTTTATTTAATTTCAATTGTATTCTCTTCAATGAGACCTATCATTTGTTCGATTTTTTAATTTATTGGGGGTTAAGAGATAGTTTTTAGTAATTTCTAGATTCTTTTGAAGACAGATTAGATGATAACTTTCCTAATTGGCTTGCACACTAGATGAGTTCACTTCTGGTTTATTTATCTACTATAATGATATGTTAACAGCTATTAATTTGCAATTTCATGAGTTGAGGTGCTTATACTTCCCGGCGGTTGGTGGTTGATAGATCCTAATATAACAGATCTGCTTGGAGCATATTTAGATTTGAGTTAATTTTTGTTCCCTTTAGTGTTGATAGCGTTAATTCAATTTCTTAGATAAGCATGCTGTTTAAAAGACCTGTAATGTTTGCTTTGATGCTTAAATGTTATAGTCCTTGCTGATGTTTTGAAGTTTGATGATTTATTTAACTCTTTTACTTTTTTATTTTTTTATTTTGAGTTGATTATAATCCGCTTCTCAGTACATGTTTGTATCAGACTACCAGTTATGAAAATGGATATGTAATTGTAGAATCATTTATGCTTGTATCAGTATCACTCATGTGTTTGCTTTCATTTGTTGGTGATACACAATTTCCTTACAATGCGCTTGAAAGTTGAGTCATAGTCTCTTTCAATTTGACAAGACGTAGGTTCTCGGATAAAAAGATATTCCTTACAAAGCAACGAGAAAGTTCACCAAGAAAATATTGAGTGATATCTATCTATCATGCTCACTGTGATCAGTATTGTGCTTGACTCATTAGTATGTTATGTATTTAAATTTGGATTTTGTACTTGCTTTCAGCGTCCTATATTTATACAATCTTTTTGTGTATAGATTCTTTCTACGTTGTTTCGTATTACTGTAAATTGCTGAGCAGTTTTAAATAGCTATAATATCTCAATAAATTTTGTGAATTGCAATGTTTTTGTAAAAAATCTAATAGGTTCATGTTGTGATTGCTAAAATTGATGGAAATAGTTTCGAGATGCATAAAATATTAAATATTTTTTTAGTGAAGTGTTATAATTCGGTCAATTTCAATGAATTAGTTTGTTATATATAACAAATGTGATATTGTCAAATTTCATCCGAAAAGTTAACTATTCCATTAAACATCATATAGTTTGCTAATCTACAAAATTAACAGAACATTACTATATTATATCTGAGAGAGGAGTATTAAATGTTTTTGTTATATGATGTTTTTTGTTAATAATTGTAGTTATCATCATTAGTTATTGTTGTTGGGTTAACATATAACTTGTAAACAACTGCATGTAATTGTTTGATGTTGAAGAAAAAATCATTATACCATTATTGAAATTTTGACGATTCGAAGCTTGTTTGTGACAGGATGCAGTATGTTTATTTTCAACATGTGTTGTATAGATGTCGATTTCAGAATTATTAAATTTTGAAATTGTTGTAATAAGTTATGTCATGTGTTTTCATTGGTTAGTATGCATGAGTTGTTGCCATTTCAAAGAATAGACAAATTTATTAATGCTAAAATAAATGCATTAATTAATTAAGAAGTGAACAAATTGAACAGTTATGTTTATCGAAATATAAATGACTTAAGAAGATAGTCAGAATTTTGAAGTAACTAATTAATGTGTAACATGAATAATATAATTAAAAGATGAAAATTTTGAACAAATGTGTTACATGAATAATTAAAAGTTTTGAACATTTAGTCCATCCAATTGTCATTTCGCAGGAATATAATTTGTGGTTCACTATAATTGTCTTAGGAAGAAAGAGAAATTTTGAGAACTTGTGTCATCTTTTGAGTAAAACAATGTAAAAGATCAGAGAATATTTTAGTTTTCAAACTAGTAATCAGATTTGAAGTGACTATTTTGAACCTTGAGATAATTTGGAGGTAGGGCTAGTGATCAAACAAATATATATATATAGTAGTTGATCATATCTCAGTAGTGAAAGGAAAGAACTTTACTACACAACTCTGGCAGCTTAGCTATTTGTAGATCTCAAGAAGATGATACTCATGAACAGTCAGAAGATATGTACACTTGAAAGAGGAGAGACCAAATGCTAATGAGTAAGCTATATATTCTTCTTGACTTAACATTTTGAAAGGTAATCTATTTTTGTTCTTATTTATGACTATGAGGAATAATTAACATCTTGAAAGGTAATCTATTAATTTTGTTCTTATTTATGATTATGATAGACTAAGAAAGACCACAAAAAATTGTTATGCTTTGATCTTGATGTAAGAAGCGGAGTAAACATTTTACTTCATATTTGAGCTGTCAAACAAATTGTAAAACAGGAGTAATTACATGCAGTAGTGTTGACAACAAAAGTTAAATTACCTCTTCAGATGAATTAACTTACTCTACACTCCTTTAAATAACTCATTATCATAAACAAGTTCATTTTTCAACATCTTACACTTCTAAACGGATTAATTTATTTCACACTTAGAGCTGCTAAATGAGATGTAAAATAGAAATAAAAGATAGAGTAAACAATTTAATCCTTATTAAATAGCAATCAAACATGACTATTAAGCCTAACCTATCGTCGGATTAAAACCAAAAAAATATATGACAATGAACATCTCTGATAAGGTGCCATAAAAAAAGGTAGACGAGGGTTATGGTACTGTACAACAAATATCACAAAATTAAAAATTGAAAGGTCAAATACAAACCGATTCGCTTTATCCTTTTTCTTGAGAACCGTCCACGTACAATTTTTTTTTTTTTTATAATTCTTTATGTCATAGCTTTGGAGATAGAAAAAAAATATAAAAGCATTAAAATTAATTAAATTAGTTTAGTTTAATTAAGAATCTTGATCTTGTTCGCAATAAGTTTGAAAATTAAATTTATTTTACGGGGACACATTTCCTTTAAAAAAAACTAAATAAATTATTCAGATTCGACTTTTTTGCTGAAAGATAACTTTTTGAGGGCTATCATAAACTAAGATCACTTTATCTTTAAGAGTATAACAGTTAATCTTTGCAATTAATTTAGCTCTTGGACAGAGTTCACAATGAAGAGATGAATATATATATAATAAATGCTGCAAATCAATTGGGTGAATGGATAAATAATCCGTCTATTTTTCTCTCATATAATGGTCTTATTGTATGAAGATTTATTGTTGAAATCTCAATATCAGATAATTAACTTGATATGTGCTTTGTCTTGAGGAACTTTGGAGTACTTGATAAATATTGCTGCCATCCTAATTATTAAATTCCAGTTGAAGTTATTTATTGCAACTTTCTACGGTTTTGGAGCTAATTTGCTTTAGATTAATTTTTTTAAATAATATTATTTTTCTTTCAGCAAAGTCACCTATGAAAGTCACAACTGTAGTCAAAGCTACATTAGTTAAACAACAGTTTGAGATTGCTACTTGCTACATTAAATCCAATTATTAAACTTCGCATCAGCCATCAGGTAACAAGTTCCGACATTTATTATATTCAAATATATGTTTTGTATACTTGATGACTATGTCAGATGTAAGTACATTATCTATATTAAATATATATTATTTAAACTAGTATATTTAAGCTTAAAATAATTATAAGCAACATCTGAAAATTAATGTGTTTTAACAGTTATCCACAAATGTTTTAAACCTTCATATTCATTATTTGAAACACTGTAGAATACAAATTATTACTCGTTTAAACAACAATACATAATTTTTCAATATTAAAATGAATATTCGTTATCGATCTTAAACTTTCAAAATCATCGTTGGATCATCACCCTAAAGTAAATACTTTAGTTATCTGAACGGAATTTAATCCTTCTTTGAGTGTCTTAATAAATCATTCTTGTTCTCTTTCCAAATTCAGTACAACCCCTAAATACTGGTCTCTCTCTCTCCATTTTTTTCTCATTCTTTGGTCCCTGAAATTAATATCTGACTGTCATTTCTTTCACACAAGAGAGTGAAGACATGAGTCAAATAACAAACAAAACTGAGAATCATTCTTGATCGAGTGGCAAAACATAATATCTTTCGCATGAATATTAGACTGTTAGATGGATTAATCTCAACCTCTTAAAAAAAAAAAAGCGAATTAACATTGAATTACCAAATTATTAAGTTACGTATTAACACACCTCGTGTCCTAGTTAATCTGTGGACATTGATCGATCAAATACTGCATCATTACATTGTTCTAGAACATCGTCGTAACTTAATCACATGTGCTCTTACATAAAGTTATTTCACAACTCTATAAAATGAATTCATAGTACGTCTGATGGGCATCGGATCTACTTTGGTTCGATGGGTTTAATTAATGTTCGATCTGCATCAAGATGTGTGCGCTACACATTAAAATCAGTGCGCATCTGCTTCAATTTATGTGCGTACAGATCTTAAAAAGTAGGCCTACTCTGATCTCCTATGAAATAAGTCCAAATTTAATCACAACCTTACGGTATTAGTTCACACAATTTGAAAATTATTCAAGTGTCTTCATTTTGAAATTTGGTCCTTGCCCTTTATTTTGAAAATTTTGCCACCAACTCATGGCCGGCCGTCGTATGAATAATATTGGAAGAGTGTTTGAAGAGGAAGAATTGCAGGGATAATTATAAATTCCTTTAAACTTCCTGGTCATGAGACTGTACACATGCAGCTTAATCTGTTGCTACTATTTTTGAATCTAGAAATAGTTTATTACCATATTCTTGTAGCCATACTGTAAATTTTATTTGAAAGGGCACTCGTATACAAAAAAAATTAAAACCAAGTTGGGGTTGTTGGAGAGTCCAAATATTAGGGTTTTACCACACGTGCCGCGTTATAACTCAGCATTCCAATCCCTACAACGGGATGAAGAATCTCTCCAGACTCAATTAATTACAAATTTAATACTATTAGACGAGTTGATTTTGTTTACTGTTTCCAATTAATCAGGCAATGCTTTAATTTAACTTTCCTCCTCGACAATCCTAAGCATGTCATGCGGTTCTTGGCATTATTTATTATTTTATTTTTTTGAGATTCCTTGGCATTATTTATTATTTTATTTTTTTGAGATTCCTTGGCATTATTTTTTATTATTATTTTTCTTTAAGGAAATGAATGCTGTATCGATTTTGTAGTCGCTTGTCCACCAATTTGTAATAACATTATTAATTAGTCGAGTAATAAATAACATTATTAGTTTGAGTTTAAAAAGCTGTCAGAAATGTTGGACGATTTTGGATCAACGACATTCTAATTTTGAATTTAACGTGATTATATAAATTTTTGTATGGTATCTATCTATAATGGGTATTATATCAGCCCAATTTTTGCTCTTTTCTCCCAATCGAAAAAAAGAGAGAGGAAATAACCATAGCTGCCATCTATAGTCGTCGTCCATAACCGTTGTCGTCACTTTTCTCTTACTCTTTCACACCTCTTCATTTCGTCTCTCTCATCTCTTTTAGTCCTACCTTGATATAGCGATATCTTTCCCTCCCTCTCATTTCTACTCCTTGAACGGGGAGAAGGATGAGGGTGAGGGGAGGGAGCCGAGCGAAGCTGACTGGAGTCGAGAGCACGATATCGTGGATCTCGAAGCGTAGAGCCTTTACTACCTCCATCTCGGTCGGAGCATAGTGATGAGAAAATCTGGCCGTCGGAGCGCGGCAGCTATCGGACGAAAGTAGATCCGGTCGTGAAAAGAGATGGAGAAAAATGTAATAAAGTGTTTAAGAGTAGATATGTAAGATTAGGTGATTAGAGTAATTTACGAGATTTCATGATAATAAATGAGTTTAAATTTAGAAAGAATATATATATTTTATCAACAAATTCGTTAGTAGGCATTTAAAACCACTAACCTTCCAAAAAAAATCTATCTATAATGGTCATGAACTCCTAATTTTTTTTTCTTACTTCAATTCAAATTTAATATTTATTTTCCATAAACACTCGAATATGTCAATTTAATTTGTTTTGCTACCGCCTGGGATTGGGGGCGATTAGACACAATTCGTAAATCTATCGCAAATTTGGCACCGTTACAAATTAAGAATTTAAGTTAGAATGCTGAAATTTTACTTGAAATGGAGTTACTAGACTGATAATGTCGAATTTTTTTAATATACCATAATTAAAAAAAACTCCATTTGAAGGAATTTCATCTTTACTCAGGCTACAGATTGGCTTTGCGGCCCCAGTTTGAATGGACCGCAGAGCCAATCTGCAGCCCTATATATAGAGAGAGAGAAAGTCGAGGCGCAACCTGTACCCGCACACTGTGGGTACGTTGTGTTTAAGAATGACTTTCTCAAGCCTCTTCCAATCCCTCATCGTGGCCATCGTTGCCGCTATCACGCAACTCTTGGTGAGATATAACACCTGCAAAGGAACAATATCTAAATATTATAAGTTGATTATTATAAATTTCAGCTTGAAAATTAAACATGTCCTGGATGCGAATGGGGCGACAGTGAGGATGGTACCAAGTACTTGTCCTCTCCGATCCCTCAGCCTTGGTACCTACTCATGAGGATTGTCGGCGATACATCCCTCCAAGTATACAATGTATGCACAGTTACTCTGGTACCAATCTCTATAAGGTATGTATGAATTACAAAAAAAGTCACATAGTGCCAAAATTATAGCCGATAATTAATAGTTGAATTGTGGAAATAATACTTATATCAAAGGACCCTCCAACTCCAGATCCTATGCGAGGGAGTGCATCACCCGCCAGGGCCACGTACAACGCGTGCACCACAAACCAGTTCTTACCGGCGGATATGGTCCCCTGGGCCACCGATTGGCTCTGCGGTCCCTCCAAAATGGAGCCGCAGAACTAATCTGCGGCCTGGGTGATTTTGAAATTCTGGCCAAACGAGAGTGTTTTGGTTTATTTCTTTTTGGAGTATGTTATAAATAAAAATTTCGGCTGATAATTAATGAAGTAATTAATGTGCTTATACAATATGATATAAATTATAAGAGAGAAGACCCTCACGCAAAAATGGTATTGAATTTAACCGATCTCCAGTAGATTCGCAAAGATTTAATTAATTAAGTAGCAAGAGAATGTGATTATAAATGTCAACGGCATAGCTTTCATTAACGGTTCTATTAATGATTACATGAGATTTGCTCTGCTTAATTTATTTCAAACATTAATTACATCATTTACAGCTGGAGGTTGCTAGTGCTGAGTCAATTCAGGAAATGACTCATCGACTTATCAACAGCACTAAAAAAGGTACCATTTGGATTCATGTAGAAATATACCATCAGAAGTTAAGAAGCTAGCGTTTGAATGTGAGATGAGAGATGGAGTAAACTATTTATTTTATGCTTCAATTATCAAATGAGGTGTAAATAGAAAGAGCAACATAAAATTATGGCCGGGAGTAAGTTATATATCAGTAGGGATTTGAATTTGACATTTATTTAAATAATGAAATATCAATAAAAATGAATTTGACGGCATAATTTTTTTTTCTGTCTTTGTAATTCTCTACTATTATATTATGCGGTCGCGTCGGTGGCTATAAGATCCCTTTCCTTGTACGATCTAATATTGAATTTCAATAAATAGAATTGAAGAAATTCACCCAAGAAAACTAATTCCTGTTTTTAGAAACAAGGAGATCTTGGATTTTTTAAAAAATCCTGATTTTCTTGTCTGGTACAGGTGCTGCTCGAGGCGAAGACAGTATGTAAAAGAGTTTTTCCGCACGTGTCAGCTCCCTAGTAGTTACTTGAAAAAATAAAATAAAGTTGGATTCACGAAGCCACCAAATAGAATCTTTCAAAAAGCAAACAGATGGAGAGTTGTAATTATTATTTTTTTTTGTTTCTCTGGAGAAAAAAAAAAGCTTTTTATTCTTTACATTTTTTTTGACAGACAAAGCTTTTATTTATTCTCTGTGCTGTGCGTGCAAGTGCAACTCAGATGCTTTTTTCCACTTACAGCTACTCAGCGACCACTTGAAATGGTCTGAAAAGCTAGATATGCTCAAGTAAACAAAAGATACACCTTTTATTTTGCCTCTCAAGATCCACCTTTACCACAATTTATAGGACTTGGCTACGGTGATATGGGTAGCTAAGAGGCCTCCCGTGCTACGGCTCAATATTCGACTTTTCGAAATCCTAACGGTCGATCCGAACCGTTCATCTTGTTCTCCATATCAATATGTGCTTGGAGACCAAATTTTACATTTTTTGGAAATTTTTTACTATTTTTTTAGATTTATTGAAAATCGCTGTTTTTCAGACAAATCTGGACCATAAAAAACAGCGATATTCAATAAATCTAAAAAAATAGTAAAAAATTTTCAAAAAATATAAAATTTAGTCTCCAAACACATATTAATATGGAGAACAAGATGAACGGTTCAGATCGACCGTTAGGATTTCGAAAAATCAAATATTGAGCCGTATCACGGGAGGCCTCTTAGCTACCCGTAGCATATTAGCCAAATCCCAATTTATAATTCTAAGTTTTAACTTTGCAAGTGAGGAAAAGCAAATTTTCTTGTGTGCTTAAAAGGATAAGGACAAAGTAGAAAAAAAAGGGGATAATATGTGCAATGATGATTTTTAATTTTGTGGATAATTCTTGTGCATGTCTAACTTTATGTTACATAAAATTAATATCTTAAAAATTATAATATAACTTGTACATGTGTATAGAATTATTTAGGTATGTATGCTCAAGTATACAAAAGGTGCACATTTTATTTTGCCTCTCAAGATCCACCTTTCCTGCGCTATATAATTCTAAGTTTTAACTTTGTAAGAGAAGAAAAGAAAAAAAAAACTTGTGTGCTTAAAAGGATGGGGAAAAAGTAGACAAAAGGGAATAAAGTGTCAATGATGATTTTTAATTTTGAGGATGAGTTTAGTGTATGTCTAACTTTTACGTTACAGAAAATTAATTATTTTAAAAATTAGAATACAACTTGTAAATGTGCTTAAAATAATTTAGGTAGATATGCTCAAGTAAACAAAAAGTTACACCTTTTATTTTGCCTCTCAAGATCCACCGTTACCACACTTTATAATTTTAAGTTATAACATTGCAAGAGAAGAAAAGAACAAATTCGTTTGTGCTTAAAAGGATAAGGCCAAAGTAGATAAAAGGGGATAATGTGTGTAATGTTGATTTTTAATTTTGAGGATAACTATAGGTATGTCTAATGATAACGATAATACAGCTTTGACTATGGTCAAAGACTGTTAGCAATTCTGTTATGCAAAACTGTTAGCAATTCAGTTAAGAAAGTTTGTTAGAGAAAGCATCTGTTAGCTAATACTCTAGGCTATATATAGCCCTCTTTGTACTTGTAATCAATTAATGAAAATCAATAAGAAAGATCACTTTCTTCTCTTCTCAATTTACTGTTCATCTACACTTATCATGGTATCAGAGCCCTCTCGGCACACGCCTTGATCTGATCTTCCTTCTGCCATTTACCAGTATCTTCAGCTCAGATGGCTGCTACTGTTCCTCCTTCTCCCCCTATATTCAATCCCATCCAATTTCACTATTCAATTTCCCCAAAACTTGATGAATCCAATTTCTTGCTTTGGAAATCACAAGTATTACTTGTCATCCGTGGTCATGGTCTTCTCACCTATCTCACTTCTTCTTCCTCTGCAGCTTCGAGCACCCTCACTGGTTCCGATCCTGTCAGTGGCTCGGCTCCGTCAACTGATCAGTGGCAACGCCAAGATCAGCTTATTCTGGCATGGCTTCTGTCTAGCCTTGGTCCGGATATTCTCCCTCAGGCGATTAGTTGTGACACATCGGCTGCCCTTTGGCATATGCTTCACTCGACCTATTCTGCTCAATCCACCTCTCGTGTTCTTGAATTGAAACTTCAGCTTCAAACCTTGAAGAAGGGCAATCTTTCCTGCACTGCGTATCTTAATCGCCTCAAATCCATTGCTTTACAGCTGCGCTCCATCGGCTCTGAGGTCAGCGATCAAGATCTTGCCCTCTGCCTCTTTGCCGGCTTGCCTCCTGAGTATAACTCTCTTGTGACTTCCCTCACCTCTCAGAGCACCAACTTCTCCGTCACCGATCTCCATGGCCATCTTCTCAACTTTGAGTCTCGCCTTGCTTCTCAGGTCGTGTGTGAACCTGTTGCTCATCTCACTCTAGGCGATTCTAGAATGCCCTCTTCGCACTCTTTTATTTCACCTGGATCCGGTTCGGGTTGTCTCTCTATTGGACCCGTTAATGTTACAAAAGACCACTCCATTGGACTTTTTCCCACTCCTGTCTCTACTGGGTCAACCTACTCTTCTTCTCCAAATTTCACCTCCGTTTTAGCCCCTGCCCTTCTCTCTACTCTCCCTTGGCAAACTTAGCAACAATTAGCCACTGCTTATATCTCCCAACAGCTCAACCACTCTTCTCACCGTGGTGGCAGAGGCCGTGGCCGTGGTCGTGGCCGTGGGAGATCACATACCTCAGCTGGAGCATCTCAGATTACTTCTCAAGGGCGTAGCACTGGTGGCAGGGGCACCACTGCAACTCAGCAATGTCAGATTTGTCTGAAACTCGGTCACACTGCCAAAGAGTGTTGGTATCGTTATGATGATGATCCTTCTCCTCCTCCTCAGGTCAACCTTGCTCAGCCCTCTTCTTCTCCTACCAGTGACTGGTTTCTTGACTCTGGTGCCTCCTCTCACATTGTTCCTGACCTGAATTGCCTTACTGACTACTCCCCTTATCAAGGTAATGATGTAGTTAGAGTCGGTAATGGCCATGGTTTATCTATTGCTCACACTGGTTCATCTTTTCTTTCTTCTAGCCAGCACCAATTGACTCTTACAAATGTTCTACATGTTCCTAACATTACCAAAAGGCTAATCAGTATTTCTCGGCTCACTCGGGACAACAATGTTATTGTTGAATTTAATAATTCTGGTTGTCTGATTAAGGATCTCAAGACTCAAAAGGTGCTACTTGAAGGTGGGCTTTCTCAGGGACTTTACTATCTTCCCAGTTCCACTGCTCTTCTCTATGATGCTTCTAGTGGGGATCTTTGGCACCACAGGCTTGGACACACTTCCTCTCCTGTTATTCAACATCTTCAAAAAAATAATCTCATTCCTTCTGTTGCAAAAACTTTGAATTGTGATGCTTGTCATAAATTCAAATCTCATAGATTACCCTTTTTCTTTGTCTACAAATAAGGCTTCTAAGCCGTTAGAACTTGTGCATGTTGATGTATGGGGGCCTTCTCCCTCCACCTCTTTACTTGGCAATAGATTTTATGTCTTATTTGTGGATGATTTTTCACGTTTCTCTTGGTTATTTACATGTTCTGCCAAGTCTCAGGTTGCTGAAATTTTTGCGGGTTTTAAGACCCAAGTGGAAAACCTTCTCTCTTCTTCTCTCAAAACCTTACAGTGTGATGGAGGCACTGAATTTAAATCTTTGATGAGCCAATTTCCTGAACTCACATTTCAGGTCTCTTGTCCCTATACCCCTGAGCAGAATGGTGTTGCTGAACGCAAGCATCGGCATGTGGTGGAGCTTGCTTTGGCCTCCATGGATCGGGGTTCTATTCCGATTGTTTATTGGGATCACATCTTTGAGAATATTGTTTTTATCATCAATCGGCTTCCTACAGCTGTGCTGAAATTTAAGTCTCCATTTGAGCTTCTTTTCAGCCACCAACCCGACTATTCCTTTTTTAAAGCACTTGGTTGCTTATGCTACCCTTGGCTACGACCTTATACGAAAACCAAGCTTGAACCTCGCTCTCTGCCTTGTATCTTTCTTGGCTATTCCTCTCTTCACAAAGGGTACAAATGCTTTCATCTACCAACTGATCGGATTTACATCTCTCGCCATGTTATTTTTCACGAATCAGTTTTTCCTTTCTCTACGCTCTCTTTACCCTCAACTTCACCTTCACAGCCATCATCCTTCCCTAATTCCCTAACCATTCTCTCTACTCCAGTATCATCTTCTCCTTCCACTACATCTATCTTGCCCTCTCCTACTCAGCCCTCTTCTTCCCCTTTACCTTCTTCTCCCTCTCCATTGTCTCCTCCTCTCTCTCATCAAATGACCACTCGAACGAGAGACAATACCAGACCTCAACGGAAATTTCCAGATTTTGTTACCTACACGGCTGCTACCTTTCCAGAGCAAGAACCGACTTGTTTTACTCAAGCCAAAAACTATTCTGATTGGCAACGTGCCATGGCTCTTGAGCTTGATGCCCTTGCTCAAAACAAAACTTGGGAACTTGTTCCTCTTCCCGAGCACCAACATGTGATTGGATGTAAATGGGTATATCGAATTAAGCGCAAGGCTGATGGGTCTATAAAGCGCTTCAAAGCCCGACTTGTGGCAAAGGGTTATAACCAAGAGGAAGGCATTGATTAGACCGAAACTTTCAGTCCCGTGGTTAAACCTGTGACCATTCGTACTCTTCTCTCTTTAGCTCTTTCAAAAGGATGGTCCCTTCGTCAACTTGACGTTAACAACGCTTTTCTTCATGGCGAACTCAATGAGGTTGTTTACATGGCACAGCCTCCGGGCTTTGTTGATCCCCACCTTCCTAACCATGTTTGCCTTCTCAAAAAGGCTCTCTATAGCCTTAAGCAAGCTCCACGTGCGTGGTTTCACCGACTTCGGGACTTTCTTGCTTCTCTCGGGATTATGGCCTCTCAATCTGACTCTTCCCTCTTCATCAAGCGCACTCCTCATGATGTCATTTATCTTCTTGTTTATGTCGATGATATTATTGTCACCGGCACTTCCCAGCCTCTTATTGATCATCTTATCTCTAGTTTACATGCTACCTTCACCATCAAAGATCTTGGCTGCCTTTCTTATTTTTTGGGTATCAAGGCAACATACACTGATTCGGGTCTTCTTCTTTCCCAAAGTCAGTATATTGATGATATCTTACATAGAGCTAAAATAGAAGGTGCCAAACCCGTTTCTACTCCTATGTAAAGTGGTCTCCAACTCTCTAAACTTCAAGGTGATCCTTTCCCTGATGTTCACTTGTATAGAAGTATTGTGGGGGCCTTACAGTATGCTACCATTACCCGTCCCGAGATAGCCTTTGCAGTCAATCGGGTCTCCCTTTTTATGCATTCCCCAACTGACACTCACTGGTCAGCAGTAAAACGGCTTCTTCGTTACCTAAAGGGCAATATTTCCTATGGTTTACTTCTTCGCCCCTCTTCTGATCTTTCTCTTTAAGTCTTCTCAGATGCTGACTGGGCTGGTAGCCCCGATGACCGACGCTCAACCACTGGCTATTGTGTATTTCTTGGCAATTCTCTAGTTTCCTGGTCTTCTAAAAAGACAACCACTGTTGCTCGGTCTAGTACAGAAGCAGAATACCGGGCCCAAGCTGCTGCTGCAGCTGAAGTCGTGTGGCTTCAGTCACTTCTTCATGAGCTTATCTCTGGCTCTATTGCTCCTCCGGTCTTGTGGTGTGATAATCTTGAAGCGACTTTCCTTGCTGCCAATCTCGTTCATCATGCACGCACCAAACACATTGAAGTCGACATACATTTTGTTCGGGATTTGGTTGCTTCTCGTCGCCTCTTTGTTTGTTTCATGTCATCTCAAGATCAGCTCGCTGATGCGCTCACCAAAAGTCTGGGTACATCTAGGTTTACCAGTTTGCGTACCAAGCTCTGTGTTCTTTCATCTACACAGGACTTGAGGGGGGGGGGGGTGATAACGATAATACAGCTTTGACTATGGTCAAAGGCTGTTAGCAATTCTGTTATGCAAAACTATTAGCAATTCAGTTAAGAAAGTTTTTAGACAAAGCATCTGTTAGCTAATACTCTAGGCTATATATAGCCCTCTTTGTACTTGTAATCAATTAATGAAAATCAATAAGAAAGATCACTTTTTTCTCTTCTCAATTTACTGTTCATCTACACTTATCATCTAACTTTTACGTTACATATAGTTAATATCTTGAAATTATAATATAACTTGTAGATGTGTTTAAAATAATTTAGATATTACTTGTAATATATTTTAGCCAATTAAAAATTTTATTGGTTATTCTTATAACTATTAAACTCTTGTATTAAAATTTTAATTTTTTTTATGAAAGACTAAATGTCTTTTAAATTATTCAATCTTTAATACATATGAAAATTTTATTTAACAATAAAAATAAAAGAACCAACATTTAGTCTAGCAACAAAAGACAACACCTTCTATATGAGAGGTTATAGGTTCGAAATCCATATGAGTGATCACTTATAAATAATTAAATGAAAGTTGGTAAGCTAGATATCTATCTTTCTATCTCAAAAAAAATAAACATTAAAAATACATCTACTATCTTAATTTTCAAATTTTAAAAACAAGTACTTTTCAAGATACTTAAAAATATATACATAAAAATTATATCTATACAAGAACTATTATTTTTCTTCTCAAAATAAAATGTCACGAGACTAGGGGTAGAAAAAAAATTTGTAGTTCGTGATTTGATTTGAGTTTGATTTGAGTTTAGTTCGATTCGAAATTAATTGGTTTTGAAACAAATCAAATCCAGTTCAGTTCGAATCTTATTCAAATCAAACTCAAACTAGGTATAATTCGTTTGAAATTGATTCGCGAATTATTTAGGTTCGAATCTCAAATAATACAACTAATGGATTCAACCATTAATTTTAATAATACAGGAACCAAACTTATATCACATCTCAAAATTGTTAATATAATGATAACTTATAATAAGAAAATGTTTCAGTAGCGCAACAAATTAACAATGCAATAAGTTTCATTTGACTATGTTCATTCCGTAATTTTAATCAATCCAACAGCGTAAAAGGTAAGGAAATCTTAAACTAGCACATAATTCATTAGTGTGAATTCGTGAAAGGTAAAAGGAAATCGTGTGAATTTTGTCCCGCGAAAAGAAAACTAATGCATAAACTACCAGAAAAACTAGGGCTGCCAAAAAAATTGTAAGTCGTAATTTGATTGACTTCGATTTGAAAAATGTGTAGTTCGCAACTAATGCGATTCAAAATTAGTTCGATTCGAAACAAATCAAATTCAGATCGGTTCGAATTTTATTCAAACTCAAACTCAAACTAGGATAAGTTTGATTCGGTTGGATTTATTGCCTCCCTACACCAGACTGACAAATTAGTCTAGGTTTCATCCAAGACTACAAAGCACAGCATTAATTACCAGCAACACCTGCATCGAGATTGAATATTTCAGTTAATTATTCAATTCCAAGTGGAACACAATGTCTGGCCATACTTGGATAACTATAAAAATACACATGCAAGTTTTAATTCTAATAGCAACTGGCATTGTTTATTTTATCAATATTGATGTGGAACAAGTTGGTCATATTATGACATATTGAATCTGTTCTAACAGCAAAAATGCTGCTAGCTAGCAATGAATTTTCACCTTTTCAGAAATTGAGCTTCTGACAAAGTGTCAAGGTTGTTTAAAGTTACATGAACTAGGCAGCAACGGTAAATTCGAGTTTGTTCTAATCTAACTATCCTACCAACCATGAATAATAAAATCAACAAATCAATAAATCAATATAAAATATATTTTATTCTAATTTTTCACAATTTCTTGCTAATGGGGCTTCGATGAACAGAGTGGGTGGCGGTCCGATGCTCGGTTGAAGCCGTTCAATCAGCATCAAAATTCATACCTATTTGAACCACACAAATATTAAAACAGTAATTGTGAATCTTGATGCGCATCATACTATGATTAAATATTAGACTGAATTTGAGAGCAGCTTGTTTATAATGAGAGCAGCTAGTTGTGGGCTTTATCAGAGGTGGTTGGAGTAAGAAAATAAATTAAGTTATTGGGCTATAATAATATGACATATTATCATATGGGCCGAAAAGCCTTAGACACGGTCCAAATACACATTTTAAAACAAATTATTGCTGGGTCTGTTATAATGATGCCTAATTCAACCTTCTGAACAAACTATATTTTATTTCTTGAATATTAGGCCTCTGCTTTTGCTGTGATTAGGGACAAATTAGAGGGCCAACGAGCAGGAATTTTGATTACACAAATTGATGAATCATAAAAATAAAAAATAAAAAATTCATTTTTTTTTTTTTGGATGTAGCACATTATCTATATTTTGATCAGTTCAATTTAATATTTTCGTCTATTTTTTGTTGAATCGCTGTTGTATCATTCTTCTATCTTCTAAAACAGTACGTTTTTAGTATGTTTTACGGTTCAATATAATTCCTAAAACTATTCAATTTTTGTGTTTCACTGTTCAATTGTTTAATTATTGTGCAGTTGATTTTGTGTTTACCATTATTATATTTTTATTGTTTTAAAAATAATATTTATCTGTGTTCAAAAAGTTTCTAAATGCAAAATTATATTTATATAAAAAAATATTCTAAAAATTAACGTTCTTTATAACTAGTTTTGCAAAATCCAAAAAACAGTTACATTTTTTATGAGAAAGGTAATTTCCCAAAGCACACAATTGTGTCGTAACTAATTTAGTATAATCATTCATTCAGCATTTCTTTCAAGCATAAAACCTCGCCTCTTGCATCATTTAGTGTGTCACATTCTCACAGTGGTCAGCTAAATATTTTCCTTGTCTATGTAATCTCGGACAGAACTAAAGCGCAAACTCTGTTTAAAAAGAATCGCAGCCGTCCGATCGATCAAGCTTCAACGTCCCCTAACGTTAACCTCCGTTTGGAATTAAATCGGCCGTTATTCCTTGGGAATAACAGAAACATGTTATTGCGTTTCTAGCCGTTGATATTCGTTATGATTTGCGCAAGAAAATATTTCGTCATTAAGATTTGTGTATAGGAAAATATGAATGGTTGGGTAGGAATAACAAGTTTCTGTTATTCCCCGGGAATAACAGCAGATTTATTTCTCCTTCCATATATAATCACCTCTTTATTATTTTTATTTGTTTCCTCTTAATCTCTCACTTAATTACTTAAACCTCAGCACAGTTCTCTGACACTTGTCTTCTTCTCTATTCTCGCTCTCCTTTCTAACAATGGAGACACAATTACTCGAGATAACCCTGATCTCGGCACAAGGTCTCAAGATCCCGCCTCGCCTTCATCGGATCCAGACCTACGCCATGACCTGGGTGGACCCGGCGCACAAGGTCCGCACTCGCATCGACCGTACTAGTGGGCCCGACCCGACCTGGAACGACAGGTTCGTATTTCGCGTACCGACCTCCTTCCTCTTGCCAGATTCCTCCTCGGCTGTCTGTATCGAGATCTACTGCACCGGTGGCTGGTATAACAACGATTCACTCGTTGGCACGGTTAGGTTTCTGGTAGGAGGCGAGAGGCTTCTCTCTAAAGCCCCCAATTCGCCTTCTTTCGCTGCTTTAGGTAATGATCACACATAGCATCTGTACTTTTCTTTCTGAAAACAGTAGAAAGAGCTCATCTTTGTGTTAGCCGTGACTTATAACCAAATCTTGAGCTTTTAGCTTTAATAATGCTTGATCATCATTTTGTGTAATAGTTGATAAATGTAATTTATACTGAACAATTAAGCAGGTCTAATCTTGAGTTTTCTTGATACAATAATGCAGGTTCAATTTAATTCTCTATCGCAATTAAATATATTTAATGCTCTAATTTTATATTACAGAACTTCAGTTCCAATATGGCTTCCATTCCTAGATACCCCTTAGTTGAGCTAATCTGTTGAACCCTGACATTGTTAGTTCTAATTTTCTTTAATAAGTTCACTATAGCAATAAATTAATTACAAATTTTACAAATAGGAATCAGACGGGCATCTGGTAGGATTACAGGGGTACTAAACATAGGTGTTGTACTCCTTGAAAAGGTCCCACTGACAGTGGCTGAGGCTCTGACGCATGGACCAGCTGTGGGTTACCGGGATCTGATGCGGCGCCCCGCCTTGCGAGACCGAACAAACATAGCCATTGATGAGAAGGAAAAGGGAGGTGGAGGAGAGAGGAGAGAGAAACAAATAGTAGCAGTTGAAGAAGAAGAGGATGATGATGATTATGAGGAGAGAGAGCAACAAGGGGGTGGGGTCATGTTTTGTGGGTCCTGTCTATTGCGGGTCCCGCGCAAGGTTTACACAACCCCCTCTGGTGAGAAGTTCACTTTGCCCGTACCGGTTTTCTCCCGGTCTCGCCACGGCAGCCCAAAATCTCGCCATGGCAGCCCGAAGCGGTGATTCCGTGGTACATAAAAACTTATAATAAGATTTTGTAATGCTTTGTTCCTTTACAGAATTACAGTACAGGTCTAAGCATTTTTCTGTAGCTATTAGTTGACTTGGTACCACCATTATTTCATTTAACACTATACCTAAAGTACTAACCAAGTATCAATTGGTTGGTAGGGATCGTACTGTAAGAGTAGAGTAAAACATAGTCTAAGCTGAACTAAATCACCTGGTACAGTAAAACATAGAGTCTAAGCTGGATATCTTCACTATTTTATAGTGGTAGCAAAATCGTTGCTTTGTTGCCTTATTATCTTTCAATATTTTACCCTGGTATTTTAATTTGTTGAAATTTGGATTACCAAATGCTTGCTACAGAGATAGGTATGTGCACTCTCATGTGCACATCTCAAAAAAGTGTGCATCTAAAAGTCTCAAATTAGCCTTATTTCTATTTTTTTAAAAGTGGTAAAATTCATAATCTAACCACAGTTTTTGTGTCTTTGCAGTGTTGGAGCATCTTATTGGTTTCATAGAGTTTATAGTTGCCTCAAAATGCTTCCAATTGCCTAGTTTGATAGCAATGTTCTCATTTAGGTATGAGACGTGTTTTAGGTCTCAATAATTTGCTGAATGATAAAATTGGGGAGATTTTTATTGGTGGCTGATGTGCAAATTAATAGTGACACTTTTTAACCATAAGAAATTTACACGTCGTATATTCCTACAGCTCAGAAGAATTATTTTGTTGTATTGTTGTACTTTGCTAAATCTGGAAATATTTCTGTTCATACGTCCTCTGTTTGTCACCTTGTTTTGTGACTTCATATGTTAATATTTGTTTGATTTGACATCAAATATAATAACGACATGCCGTATTGTTACAATTTCTTTTTGGCATGTACAAATCTGCTCAAATTTTGTGATAATTTGCTTCAAAAGAAACAGAACCTAATCAAGTTGTTGTATGTCCCTTTTTGTTTGGAAATAATAAGGCCCAAATCTTATTTCTGTGTTATGGCTAACCACCTTTAGTAAAACTAGGCCCATCATCCCCTTTTTAATGCCGAATTTTCTTTTAATTTTATAATTTTAAAACTGCCTCAACAAATAAGATAAGGACAACCTTAAAGCTATAGGCTATAAATTAATCAATAATTAGCTTGATTGCTTCTATTTTTTAGTTTTAAATTTATCAGGACCAATCATTTTACATGCCGAAAGGACTTGTCAGCAATTGTTGTTCCTATGTTTGGCACCATTTGTAGATTATGCAGAGTCAACTCCAAATCTCTCTTCTTTATTGTATTTTTTTTTTAACTTTCAAAATCTCACTTTTAAAAAAAAATAATGTTCGCACTCTGTTATGGTTGAAAAAAGTACAGACCATTTTCTTTCTTTGACAAGAAAAGACATACTTTACTTTTTCTTTTTTCTTCTTCCATATACTCATTTTACTTTTGTTAATGAAAAAGGACTTTTTAAAATGCTATTATCAGTCAGTTCCAGTGTTTTAAAATGCGGTTTTGTTCATGCATGTCGAAGGCCACTGCATACCGCATATGCGGTATGCGGACGCATATGAGGATTTTCATGCGAATTTATATATGCGGATTTTAAAATATAAATTCACGTATATATATATATATTCATATTCATATATTTGAATTTATTTTCACATAATAACATAACCAACAATAATTTTTTGATTTTTTTAATATAAATTTTAATTAAAATACAATCAAATTATCAAAACCGCATGGAAAGACTGCATGGCCGCATATTTCAGTCCGCATGGCCGCATATTCAGACCGCATGGCTGCATTTTTAATCCGCATGACCGCATATGCGGCCGCATGAAAAAACCGCATGGGTATTCTAAGCACAGCTGCCGACCGCATACGCATATGCGGCCGCATTTTAAAACACTGGTCAGTTCAGTATGTAGACTTATTCTGGATTCTAATGGTGTTGCTGTATTTGTAAGTTAAAACAAGGTAGTTGAGTATTTGATACATGTAAATAACTTTGACTTGTACAGCGACAACATTTTTAATGAAATAACTTGAAAGAACAGAAGTCAATACAAAATTATCGATGCCACTCAGTGTTACTTTCAATTTGATTCATATAAAATTTGAGGCTAACTTCGGATTAGTTTCGTTGCAGGGTTACATCATAGAACTTGGAAATAGGGACCCACGAAGAAAACATTAACTAAAATACAACGTCACTAATCACTATCACAAGTTCACGACCCTTGTTCTGGTCATCTAATAGTATAATAATACAACTACAATCCACTAAATAATATCTTTTGTGGTACTAAATCTAAGTTGACAGAGAGACTGCCGGATATGTCTATGATGGATAGACGGATGGATTTAAAGCCTAATCAGAGATAGTTAAGCCAATGATATGAATTGAAAATTAATAGCTTTTTATCTTTTATATTTTATAATTGAGGATTCAAATATCTTCATATCTTGTACCACCATCATGTCTCTATATTTTAAATTTCTAATAACATTTTTTTAAAAACTTATATGTCAAAATAAAACTACTAGATATGATATATATTATTTTTTTTATATACACATAAAATTTTTATTACATTTTGGTTTTGCTTTTAAAAAGAATAAATTAGCTGAAAAGTTCAGAATTTATCCATATCAATGTATTTTTATAAGCTCTCGTCGTCGATCAAAACAAAGTCAAAATGATGCAGTCTTTTAGATGTGCACAGAGAAAATAATAAAGATCAAATCTAACGGGTATACTTTGATATTTGAGTTTTAAAATTTAAGTTATTAACGTTTTAAAAATGAAGACATAATGGTAGCACACAAAATGAAGACATTTAAATTCTCCTCTTTAGAATTTTTATAAATACTAATATCTTGCATAAGGCTTGGGTGCTATGGATAGCGAAAGGCCATCCCGTGCTACGGCCTAAAAAATATATCGTATAACCTTCAAATTTTGATTTAAATAGCTCAATAAATTAGTTATATAATAAACTTGTAGAATACTAATTTTTACTATTTTTGAAATTTCTTTAACTTGCCTAGCGGGTTTATTCTGGAACTAGAAAATGTCTATTTTGTTCCTACCATTTCTAGAAATATCATATCAATCTCGTGTTTAGAGATGAATGGTTTCTCGTTTGTTATAAAGGACAATAGATGTTCTATTTATAAAAATGAGACATATTATGGATCATCTTACTTGTTAAATGGTCTGTATATGCTAGAAATGGAAAACCCTGTGTTTAACATCAATAACAAAAGACTCAAAACATTTCATGAAAGTATTGACTTACATGAGACATAAGTCTGGATCCTTTGACGAGTTGAAGGAATTTAAGACTAAAGTAGAAAATCAACTAAACAAGAGTATTAAGGCATTACGGTAGGACCGTGGAGGCAAATACTTGAGTTATGGTTTTCAAAACGTACTTAAAGGAATGTGAGATAGTCTCACAACTCACACCTCTAGGAACACCGCAATGTTACGGTGTTGCCAAGAAAATGAAACAAACCATGCTGGACATGATTCGTTCCATGATGAGTGACGCCACCCTTCCAAAATCATTTTGGGGACACGCACTAGATAGTGTCGCACTAATGATAAATATAGTTCCATCCAAGTCAGTTGAAAAGACTCCATACGAGTTATGGTTTGGGAAATCCCAAATATGTCTTATCTTAAAAATGGGGTTGTGAAGTATTTGTCAAACGCCAGACGTCTGACAAACTTGGTCCCAAATCTGACAAGTGTTTTTTTGTAGAATATCCTAAGGAAACGAAAGGATATTACTTCTATTACCAGTCCGAGAACAAATTAGTTGTTGCTCGTCATGGTATACTTTTGGAGAACGAGTTTCTTGCAAAAGAAAGTAGTGGGAGTAATGTAACACTTGAAGAAATTCAAGATACATCACACAATATAATATCTGAAACAGATCAGATAATCCCACCACTTGATACTTCGGCTGATGAGCATCTGGAAGAACCAAATCCACAAGTAGATGTGGAAGAGGTTCTAGTCCTGAGCTCAAGTGCTTCAACGCAAGTTGAATAAGAACTAAATCCGCACACTATTGTGGATGAAGTTCAACAGCTCGAAGAACAAGTGCTACGTAGGTCAACAAGGATAGTCCATGCACCCAAGAGGTACATGGGACTGCACGAGGTCTCAGTTTTTGACACTGAAGATCTTCTGACCTATGCAGAAGCAATGGATAGGCCTGACTCTGATAAATGGCTGGAGGCCATGAGATCCGAAATA
Organism: Carex rostrata; assembly: GCF_964058835.1. Classification (NCBI taxonomy): domain Eukaryota; kingdom Viridiplantae; phylum Streptophyta; class Magnoliopsida; order Poales; family Cyperaceae; genus Carex; species Carex rostrata. Next base: position 4,861,912 of record NC_135947.1, on the reverse strand, counting down.
CAATCCATGTATGACAACACGGTCTGGAACCTAGTTGTACCACTTGATGGGGTGAAACCCATAGCTAACAAGTGGGTTTTCAAAAGAAAACAGACATGGATGATAATATGACTATTTACAAAGCACGGCTAGTAGCGAAAAGGTTTCAAATAAATTCTGGGAATTTGTTCGCACAGAATATATGCTACAAAGTTTCAGTATAGCAAGCTATACCTTTTAAACCTTTGTTACACTCTGTCAAATCAGATAGCAAGTGCACTATCCTATCGATGAGTATGCTCAGGTATCGATCCACAGGGACGGAAGAAAATGACCGGACTCGTCTTAAAATTACTTGAGATTCTAGAAGTGAGAAAAATTGATTTGATTTAATCCTAACAATTCTACTGATTTATGACAAGTTTAAAAGACAATAAAAAGAATTAAAGTTGTTTTCAAATGATAAAAAGGCGTTTCCAGGGTTCAGATTTCATTTCTGTTCAGCCCCGAGGCATACGGCCCGTATGGGAATCCATACGGCCCGTAGGGGACCCCGAGTTAATGCTGCAGCTACTGTTTTCTGTGTTGATACTAATGTTTAGGGTTTCTATCGACCAGATCTAGATACCTAACCTCAACTTTCGCATTTTGGCCTAGTACCCGATTACCGGACTCAAATACTTCCCTCTTAGATGCGTTAAACCTCAACTTTCGCATTTTGGCCTAATTTATCTAAGTTACTTGTTGGTTTACTAAAAGTATCCAAGGACTTTCGCCTCAAGGAAAGTTTCACCTTTCGGGTACTCCTTGGTTTCACCCTACTTCATATACTTTATTCGGTTGGATTAAATGTCATAGACTTGGCTCCTAACACTTAGATGTGCGCATTCATCTAACGGGATGACTAATCAATTCAAGCAAGCACAAATAAAGCAATCAAAATACTACTCAACAAAGTAAAAACAAAGCATTCAACACAAAATCCAAGTAGCATGCAAACAAAACCAAACTAGAAACTACATCTTAACCCTAGAAACAAAGTAAATTAGCTACTCATGTTCATAAGATAACACAAATAACAGAAAGTAAAATAGTTCATGACAAAACAGTGGAAAATCTGAAGATCCGTTGCAAACTCGCGTTTTTCCCTTCTCTTCCTCTTCTCCTCTCTTGTCTTTTGCTCCAAGAAAGCTTGTCCAAGTTCCAGTGGTGAATCCCCCTTTTTTTGGTGAGGAAATATCTCATTTAATGCCCTGGATCGCGTGTGCAGAGGCTTCCTTTTCGGCCTCCTTGATTTCAGCTGATTTCAGATCCTGCTGGATTTTTCCGATTTAGCACCCTACGGCCCGTAGGGGACCCCATACGGCCCGTAGGGCTGTGTTTTGTCTTGGAGACTATGTGCCTCTGTTGTGGAATCTTCTGTGTGGTTGGGCAGATCCTGTACGGCCCGTAGGGTATGTCATACAGGCCGTATGAAAAATTGTCAGATCCAGTTTTTCGCCCTTTTTCCTGCAAAATACCAAACAAAACATAGCAGTACCACATTTCTTCGAAATATAAGTAAAAAGTCCACATTTATAGGCTTTAAAACACAGGTTTAAGTATAAATTAGGGCTATAAATTAGACATAATATGGAGATATCAGAATTGATGAAACTTTTTCACCCGTGGCTATGTTTAAGTCAATTCGGATACTCCTAGCAATTGTCGCATTTCATGATTATGAAATATGGCAAATGGATGTCAAAACCGCCTTCTTAAATGAAAATTTAAGAAGAGGATGTGTGCATGACACAGCCTACGGGTTTTGAAGATCCAGAGAATGCTGGGAAGGTATGCAAGCTTCTTGAATCCATTTATGGATTGAAGCATGCATCACGGAGTTGGAATCTTCGATTTGGCGAAGAAGTCAAAAAGCTTGACTTCGTCAGATGCGAAGAAGAATCTTATGTGTACAAAAAAACTAGTGGGAGTGCCATCGCCTTTCTTAATCTTATATGTAGATGACATACTCTTAATAGGAAACAATATTCCTCTATTGCAATTAGCCAAGTCTTCATTAAAGAAAAGTTTTCTCGATGAAGGACTTGGGCGAGGATGTCTATATACTAGTCATAAAGATCTACCGAGGTAGATCAAAAAGACTTATAGGATTAAGTCAAAGCACGTACAATGACAAAGTGTTGTATCGGTTCAGCATGCAAGATTTTAAGAGATGATTCCTGCCAATGAATCATGGTACACAGCTTAGCAAGACTCAGTGTCTTTCGACAACTGATGAGCAAAGCACTATGAGTAGAGTACCATACGCTTCGGCTATTGGCTCTATCATAAACGCCATGTTGTGCACTCGCCCTGATGTCTCGTACGCTTTGAGTGTGACGAGTAGATATCAGGCTAATCCAGGCATAAAGCACTGGAATGCTGTAAAGAATATCCTTAAGTTCTTGAGGAGAACTAAGGATATGTTTCTCGTCTACAACGTTATCACCTAATACGAGAGATCGTAAACATAATAAGATGTTTATAATTAATATAAAGGTGATGTAAAGATATGTAGAGTTGACACAGTCAGCAACACAGCTGATCCACTCACAAAATCTCTTCCTCAAGCCAAGCACGAGATGCTTAATGCTTCTATGAGTTTGGAACACATAGAAGATTGGCTGTGTGATTTTCTCAGGATCTACGAGATCTTAGATAATATATAATTTTGTATATAAGTAGGGCCTACGATGATTGGCTCCTAGCTTAAGTGGGAGATTGTTAGTTTGTAATAATCTAGAAGTCAATAATACGATAAATTATCATAAAGCTTTGTTCATGAATTGAATGTTTATTTATATATCATTTTGTTGCCTTGAGTATTATTGAATTTATGGATCATTTCGAGTTCATGACTGAAATTGTGAAACTCCATAATATAGATGATATATACTCTTAAAAAGTCACTGACCAAGGTAATTAGCAGGAACACTAATTACCGCGATAAGGTTAGTATGTGGATTAAAAGATGGTTAAGTTTTACAAACCACCGGACACGAGATGTCATTTTAATCACATAGATACATGTTCTAGGAACATGGTATTTGACAGACCCCGAATGAAATATTAAATAGAATTGTGTTCGTGTCATTTATGTTTTCATTCAGTGTCAGGTTCTACAGTATGAGGTATTTATCGTTCCCACTGAGAAATATGTATGTGTGATTGTTATCTAACGCTGTCCGTAAAAAGCAGTCATAACGGTAGCTTTTCCATATGTATAGCTTAGCTGAGGAAGTGATAGTTTACCAAGAATACTATTTGTCCCTTGTATTTTATACGAGCTATAGCATCACTGGGCCCCTTGATAGAGTAAGATTATCTGCTAGCGGTATAATTACAAGAGTAATTATATTTGATAATCTGCTCAAGATCAAGAAAAGATTCAGTTAGCAAGGATGACACACATCTACCTTGAAACTAATCTGATAGCTATAAGACAGAAGAACAGACACAAGTAAATTGTTTACTGGATCGTGATATTGTACTGTACAGCATCATCTGTGTAATTGGATGGTCATGATGTATACTGCCAGATACCGCTCATGATTATAGAAGTTAAAATAGTTTTAACTCTATTTACCAACATAACACAGATCCTATTGGGTCACACCATATAGGAGTTAATCGGAGAATCTTATTGTGATTGATTATAAATTGGTTATGATCAATAGTAAGATGGTTATAATTAATTATACGTGTTATAATTAAATTATAAATGTTATGTAAAAATAACAAGCAAAAACATTGGTTAATTTATAAACGTGTGTGACACGTTGTATAAAAGTTAACCGGTTAATTTATAAATGTGCCGGACACGTTGTATAAATTACCGAAACAACAACCGCAAGAAATATAATTGTTCAGAATAATTATACGAATAATATTTGTATTCAGGCCGAGGGCATTCGGGTCTTTTCAGATTCGTCCTTATCCGCATGACGTGTCATCGATCCTATCCAGATGACACGTCATCGATCTTATCCACATGTCATCATCCTTATCCATTCAATGACATATCTTGTAAATAGGCCGAACTTGGAGGGCATTTTGGTCTTTTGGCAACCGACCCTAAACCCTATAAATAGGGGTGGAGGGGTAGAGAGAAAAACTCACTAATTCACTCGTATCGTTTCGTGTCGAAACGAATCGGTATTTTCTCTTTCTCGGTTTCTCTCCCAAATAGTGTTTCGGTTGAGAAAAGAAAGTTATACGTAGTTGACGTATAATCTTGCGGGTTGTTGTGAAGTATATTTACGGGATTGATGAATAGTGTTTTCTCGAATTTCGCGGTATGTCAGTTTTGCTTATTTGTGAAACTGAGTAGCTGAAAATTCGTGTTTACGGTTTTTCGTCTTTTCCCCGTGAATAGTGTTTTTGCAGAATACCGCGGTTTATAGTATTTCTAGCAAAAGAAATAAACCACTCTCCGGTTAGTCCTGGTGGATAACTGATAGAGGCATCAGACGTCTGATACTCCGAGGAGAATCATTCCCGTGATGTAGCTCTACTCACTCGGTATGCATTCCATCTGTGATTTGGAAACAAGGTATAAATATGTTATATTAATCTATCTAATTGGTAAGTAGATTAAAATTTTAGAAATCAATCATGGAGTAGATCTGTAAAAAGGATTAAATTAGGTTTTGGGACAGCCTTGGAAAGTTTCCTGACATACCCCGTTTAATCCTGAGCTTAAGTTGGTCGTAGAAATTTTTGTTCTACGGTCATTCCGCAACTTAAGCCTAAACGGGTTTTGGTTACCCCGAAACCCAACAAAATAGAGATCATTGAATAGGGATTAATACTTTGCAAATCCATGATAAATACTTTGATACTTCAAGTTAAATACTAACAGTTTCTGCGGAGTATTAATGATTGAGCGGTCCCCCATGACTTTTTTGGCAGTTAGTGCAGGGTTTTTTGCGGAGATAGACCTGCGGTGATTGTTATCATGAACCAAAAAAATTATACTCGATATATATATATATATCAATTAGAAAGCGCATAGCATTTGCTCTCTGTTTCTAAGAAGAACGAAAGCAATTTTTCTATTGATCGAGACTGATTTGGAATTTGAACCTTCAATTTATTTTTTCTACGATCAGATAGATAGGGTATAAAGTATGAACCGTTCAACCACATTGCTCCGTTCAAGAGTAGATTTCTCAAGCGGGTCAAATCTGGCCCGTATGAGGACCATAAGGGCATGTTCGGCCGACAAATGGGAATGGGCGCGGGCACGGAATTTGAACTGAAAAACACTGTTCCCGTGGGAAAAAATATTCAGTTCTACTGAATTTTTTTTTTCCCACGTGAATAGTGATTCGGCCGAACATGCCCCAAGTGTTTAAACAAAACTGCAATAAATATTGTTGAGCACAGGAGCGAATGCCCTGAGATACTGGCATGGGTACTGTTCAAGTAGAGAATAGTACAGAGTTAGCCATTTCATATTAGTTGTATTTTGGAATTTTGTAGTTATTTTTCTCTAATTTCGGATGTGTTGAAATTGAGACCTTTAGTTTTAATAAATTCATTGACAGTCACTGTCTGCCAATGTACAAGTTTTACAGTTTCTTGAAAAACATATATACAAGGTTGACCCGCTGATGACTGGAGAATATTTTATGTAAATTTGATCTATATTCATTTTGAATTACAGAATCAGAAGCCACAAACTACAAGTTCATTTATTTCGATGCAATTTTAATCATGTTTGTTTTAGTATAAAAATAAAATAGTGGAAGAGTATATTCATCAAATTGAGAGGGACTAAAGGATAAAATAAAGATATTTGACTATACTTTTTTCATCTATTAAATTAAATTTAAATTCAATTCTGTTGGGTTTCATCTATTAAAATTTTAAAACACATTTTTATGAAACTGTTCTTCCCTAATATCTGAAAAACGGTAAACTCTGAATTTTACTGTCCACTGACTACGAAAGTCTTTGTAATGGTACGGTATTGCACCATCATCGATTTCCAAAAAAAATGCTTTAATAAAAAGAGACCTTACAAGTACCTGGCAACCATCAATTGAACAGCTGTATTTCGAACCTATCAAAAGAATTTTTTTTTTTTTTTTGGGTATCTATCAAAAGAAATTTCTCGTATTTATAGATATTGAAACTTGATGAAAAGCCTTTCTTTTTTCATCTTTCTCAATCAGCCAGGACAGATCCGCAGCACACACCATCCAACAAAAATATACAAATAAATGAATCAAATGCACAGAAATAGTATGTCTAGAAATAAACCAATAGACTAAGACTTCTCTAAGCTTCTTCAATTAGTAACAAATCTCTCTAAAGCTTAAATTATAAAATATTGAATCGGGTTTAAATAGCTTATCGGATTTAAATTCATTAATTAATAGGGTACTCGATAAAAAAAAACAATGCTTTGACTTATATTTTTCAATATTCTAACTTGTAATTTCTGATGCATTAACTTATAATTCTAATTACCAATCATAATTCAAGAAATTTATTTTGATTTGAACACTAAATTTAACCCGAATTACAAATCAAACATTCAGAGGGGGGCAAAAAAAATTCCAGGAAGCGGCAAAATCGATTGGCACAGATAAATCACTACTAAAACTCGAAATCCAGAGGGAGGCGGCTGCCCCCCCGATCTACTCTGGGTCCGCCCTAGAATAAGATGCTATTTCGGCCCAATATTTTTTAGTCCGAACCGAAATGACAACTCAGTCCGAACTTTCTTTTTATGCTTTTTTTTTGTTTTTTGTTTTTTGTTTTTTATCTTTTTTTTTCTTGTTCTCCTCTCAAAAATATACACATCTATGTGTTGGAATTAATTTCAATTAATTACAATATATGTGAGCTTATATGTAATATAAATATATATTGAATAATAGACTGTCAAAATTAGACCTATTATGAAGTGATCAAATTAAGTATTATTTGTCGGGTTCAATATATTTCATGAGAAGTTGGGCCTTTAATGTGTAGAATGCGTTTTAATAATTTTATGATTTAGTAATGGTCTAAATTATATAAAGTTTGGTAATAATACAATTATGCTATTGGTCCCTGGGAAACACAATCAAATATGGCAATGTTCCATAAATAAGGAAATACCCAATAAGGCAAGTTCTAACTTCAGACCTGCTAAGGATCCAATAAGAAAATAGGCTACAAATCCAATAAAAAAAATAAGATTGATTAACTAATTAATTAATTAATTAATCAATTAAACTAAAGAGGCGCCTATTGAATAATTAAACTAAAGAGGCGCTAAGGATTTGTATCCTGTTTCTGTAAGCATTGATTCATGATTTATTCAAAATACATACGGCTCTATCTCTCTCTCTCTAAAGAAGAATAAAAATAAAGATTGATATTGAGAGATTGATCTAGAGTGATTAAGAAGAGGAGTTTAAGTTCAGAACTTGAATCAGGTATCGGGTATCGGGTATCTTTCCTTGTGCGGAAGAGAATGTAGCCACTGCCGCCTCTCTCGATCTCTCCATCGGACTTGAGAGGAATTACTTGGAATTCTAAGGGCTTCCGGTGATAAACGGTGATTGTGTATCTCTGGAAGACCATGGCTACGGATCAAAGTAACTTTAAATTTCATATTATGATTCACTAGAGGATCATGGCAATTAAGAGTTTATATATGCAATACGGCACTGCATAGAATAAATTCCAACACTATGTGATTAGAATAAAAATAAATGAGTTTTGAGAGTTGAAAAAAAAAAAAAAACTTGTTCGGGTGGAAAAAATGACGAAGAAAAGAGAAAGAAGAGGAGAAGAAAAGAGAGAGACTGATGACTCTTGGGTAAACTAATAATAATGTAGCGGAACCAAAATCTCATTTCGGTTTTTGAATTTTTGTGGTAGCTGGATTGAAAATCTGTGAAACCATCTCATACTAAAATGTTATTTCAGTTCGTAAAAAAGAAGAAGTTCGATCTGAAATGACAGTTCGGTTCTTATGGTTTTTGTAAAATCGAAACTAATCATGTTGGTTTGGTAAAAAAATTATTTAATTATGGTTTATAAAAAAAATTCTAAGACCTGAGTGGTTCTTATTTATATACTTATCAATAACTTTGTTAACATATATACTTCTGATCTGGCTACTAACAAGGAATAATGGGATTTTCAACCGTTTGAAGACCAAGAACGAATTTGTCATGTATTATTAAATTAATTTAACTATTTAACAGCAGCCATTTAAAACTATCACGAAAATACTTTTATTCTCTGGTCTTTATACTTTAAATAACAATAAATAATGGTACCTCAAATTAAGAACCACTCTGTAAAACAACTCTGCAATAGTCTCTACTCTCTGTTCAATTAAGAACGTGTTGTTTAAATTATATCCGAACAAGAATAACATTTACATTTTCATGTTAATATTATCTACCTATCTTCACGCGTCAAAACATAATTGTTATATAAATATTACATGTTTTCTATGTAAATTTACAAATATTATTGTAACAAACTAAACAAGATAATTGCGACTTGCGGGTGAGCATGATTGGACCTTCGGAGAAACAAAGAAAAATTACAACGCCACAAAAATTATGATGAAGGAAAAACTAAATATGTATACAATCATTACCGATTTTTTTTTACCGTCTTGAAAGAGAAAAAAAAAAAAGCCGAATAGCTAGTTTTTCTGGAAATTTTGATTTTTACCGAGTCTGCATAAATTACCTGCGAAACTAGCAGAAGGTTGCGCATCAACAGGTTGGTTGCGACATTTTTTTTAGTTCAAAGAGTGTAATATGCATAGTTGCTTTATCAATGTTTTTGTAATAAAAATAATAATTTTACAATAAAGCATCAATGCACTGCTGTTGGAGATAATTAGAAATTTAGAATATAAAATATAGACACATTATCAATGTTTTGTAATGAATATCGATGAATTATTTTCAAACTTTAAACTTTCAAAATAGAAAACCATGATTTTAGCGTTTCACCACAACTTAGAAAGCTCACAAAAAGATGGAGAACCTGATATTTCGAACCATAGCTCTAAGAGATTGACAGGATCAAAATTGCAAAAAAAAAAAAAAAAAAAAAAAAAAAAAAAACATCATTTAAGCCTCAAAATTTCGTTGAAGTTTCTGATGAATAACGAATTAACGAGTGTAGGGTTGCTCAATCTAGTGATTTTGCACCATTGGTACACGAATTTAAAATATTGGTTATTTGTACTCTTTTGTAAAAAGATTTTTTTTTTTAAACTTTGCAGAAGTTGCTAAATCGTGAGATGATTCGAACTCTCGAATTTTGAATTTTGAGTAACTACATTTTTAAGATTTTTTCTCTTAGTTAACTGTATTACCACTCTATCTTAATCTCTCTTTTTTTAATATTGTTACTCAATTTCTTTTTATTCCTTTTTGTTTTTTTTTTCCGGACAGTTAACAAATGACATTTCTTGCAAATTGAAATTGCATCTTTTTTTAAAATAAAATAAATAAGTTAGTTGCTTAGGTAATACCTACGGATCGGACAAAAATAATTTCTTTTAAAAAAAAAACTAACTATTAGGTTTATCTTTTTTTTCTTAGATGATAAAAAAATCGGCAATTTATATATGAAAATTTTCTAAATGCCCCCTTGAAATCGATGTAGTTGACTATCTCAAAAAAAAAAAAAAATCGATGTAGTTGCTTTTCAAGAGCCGTTTTCTTAGAAAAATATTTTTTGTTGTTTAAGTAGTGATAAAGAATCTAATGGTGAGGTGTTAACCTTTTTTAATTAATAGAGTAATATTATATTGTAACAAAATAATCATGGCATGATCCCACGACCTGGTTCTGCATATAAATTGTTTAATTTTAGAGTTATCATTTATTGATTATTATTATGAACTCCGGACGGTGGCGATTGACAAACTTAATTAACCTGATCATTTGTTGTTGTTGTTGTTGTTGTTGTGTGTGAAAAATAAGCTTAATCTGAATGGAAAATTATGGTTTTATCGGTTGAAATGAATTCCATAAGCACTTTTAATTAATTTAAAAAATGATGGTAGTGTCTATTTAAAATTCTCAACAGACTCGGTGTTCATAAAGGCTAAAATTAAATATTGTAAGAATAAGATCGCAAATTGTTATATTTTAAACAAAATAATCTGGTCAGATAATGTTCTCAATAAACATATTCATGTTAGAATGTGTTGTGCTCGGCTAGTTATTTTATCAAATAGAATTATTTTACAACAGTGATTTAGTGGTAAAAAAAAATCTAAATTAGCAATTGTTTGTGCAAAATTGTAAACATACTTTGTCCATAAAGTTTGATGTTTAATTAAAAAGTGATACTTTTGTATTGTTATTTCATCATCATCATCATCATCATCATCATAATGAAAAATATCACTGGTAAAGACTAAAAAGGAAGAAACGAAGAACTGAAGAAGACAGCCTTAACGACAAAAACATATCTCTCCAGTAGTGATATAATAGAGAGATTGTTCATTGATATCTTTATTATTCAGAGATGGGACTTTGATGGAAGCCTGAAAGGAACAGGTTTTGTGCTGCATCTGTCAGAGAATACATATGTTGCCTATCAGACGCCATGTAACTCACTCCCCACGTAAGAGTGTACGATTATTTACATAAGACCGTAATAACGTACTAAATTTAACGGCTAACGCAGCATGAAAGCCGAATTTCAAAGGAAAGGTCAGATCCGTAAATCTTTTGTTCAGTTGTAAATAGTAGTAGAAATAGCTGGTGAATGAAAGTTGTCATTTCAGACCTCCAACTAGGAACAATAAAAAGTAGCCTATCACAATCTGACAGCGACTGGGACAGTATAAGACAACACACCCTACCTCTGACCAATAATGGCATTGTAAATTATAAAAACTTATTTAAGTTTATGATGCACTTGAAGAGACAATTATTATTATTATTATTTGACACGGTACGATTAACATATGTTTGTTCACTGGCGGATTTGACTAGCGGTGGGTAGATTACATGTGTGTACGGTGATATCCCTTTCATTAAAAATTTCTATTATAACTATATATTAAGAAGAGGAATGTTTTACACCGAAATTTTTATAAATGCCCAAAAAAATAATGAAATTACGGAATCTACGCCGGTTTGTAAAGAATTTCGAAATCTACCCTATCCGGTTACCCAGTAACCGGAATAAGCCCTTCTTTCCGGTCACCTAATTTCTAGATTTATTACTTTGGTCCGGTTAATGGTTAACCGGAAAAAATTTGAAATTCATAAGGTCCGGTTGACGGTTTACCGGTTTTGTAGATTTTGCTTCTTCTTTTTTAAACAGAATTTTTTTATTTTTTGTATTAAAATATTAAAAATGTTGAATATATTTTTTTTAAAATAGATGAAATACAATATAATTTGATTTATTAGAAAGACTGCAACAAATAACCCGGATCAATATTTTTTAGGCCAAATTTTTTGCGGCCGTAAGAAAAATTAATATATTTCTTAATGTGATATTGGAAAAAAAAATAAAAATGCTTCGATTGCGAGTTATTGATCTCAGTTCAAAAGTCACTTCTAGGTAAATCTAGAAAATATTGTCATGCTTATAGTGCATTTAATTTATAAAAAGTTGTATCTATTTCTGAAAAAGAAAACTTTTAGTTATTTAATGATTGTTATTCAAAAAGAATTTTCAAAATAGATACAACTTTTTATAAATTAAATGTACAAGAAGGATCACAATATTTTCTGGATTATCTAGAAGTCACTTTTAAACCGGGATCAATAACTCAGAATATAGGTATTTTTATTTTTTTTCCAATAACACAAAGAAATATATTAATTTTTCTTACAGCCACAAAAAATCCGACCTGAAAAATGTTGATCCGGGTTATTTGTTGCAGTCTTTCTAATAAATTAAATTGTATTGTATTTCATCTATTTTAAAAAAAATATATTCAACATTTCTAATATTTTAATACAACAAACAAACAAACAAAAAAATTGTTTTTTTTTTTTAAAAAAGAAGAAGCAAAATCTACAGATCCGGTAAACCATCAACCGGACCTTATGAATTTCAAATTCTTTCCGGTTAACCATTAACCGGACCAAAGTAATAAATCCGGGAATTGGGTGACCGAAAAGAAGGGCCTATTCCAGCTATTGGGTAACCGGATAGGTAGATTTCAAAATTCTTTACAAACCGGGGTAGATTCCTTAATTTCATTATTTTTTTAGGCATTTATAAAAATTTCGGTGTTTTACAGCTACCAATTCGAATCTCCAATGTAATTGTAATATTCTGAAAATTTAATAAATTTCTTTTTAGTAATTTTGGATTTTTTTTTTTTCAATTTACAATACTAAAAGATTTATTTTAAAAAGTGTTCAATGAGTTTCTTTGAAATAATAATCGACTTATTTATAAATATCATAAACTTAAAGTTTTATTTACAAAATGTGAAAGAAGAAGAAGAAAAAAAAAAGACCTACGTGGCACTAACGCCACGCGGCCTGTTTTGGCTCCTCAACTCCCTTCTGTTAACTGAACATGACACAAAATGATGGACTTATAGATAATCATGACACGTGAATGAACATGACACAAAATATGCGAATTACGTATTGTGACGAAACTGTATCATAACTTATCATACACATCATATCTAACAATGCAATTAGTTCTACAAATGACAAAAATAAAACAAAAAGTATAAACAATTAGTTTTAATAGTTGTTTGAAATAAATAATGACATAAATTTTTACTATTCTTGTTGCGTGTTGTGTAATGTCATAATTTCTGATAAATAATTACGGTACATAAATGAGCATATATAACACGCAATCCACATATCATGTGTTGTGACAGAACCACATCATATATCGTACACATCATATCTAACAATGCAGTTTGTTCTCTCTTTTTTTTATTGGAATGCAGCTTGTTCTAAAAATGACAAAATAAAAAAATATAAATAAAACAAAAAAGCTAAAAAGAACAAAACAATAATGAGACATCAATCGAGTAGATTTTATATCATTACTCAGGACCATTCCACTTTTGGTGAAACAATTACTAATTCGTACCAAAAGGTGTTCAGAATTTAGATTATGATATTGTCTTTCATGTAAGAAATAATAGATTTGAAATCTAACGTTTACTCCGAAAAATATTTTTTTTTTTAGTAAAATGTCAGCGATAATTTGTTATGACTCAATTAGCACGAGGCATAGCAAAATATAAGCAATTAAAGAAAAGAAGAGGAACAACATGATGAAGTAAAACAATGCAACACCTTGTAAGGTTACCATCAAATAATAGTACCACTTTAAAATCAAATAAAAGCATTCCTAAATTAGTAATTTAAATTGGAAAAAAAAAATCCTCTCATCTACGAACTTTTTTTATAAAACGTAATATAAAATAAAAAATATAACAAAAACAAGGTTAATTGGGTCGTTTTTAAAAAAAAAAAAAAATCAGTACTGCATAAGGAATTCGTTACACCTCTTTTTACCTCTATGCAATAAACAATCTACTAAAAATCTTAAAGACAAGGTACTCAATTCCTAATGCGGCACACCCCTCTATTTTATTTTTTTATTTTTTTGAAAAAAGGGTGTACCGAATCATATACTCATAACCCTCAAGGGTAACCGAGTTTATGGTTCAGTTCACCCCATTTTTTTACAAAATTAGATGTGGTCTTGTGTGCAGCTTGTGATAACAATTGTATCAAAATTAGGATTTGGTATCCCCGAGTTTTACCGAATCTTAGTCGGTATCGATGGGTTTTTAAACTTCCAATACATAATCTCTTTTGTTAATATTTTTATTTTTAATTAGGACTAATAAAAAGTTCCTCATCCACTAGCTTCTCTCATGACATGTTCCTTTAAAGGAGAAAAAATAGACTAGGATACCAGCAGTCTGATCCTCTGTGAGTATTATAAATTGTCAAAAGCTACAGTGAGTCATTAGCGCCTCAACAAGCATACACTTTTCGCGACATGCAAATTTTTTGATATCGCTTTCTCAACAATTACACAAATGACGGTGATGTTCTTCGTATATGACTGAAAAGAGCAATTTTTTATTTTTGGATCATGGTATGATATATCATTTTGTTACCATGAACTTTAAAGCCAACGTTCTTTCTTCTAGCAAATTAAAATGCAATCACAGAGCATTAAATTTGTAATGGAATCAGCAAAAACGCAAATTTCTTGATCAGAAGAAGTACAAAATAAAGAAAGAAGAGAATTAATGATCGATGCAATTTTGAGGAAGAAATTATGCCTAAACAAATTACACATTACATCGAAGGTTGAAATTTGATTAGATTCCAATTGATAGGTGAAAGCTCACGCAACGCAAGCCTTCGTTTTATTTGCTGAGATTGGTGTTGCGTGAGAGATCTGTTAATCAATTGGCGGCTTACAATGAAGCTCCAATTATGTAAGTTTTCATTCCACTCGTTGTTAACTATTATTTCGTGAACAGAGATTGCTTGCCACAATTGTTAAATTAGTTTGTTGTGAATTTAACTTATCCCTTTTGTAATTGAATACAAACACTAATACCAGTTACCTTATTAATTACAAGCAATGAGAAAGCATCTCAAAAAGTGATTCTCCTCAGCAAGCCCTATTGATGAATTGGATTGACTCAATCATACATGAATTACACTCTATTATTTTTTAATCATACACCTGATGCAGGGTTATCAGAAAAAAAAAAAAAATTAACACATCTTTTAATTCTTTTTAACTATACAACTTTCCGACGTACAAAAAAATATTGGGTTCATTAAATAACGAGCTTGATTTATTTTTCTAGAGAAAACGAAAGATTTTTTTTTTGTTTTTTTTTTTATTAAAGTCCTTAGGCACTCACACCACACACACTACTCGAATCCGTGTTCTCCCGTGGGAGAACATATGCCTTATCCAACTGCGCTAGGCAGTGTTGACAAAAAGAAAATATTTATTTCAAGCCTTCAAAGGATCAAATTACTATGAATAAAGATTTTAAGAATCAATCTGGTCTTTCTAAAATTATAAACATTCAGATATATATTTAGCAATCAATTTAATCTTTTTAAAAAGGAAAATCTAAAATTTTCATACTCCAAAAAATATTATTATATGGATAGTACGATTATTAAAATCAAAATTCAAGAAAAAAAGACAGGAACATTAACATCAATTACTATATCGAAATCATTTTGTTTTGTAAATGTTGAACTCGAAATTAAATCTCTAAAAAATAACAAGTAAACTTTAGACTTTAGAGTGTTGAAATAACAAGTCCTAGAATTCTGATCCAAACTAGTTTGTCTGACACGAATGAAAGCAAACGAAACTACAATAATTAGATCCATGTGCATCACAAAAAGTTGCCACATGTAAGAAAATAAGGTTGGATGAACTTATATAGTTATATGCCTTCAAGCTTAATAGAAATACCAAATAGAACACCTTTTCATTCTTCAAATCTCACGAGATGGTTAGAATATGTTGTAAACAACGGTATGCGGTCGTCAGACGGACAGAGTACTGTCAAGCGATTAATCGGAAATAATCGGTCAATTAGTCGGAAAAATCCACGACGGTTTGGTCACCGCCAACGACTAATCGGTCTAAATGGTCGTTTTTTACAACACTGGTATAAATAAAGTTTGAATGAGTCTATGGTAATATCTAATATGCATATTACGATTTGGTTCGTAATACGGATCAATATTTTTGTTTTCAAAATTTTATTGGACGATCCAAACCGTTCAACATGATTTTCAAAAAAATATGTACTTGCAAATCAAATTTTATATTTTTTAGAATTTTTTTACTATTTTTTAAGATATGTAGAAAATCACTGTTTTTGGATGGTCCAGAATTTTCAGATGGAGTGATTTTCTATCTATCTTAAAAAATAGTAAAGAAATAATAAAAGATATAAAATTTGGTATGCAAGTACATATTCATATGAGGAATATGTTGAACAGTTCGGATCAACCATTAAGATTTTGAAAATAAAAATATTGATCCGTATTACAGAACAACCCGTGATATGCATAGTACCGTAGACTCACTCATAAAGTTTCATATAATGAGGAACTCTTCGTAACAATTGGCATTTTATTGTTTCATGGGTTTTCCCTAAATTACTGTAGTCCATTTTTTTTTTGTATTTTATAAAGCGAATCTTTATTTTCTTTTGAAATTCTGATGTGTACATAATTATCCATAATATAATCTCCATGCAAATGATCTTACACTAGAGCTGCATTAAATGTGATGTCTGTAAAAAATAGCGTGCATACTGAACATGGATTTCAACCGAAATTTCTAGCGTGTAGCATTATTTCGATGATCAAATAACTATCATTTAGCCATTTTACGGCAACTTATAAACAATAAAGTGGTCAATAAATACTGATTATAAACACTGTATAATATAGATTAAATACAACATGTGGTATGCTCATCGAGAAAAGTGGATGAGCATAACTCTAAAATTAATTTATTGAATTGATTTTAAATAATAAATCCAAATTATTGAAACTAGTTTACTACATAAATGATGCGTGTACGTGTAAATTTCTGAAATTTTAAAATTCAATTAATACAAAGTCATACAGTAAGAAAAATAAAGGTTTATAAATTATTTTAATGCACTCATTTTTTGTTATTTTTTTATCCTTGACTTTATACTAAATTAATTCAAAAAATTAAAAATTTTGTATGTGCCTGCATTACTTGTAAAGTGAATCAGTTTAACACTTTAGATTCACCGTTTGAAGTCAATTTAATTAATTTTGAAACCGGAACTTCAATCCAGAAACACGAGTGTCCCAAATTGTAGATCAAGTCTACAACTGATATCATACTAAGTCTTAATTTTTTTGTTTACTTAAGGGTTCATGTTTCATAAAACTTTAAAATAGAAGATGCTTTGACAGTTATGAAAAGAAATGAGGGATAAAGAAATAAAAGTTGCAAATGTAATATATTATATATATTGCAAGAGAGTGGGCCAGAAAGAGCTTGAGGTGGGAGTTATGGATGGATTGAGTTTCTTTTATGATTGGTGGAGGCACCATGGCCCCCCTGGTCCTTTACCTAACTAACCCTATTGCCTTCTCTCCACAACGCAGAATTCGTAATCCTCTGCATTAACTCAAAAATAAATCTTTTGAGTTAATGTATCTGGAGCGTCTGATTAACTTTAATAATCGTGCAAATTAGATCCGCACTAAAATTAAAGACCCCTATGTTTTAAGCGGAGGCCGGATGTGCTCCGTTTATAATCGGACTGTTGACATCTATTAACTCAAAAGCAACTCTTTTGAGTTAATGCAGACGATGCGGACTCCCACAACGCATGCCCATACCCTTACAAAGTTACACCTCTCTCTCTCTCTAACAGTCTAACCCCTCATTTGACGGCTCACACCTGCTTGTTGTGGGGCCCACGCTAAGCATAGGCTTCCAAGGATCTGATCTTTACTGTTCAATATCTGTTCAAAATCCAGGTCACAATGAATTTTTTTATAAACCATAATTAATTAAATCAAATTTAGCAAAGCAATATGATTAGTTTTTTTTTTTCTTCAAAAAACATAAAGATCGAATTGGAAATTCGGTCTCCCTATTTTGCTTTTTCTGAGAACAAATTCCCAATTCAGTCTCCCTGTTGTTTTTTTTTACTTTTTTCGTGGATGCAACCACAGAAGATCTAAATAACCCCAGACCGAATTGGGGATTCAGTCTCTAGAAATTTTTTTTTTTTTAAATACTCTTCTTCTCCCTCCAAAAAAATAGTAACATGCATGACATGCAAACCCAATTAAACTTTTTTTTTTTTGGAGAAGTGCTTCTGAGTCCAATTTTTGAGTGATGATATGGCCGCAAGTTATGGCTTTTTTTTAAAAATACCCTTCTTCCGACATTCACAGCTAAAGTTATGGTTGTTTAAAGTTTTTTCAGAAGCTGAAATTTGAAAATTCATAACTAATTGTAGAAAAATCCAAATAAATTGAAATTTGTGTCAATTCTGTGTATTTTTGAATGCTCTACATGCTGGTGTAATCATTTTTTGAATGCTCTACATTAAGTTGGATATTAATAAAAATGCCGGTAAATTACTTTGCATGCAAACTAAAAAATTCTATAATTATTCATTACACTACAAAAATCCAAATTACATTAAACAAAAATATTATTTTTATTAATTATGGTTTATAAAAATAAAATTAAAAAAAAACAAGATCGAATGGTCATTTTGGTCTGGAGAAAAAAAATCTTGGTAGCACGGGAACTTGTGATTAAAAAAAAAATGAAGACCGAATGGCCAATTCGATATGGGAAAAAAAACCTTCTTACACCATTGACTGGAAAATTGTGAAAAACTGAAAAAACCTTGGAGACCAAATGGACAATTTGGTACGGAGGAAAAGTAAATGTGGAGACCGAAATGGCTATTCGGTTTTTATGGTTTTTCAAAAAAAAAAAAAAAAACCAATCATACTGATTTACTAAATTTGATTTAATTAATTATGGTTTATAAAAAAAATTCTGTCACAAATGCATGAATCTTACAAAATTTTGAAACAAACCGGAAAGAAAACGATTTTCTATCTTTTCATTACAAAGTTAACTCCATTTCGGCCAAACCAAGAACCTGTGTTGCAATAATCGTGTTTATTCCAACGGATCCTCTGATTGTTCTCTAGACATATATATGCTAGTTTAAATTTCATTTATGTACGATGGAGAATCGCTAACCCATGTTTACATTAATAGCAAAATATAATCGTGGCACAAAATGATATCCAGAGAGATTCGTAATAAACTTCAATGTTGGTAGCTGCTACCAATCTTTAAAAAAGAAAAAGAAAAAAAAAAGAAAAAGAAAAAGAAGAGAGATTCTAATCAACTGCATGAAGAATAATTAATGTTCCAAATTTAATAGCGCACCAGTAAAGTAAAGAAGCTCAAATATAAAATCAAGCACTATTGGAAAAACGTTTAACAACTTTATATATTTTAAGATATTGTGCCATATTTTTCTATGTATTATAAACAAAATTGACCCATAATATTTTAAAAATCTTTATAACATCGGCCTCCAAATTCTTTGTAAGGAATTTTTTTTTATAGTTGACCTCCATAATTCAAATTTATGCCTCCGCTCCTGGCTTGATGGATTAATGGAGTAGTTAATTTGGTCAAAATATATGTGCATTCTTGGGAGATTTGAATCTTGAATTAAAAAAAAAATCAAGAGAACTGTTTAGTCAAAACGTTTAATTACTTCAAATATTTATTTTAAACTAAAATAAATATGTATTTATTTCGGTTTAAGTATGTTAAATATTTATTTTAAACTAAAAGAAATATGTGTTTATTTCGGTTTAAGTATGTGGGTATTTCAAGATATTTTAATGTTCATTTTAGCTAATTGAAATGATACTGATTTTTTTTTTTTTTGGCATGAGAGAAGTAGAGACTGACTCTAAAGATTTTTCCAAACAAGATGCAAGCAGTGGCAGAGCTAAGTGAAGTCAGAGATAGACACTCGTTTGCTTCCGATTCAATTTTCTTTTATCAAAAATAAAATTTTATTTTCGTGTCCTTTTAAATAAATATAAAATTACACTTAAACTTTAAAACTAATAAAATTATTCTCACCTCTAAATAATTATAAAATTATTTCTTGCTCAAAATTTTTATTTGACCATGTAAATTATTTTGGCTCGGCCTCTAACCGTAAGTCAGAATATTGGTCATTTTTTGCGTCCATTTTGGAAAAAGTTTCTTGTCAAAGCACCACCGCTTAATATAAAAGGTGGCGCATCTTAGAAGCATAGCAAATTTTAGATGATTATTGATGTGTAATAGGTTATGTAGTGCAAATTTTATTATTTAGAAGAAAGTCCCTTTTCTAGCCAAGTCTATGAGCACTGAATCACTGAACCATCTGTCAAAACATAGAGAGGAGAGGAAACCAAATAATCAAAACTACGCAGGTCCGTTTGAGTGAGATAAAAAAATAGTGCCAATTCAAATTCAGATTAATGACTATTCTGAATTATTATTTTGTATATTAGGTGTGTGTTTAGGTTAATAATTGAAAATTATTTTTTGTTTTTTTTTTTGAATTAGTTTGTTATTCTACTAACTAAATTTAGTAGGGGTAGTTTTAAAAAAAAGGTGAGGGCTGATTTTTAGATTTTGTTTTCCTGAGGATATGATGGAAATTTCTCCCCTTGTTTGCATATTCGAGCCTGTCGTTTTCTGATCTCTCTCAGCTAGTCCCTGTTCCATCTCCTCTCTTTTGGCTTTTCTCGTTCTCTAATCCCGAGAGAAGAAAACGAGAGGGGGATTTGATTTTTCTTCTCCCCTCTTTCTCTCCCGTAGATTATTAGAGGGAGAAATCGCTTGTTTTGTTTATATCAAATGCTATTTCTCCACATCTTTCATGCAATTTGGGCGAAATTTCGCGATGCCCATTACGAGGGAAGCTATATAGTGCACGCCGAGACGAAAAAGCTCGGGTTTTAGCGGCAAGTTCTCTGAGATTTTTTGCTTCTTCGGAGGTACTTTTCAGACGATTCATAGATTTGTTATATTTTTGTTGTATTTGAAGCTACAATTGAGTAAGAAGAGGCCATTGGGGCATTCTTTGACCTATTCCCCTTCTAACTTTGTAATAGTTTCTCAGGTTATCTCGTTGTGTTTTTACTGGCATTGGTATCAGTTGCTGGATTTTTTTTTTTTTTCTTCTGGAGGGGTGCTTTCGAATAAAGTAGAAGATATTAAAATATCCAGTGCTTGGCTGGTAAAGATCCTCCTTAGTTTCAGTGATTTATCCATGGTCCATTTATTTTGAGTAATTTGATTTAGTAGACGTTAGGTTGTATAACGTTGGTATTTGTGATCAATTTATGATATAAGTGATGTTAAACTGACCTTTGTTATCATGTGAAATTGTGAATTATATCCAAGAAAAAAATCCTACCTTATATTGTATCCAAGGAAAAATCCTACCTTATTTTGTTACTTGTTCCTTGTCTTAGGAAAAATTATTTTCGCATGTGTTCGGCTGTATTTTTTTTTTAACCTTTTTCTCATAAGTACGCGTTATTGTAAAGGTACCATCAATAATGTATGTCCTTTTTAATTTAATAAAATATAATCAGCTTATGCTGTTATGCATGGTTTCTTTCAAAGACTCAGTCTCAAGTTCTGTCATCCTTTGACTGGTCAATCCCATATTTTTGAACTACCTCTTATATACCAAAAATGATCCAATGTAGAATAAGCTAATGCCAGTATGTTAATATTAAGGACTTATGGTACATGGTACATTAGGTTGTCATAAGCTACCGGCTCATTTTTTAGGAATAATTTCATGTGTGCCCTTTTTAAACCATATAATATCATTTGAAAAAGGTCCAAGTGGTTGTGGATACTGCTACCATACATAGCTATTCTTTGTATCGCCGCTTCAATATTTTGATCCAAAAGATGTCCTAATTGTGGTAAACGGGTAGTCTGGAATGTGTTTGCGTCAATTGAAGTTGGGTTCAGGCCATTCTAAGGTTCGGGTCAGTATCAGGTCAAATTATCTTGGGTCATGGCGCCTCAAGTACTGAATCAGTTTTAATCAGGTCTATAGGTCATTTCAGTTAAATATTGTGCTGTTTTTTTTGGTTTCGGAAATTCAGTGCACGGTACTAAAATTCCTTTTAGGTTTATTTTGGGTTTCTCTAAGTCGGATTGGGCTATCTTAGGTCAGCTAATGTCGGTCTATCAGTATGTTTTAGTCCTATTTGATTTTCAGATTGATTTTGGATTTTGAGTCAATCTGGTTAATAACCATGTTGGATTTTAGGATTATTCAATAATGCTTAGACTGATTCATCTCCAGTTAATTTGGT
Organism: Carex rostrata; assembly: GCF_964058835.1. Lineage (NCBI taxonomy): Eukaryota > Viridiplantae > Streptophyta > Magnoliopsida > Poales > Cyperaceae > Carex > Carex rostrata. The sequence goes on along the minus strand of NC_135947.1, from coordinate 4,839,965 downwards.
TCAGGTGGAAGTCATGGAAATGAACAGGTATTTTAGTATGGACCAGATTTTGCCTACCCTTCCTTTCTCATTGCTTCCCTCCACATTTATAAAGGGGAAATGAGGGGTTGTTTTGGTGCTTTTTAATATCCCACCTGTTTTGAGTTTGCCTACCCTTCCTTTCTCATTGCTACCCTTAATTTCTTAGTACTAGTTTTGAGTTTCACTTCTTAATAATTGCAGCGAACTTCACTTGCATGCAACTTGACCAGCTGCATCGCAGAATGGAGGTTGACGAGCTATCCTGGGATTCCTTCCCATTGGACCATTTCAAACTCCCATTGACCACAAAACCCACTGACTGCCGCACAGATCTCGATGCACCTGATATCCTTACTCTCTCTGACCTTTCTATTGACTCAGTTTTACCTGACGATGTGTTCGAGCGAATCTTCTCCTTCCTTCCCATCTCTAGCGTGATTCGTGCCTCTTTGACATGCAAGCGGTGGCATGAAATCATTCACTCACGCCGCTGTTCCTTGTTTTCCCCCGGTAGCAAATCCAAGCCGTGGTATTTCATGTTCACCTGCACCAGTGAGGCCTCTCCAGGTGGGTTTGCATTTGACCCGTTAACCCGCAAGTGGTTCTCTTTCCACCTGCCTTGCATTGAGAAGTCAAACTGGTTTGTCTCCTCTTCCTCTGGCCTTGTCTGTTGCATGGATTCAGATTCATGGAGCCGGGTATTTGTTTCAAACCCGATAATTCACGAGTGGAGGCAGCTTCCAGAACCTTCCGGAGACTCTCAGCCCGACTACAGCACAGTTGCAATTTCTGTTGATAAGAAATCTTTGAATTATATTGTTTCATTGGTTAGGTCGAAACAGGTCTCAGATGACTTCCATCAATGGGAGTTTGTGGTCCACCTATATGGGTCTGGTTCGGGCAAGTGGGTCACGCCTGTTAAGGAGGTTTTCAGTGGCTGGAGAGGTGGTGATGACAGTGTAATATGTAATGGTTTTTTATACTGCTTGATCCAATCCACTGGTGTAATAGCAAACACTGTACCTCGGCACAGGCTTATAATGTACAACATTGTTTCTTCTTCTGGTTCTCTCATGCACTTATCGATACCCGTGCCGTGTGCACTGACATGTGGACGATTAATGAACTTGAAAGATAGACTGGTATTGGTGGGTGGAATTGCTAAAAATGACCGGCCTGATATAATAAAAGGAATAGGAATATGGGAGTTGTGCCAGAATAAGGTGTGGAGAGAGGTTGCAAAGATGCCCCATAAATATTTTCAAGGCTTTGGGGAGCTTGATGATGTTTTTGCTAGTAGTGGGTCTGATGAGTTGGTTTATATTCAGAGTTATGGGTCCACAGCTCTATTGGTATTTGATATGGAGAAGAAGCAATGGAGATGGTCAGCCAGGTGTCCTGTTAGCAAGCGCTTTCCTCTCCAGTTGTTCTCTGGGTTCTGTTTTGAGCCAAGACTGGAGGTATCCTGTTAACTGCTATATATCTCCAGTTCACCCTTCTGGGTTTCATTTTTCATGGTTTCGAGAGACCTCTGGAGGTAATTCTTATTGGATATTTCCAGTTCCTTCTAGGGTTTCGGATTTGCAGTAGTGTTGATGGGTTATTGCCTTTATTGGTTGGCAGTGGGCTTTTTTTGTGTAGTTCTTTGCAAGATGTTTTGTAGGAAGACTAAGGCTTCCTTTTGACAGGAGATATCCGGGTTGATTTTGGCCCATTGTTTGGTTTTGGCACTGCTTGAGCATGTGATGTGCTTTTTAATTAATCAGACAAGAGTTTACTAGTTTAGTGTGCCTCTGACATGAAACTTGTGGAATGCTCATTTACTGTTCTTTTATCATGGCTAGATTTCTTTGACAGTTTTCTTTATAATATATATCTGACATGTGTTCAGTTTAATGTACGGGTTGAATTTTTCTTGTTTGTTAGTTTTGGCAAATTTGACATTTAAGTATCATTTGAGTTGACAAATGAACCTCATTTGGATCAAGCATACAAGATAAGAATGGTACACGTGAAAAATATTGGCATACAGTTGAATAAGAGCTGGACTCTCTCGACTGTGGTAAACTTTGTTCGCTCGGCAAACTCTGTCGACTATGGTAAACTTTGTTCAATTAGAACAAGAGCTGGAATTTCATTGATTTGAAGTATACTTGCCAGTTGCCACCAGCTCCACACGTCCCTAGACTGCTCCAATTTGCTCGATTTTGCTTCCACTGCATGAACGACGACCCGCTGAAGATGTCTTCCACCACACTGCTGTATAGAATTACCTCTGCTCCTTGCTACTCCTGCACTATACCCACTCGGCCACTCCCTATAGGAGGTGTTGGGTAACCGCTCTGGGAACCACTGTGACTGTTATTGTACAAATCTGCTCAGATTTTGTGACAATTTGCTTGAAAAGTACAGAACCTAATCCAAGTTATTATTATATGTTCCATTTTGTTTGGAAATAATAAGGCCTAATCTCATTTATGGGTTATAGCTACCCCCTGAAGTAAAACTAGGCCCATCCCTTTTTTAATGCCAAATTTTCTTTTAATTTGATAATTTCAAAACTACATCAACCAATAAGATATGGAGAACCTTAAAGCTATATGCTATAAATTAATAGATTATTTAGATTGATGGCTTCTATTTATTGGTTTTAAATTTATCCGGACCAATCTTTACATGCCGAAAGGACTTGATACTTGTTAGCAATTGTTGTTCCTATGTTTGGCACAATTTGTAGAGTCTACAAAGTCAACTCCAAATCTCTCTTCTTTATTTGTTTAATTTTATTTTTACTTTTTGGAAAAATTGTTCGCATTCTGTTGTGGTTGAAATGGCACGGTCAAAAGTGAAAAGAGTACAGACCATTCTCTTTCTTTTGACACGAAAAATAATACTTTTTTTTTCTTCCATATACTCATTTCACTTTTTTTTTTAATGAAAAAAGAACTTTTAACAATGCTATTATCAGTAAGATCAGTATTGTAGACTTTTTCTGGATTTTAATTTGGTTCATTTAATACTTGAGGCTAACTCCGGATTAGTCTCGTTGCAGGGTTACATCATAGAACTTGGAAATAGGGACCCACAAAGAATATATTAACTAAAATACAGCCTCACTAATCACTATCACAAGTCTGGTCATCTAATATTATAATAATACAACTACAATCCACTAAATAATATCTCTTGTGGTACTAAATCTAAGTTGACAGAGAGACTGCCGGATATGCCTATGATGGGATAGACAAGGATGGATTTAAATCCTAATCAGAGATGATTAAGGATAACTTAAAAATTAACAGCTATATCTTTTATATGTTATAATTTTTATAAGTACTAATATTTTTAGACTTTCTTATAAAATAAAATTACTCTACAATAACTTATTATTGCGTCTCCAATTTAATTTAATATTTTTTATAAGTACTAATATCTTTTAGACTCACTTATAAAAGAAAATTACACTACAATAATTTATTATGTGCCTCCATTTTATTGTACTAGGGTGTGATGTGCTCATCAAGAGAGTTTGGTGAACACAACTTCAAAAGTATATCGAATCAGCTTCAAAATACAAATACAAACCGTTGAAATCCATGTACTTCATGAGTGATGCATGTACATGTAAAATTTTAAAAGTTTCGAATTTATTTGCTACAAGGTCAAGCGGTTAAAAAAATGATGAAAAATGAATATATAAAACAACTTATAAATTTTTTATAAAAGGTTCATTTCTTTGACTGCTTGACCATGTAGCAAATGAATTCGAAACTTTCAAAATTTTACATAAACATGTTTCACTTATGAAGTACATAGATTTCAACAGTTTAGATTTATAGTTTAAAGTCGATCCAATATATATTTGGAGTTGTGCTCACTAAAGTCTCTTGGTGAGCACATCACACCCTATAGCTTTGCTCTGAAAATAGATATAATTTATGTAAAAATATGGTTAATGATTAGACGAGCACAAAATAATGTACGGCGATAATGATAGTGAGAGCTTCTCATCATGGGACGCTGAGTGATCCATCAAATACTCAAAACTGTCTGGGCCAAACTGTCCACGTGTGAAAATGCCTCACAACAGCACCTAATTTAAACCTTGATTCTATCATAAGTGGAAATAGTTAGGTTATATTAACATCTGTTTGAATATAATTAAATGAGTGCTTATATTAACATCTTTTTGAATATAGTAACTTATGTAGGACAAAATATAAATTTTGGTGAACAAAATAAAATTTCATAATCATTTCATTACGAAGGCAATGTTTGGTGATCTTTAATTAAGAAAAGAGAAAATAAATATTACTAACTAATAAAGTATACCTAATTGTAGACTACTAAAGTAGACCTAACTGTGCTGCAATAAATAAAATAACCTAAAGGCAATAACCAAACTAATAATTGGCACAAATTATTGACATTTTTTTTTTTTTTGGCAAAATGGCGTTCTTGATGAAACCAACGCGAACAAAGCGATAAAGGAAACTAATGAAACTTTTACGAAAAAAGTTGCTTGGATGAGTATCGAATCAAATTCTATCTGATATTCAATCAAAACAGTTCGATATGCATTAAGATTCGCACACACATTTAAATTTAAGAAGTGAATTTAAAAAAATTCTTTTCGCAAATCTTAATATGGACCAAGACAACTGATCGGACATCTGACTGTCTAAATTTTTATTGTTTCAAAAATGAGAGAACCAATGAAAAATTTTGGTGCACATTCATCAAAAGAAAATTGGAAGAGTGACAAAGCTGTAAAGCCTTTCCAATTGGAGTACACGTAGGAATGTCGGCCGATAGGAAATGGCTCTCCAAGTCCAACTCTGTGGCAAATAAAGCCCAACGAGTCATATCACATTTTCCCCCTCCCAAAAAAAAAACACAAGTCATATCGCACGATACAGCCATGAATGAAAAAAAGTGTTTTATATTAGAATTTACGAAAGAGGAGGGATCCAATTGCATCAATTTTTGGTGATATAAAATTATATTTTATAGTTTTAAATTTTAAACAGTCGATTCAAACCGTTTAACATGATGAATATATTTAAATGTACTTGCTGATCAAATTTTATATTTTTTTTGAAGTTTTTTACTAGTTATTAAGACGAGTACAAAAATTCAATAGTCTGAAAATAACAATTTTGTAAAATACTTAATAAATTGTAAAAAATTTTAAAAAATATAAAATTTAATCTGCAAGCACATTTTAATATATCATGTTGAACGGTTTAGATTGATTGTTTGGAATTTGAAAACTTTGAAAATAGAGAGTGTAATTCAGTGTCACTAAAAATGGTGTAATTCGATCTCTCCACTCTCTGAAATTTTTAAATGTATCATAACCCCAAAAAAGATAAACCAAACCACCACGTTTTTTGAAAATTTCAAATTTTGATACGGCCGCATCGCCTAGATGCGGCCACTTTTTTGCGGCCCGCATCTAGGGGATGCGGCCACTTTTTTGCGGCCCGCATCTAGGGGATGCGGCCCATTTTTTTTTTGGGTCTCCTTCTTGTGCGGCACAGTTCAATCTGAACAAAAAAAAGGTGGCCGTATCTAGGGATGCGGCTCGCAAAAAGGTAGCTGCATCTTAGGGATGCGGCCGTGTCAAAATTCGAATTTTTCAAAAATCGTAATAGTTTGGTTTATCTTTTTTTTGGGATATGTTACATTTAAAAATTTCGGCTCCACTCTTGAATAAAAATTGCAGAAATTTAAAACTTGAAAGATAAAATAAAAGAAGTACGGACTTACTTTCTACGAACAACTATGTTCTTTATTTTTGTCATGTCATTTTCAGTTTGAAAGTGGAACAATGATTTAGTCTGGACTTTCAAAATATTCTTGCAAATTTATAAAACAAGGGCTAGATTTAAAGTTTGATATTTCAAAATTTTAAATTTTCACATTTTCGATTTGAATCTAACTAGGTGTTGCCATATTCAATATTTGATTGGAATCAAGGGCTAACTAGGTGTTGCAAATGCAATAATTAATTGGAATCTAACTAGGATAGGTGTTGCCATGTTCAATATTTTTAAGGGGAGCGCTATTTTCAGGTCAACAATTGCAAAAATGAGAGCTGAGAGAATTTTTTTTCACTCTATATTTGTTTTAACCTTCTCCTTCTCTTAAATCTGTCTAATTAATTGACAAAGTTATTCAAGGAAAAAAAAGTTATTCAAGGAATCGGATCTTCTCATTAATTATTTTTCAACCTCTACACACAACAAATATGGAAATGAATCAAATGGTAGAATTAAATAGTGAGAACGCATTAATGATTAATCAAATGGTTAGAATATGGTCCTTCACGTACCAGTCATGGATTTAATTAGTTAAATTAATAAGTCTTTTGATACAGTATGAATTAAGTAAAAAGGATTTTCTGATATGAATCAGGTACAAAGTTATACTTGGTCTGAACGAACGAGATATCGGGTCACATCTTAATTTGATCAACCTCAGAATATTTGAATTGTTTAAATGGTCTGCATTTTTATTTGAACCACGATATTGTATTACACTAGTACAGTCAATAATTACATTTTTAGTACAGTGCATGATTTAATAGGAGCAATGTCGAACCAGTACTAGAAACATCATTATCTACCTTATGGTCTAAAAATAATAAAGAAGAAAGACAAAAGATAAATCAAATAAAACATGTTAAAACTTAGATCGATACTAAACTGGTACAGAAATATGTAGTGCCTGGTACATATCATAACAAGAACTTGAATAATGCAACTAAACATTTTTTTGCCATTCTCATTAAAAATCTTTTCAACTATTTATACTGAAGTGTAGAGCATGCGCCTCAACATTTGAAAAGACAAATTGAATAATCTCAAAATTTTATTTATGCAACTTTAATCACTTAGTTTTGTTGTTGTCAAAAAGTTTCTCATAGGTGCGGCTTTTAAGTGAAAAGATACGTCTTCTTCAAAGAGAAAGAAATTTTTAAGTATACAATATGTTTAATGGTTTTAAACCAAAGCTAGATGGAAATACAAATATTTTGTTCTCAATGTCGTGCAAACAGTGTTAATTTTATCAAGTTTAGGTTACTTGTAATTAAGCATGTATAAAATGTACCAATCTCCTTAATCCTTTTAGATACGAATGCTTCCATTGATTATCTTATTTGTACTTTTATTGATTCTCTCATTCCACCGATATGCAAAGTGTATCAATATTTTGTAAGCGTAGGGGTTGCAGGTATTAAAAGATTAAATCTATAAATTTTATTATAGTCTTTATATTATATATATTTTTTGTTCTTAAAGAGATTGATATTAATTTATTTATTTTAAACAATGGACATCATTAGGGAATATGTAAATAGATAATAGGGGTACTGTTTTGCCTAGAACATTAGGCATTGTAAATATGTAATTATGTATATATGTGAGTCTACCTAACTTACGATGTGTTGTAAAAATATTTTTCTATTTTAATACAATTGCTGGTGGGTATCTGATTTGCCAACCTTAAAAAACTTTCTTTATTTTACTTTTTAACATTCCTTTGTTAACTTTCTGTATTAATGAGGCAAATATAAGAGAGAGAAAGTGTTGAGAGGTAAAAGAGGTATTTAGAGAAAAAAAAGTTTCTCTCAGCCCTCAATTTTGCAATTGTTGATATGAAAATAGCACTCTCCTATTTTTAAATGTGATCATTTGAACCGCATATGTATGCATAAATGTATATATTTAATAACACACTCTAATTTAAAAATATTCATCTCTAAGAATATAAAATTAAAATATGACATCTATCATTTTGTAAATCTAGTATTATATGTACTAGTATTTTATTGTATTTTGTAACTTTGAATTATTTAATAAATATATTTAATTGTAAGTTTTGATTTTCTTTTTAAAAACAAGAAAATATACATTTATACACTATCTGCATATCTTATCGCATTTACACCCACACATTACTAAAAGAGGAGGGATCCAATTACACATTTTTTTGGTGACACCGTATTACATCCTCAATTTTCAAAGTTTTGAAAGTTCAAATAGTTGATCCAAACCGTTCAATATAATTAATATATTAAAATGTGCTTGCAGATCAAATTTTACATTTTTTGAAATTTCTTTACTATTTATTAAATATTTAACAAAATTGCTATATTTAGACAATTGAATTTTTGTACTCATCTTAATAAATAGTAAAAAAATTCAAAAAGAAATATAAAATTTGATCTGCAAGCACATTTTAACATATCCATCATATTAAATGATTTGGATCGACCATTTGAACTTTAAAAATATAGAATGTAATTCGGTGTCACAAAAAAAAAATGTAATTGGATCCCTAAAAATGTTTTCATTACAAGGACAAACAACTTTGTGAGAACTTTTACTTCTGAGAAGCATTTACTTTAGTGATTAGTATTTTTTAAATAAAAATTTAAATAGTTGATCCGAACTATTAAACATATTCTCTACATGAAAATGTACTTGCCAATCAAATTTTACATTTTTAAAATTTATGTTATTTCTTTTGATAAGTAGAAAATCATTTTTTTTTATGATTCAATATTTTCAAATAATTACTTATATTGTGAATTTGTGACCAACTGCTTTTACATATTAAAAATCACATTTTTAAACATCAACTATAACATTTTTTTTTTTTTTTTTGTAAGTACTCGCTTGCTACAATTGCTCACTGCACGAACGACAAGTTCGTTATCAATTCGGGGAATCTGAATTCATATTTGATTTTACGGTTGTGTTTAAGTTTTTAAGGGTACTTAAGAAAGAATATCCAAGATCTCGAATTCTCGATAACTGTTGCAAAGGGGACTAATCGAAATTTAAAGCATTCAGCTTTGCACTAATCCACTGTGCATCAACAGTTATATTAAGTGCATTATGCATAGAAATGCTGCTATTATTATCATTATTATTATTATTATTATTATTAGTTTTTTTTTTTATGTGAAGATATACTATATATGATCTCAAAAATCGCATTTAGTTTGACCGGTGGAAGAAAAAAAGACAAAGACAAGTAAAGGCAGATCAACTAAAAGATAATATTAGGTTTAGCGCATTAAAGTGGTTTATAAGCATAATTTCAAATGATGATTTAAAGCAATTCAAATTGTTATATTTTACAGATGATGTATTTTCGAGAATCAATCTTTAGTCTAGTAGCAAAAGATAATGTCTTATTATATGTGAGAGGTTGCAGATTCGAAATCTAAATAGAGAATCTCTTGTAGATATTAAATAGTTAAATGACTTGACCTCCAATCTTAATTTAGAAAAAAAAATACATTTTCACACCAAATTTATAAACTTTCAAGTTATTTAATATAAAACAATATAGTTAATAAATGATGATAATTGAATGTATTAAATTAAATATCTAGACATTTTTTACCTTATACGAAATGGACTTAAAAATTTAGAAGTTTGACATGTAAGCACATTATCCGTGATATATGTTGATTTTAAATGGTTTAAATTTAGTTATTTATAGCACATATGATTAATTTCAAAGTTTGCTCACAAACTACCTTAATTAATATAAGCTCATAATAATTTTGCTCAATGTTTCATTCTTTTTTTCTAAAATTACTTATATTTGATGGAACAAGTGCACGAATTCTGAGACTTCCTAATTAATTATGTATTGCACTGATATCTTCGAAATGAATAAAACCCAAAAATAAACAAAAAAAGCTCACAAAATGCATCATATATGTAACCAAAAAATATGGTAAAAGGGACTGCAGTATAACCTGATGAGTTTCATTCTACCACAATAGTTGTGTCACAACTCAAAACTATATATGATATGTAGCCTCTAATATGTCCTCTAATATGTTCAATTCAGATCAAAGACACTAAATTTGATACAACTTTGTAAAAATGTTTTTGGATTTTTTTATCAAAGTTATAATTGAGTGATACATATCATCTATCATAATTGTGTCATAATTATTACATGAGGAGGGTTCAAATGCCTCCATCTCTTTTCATTATTTTCAAAGTTCAAACAGTCGATTCGAACTGCTCAACCTAACCTCCATACTAAAATATGTTTGGAGACAAAATTTTATATTTTTAGGAATTTTTTTTACTATTTTTTTAGATAGATAAAAAATTAGATGGTTCAGATTTACTAATTTTGTACCTATCTAAGAAAGTAGTAAAAAAATTCCTAAAAATATAAAATTTGGTCTCCAAACATATTTTAGTATGGAGGTTAAGTTGAACGGTTCGGATCGACTGTTTAAATTTTGAAAATGATGGAGAGAGATGGAGGCATGATGGAGGCACAAAAACATGGAGGCATTTGAACCCTCCTCTTATTACATTGCATTTATTACAAAGGATCTGAACTTGTAGTATTCTAATCGCACTAAGACTATATGTTTCAAAACCTCTATCACATAAAGCCGCTAACTTTCAAAAAAAAAAAAACTCTACCACGACAGGTAAGGGTGGAGACATGTTAAGTGAATGTTATTAATTGATCTGTTACATTCGGAAATTTTAAAACTTGATTAAATTGATAAATCAATCAATTAGCTTAAATAAAAAGTTTAATTAACTTAACGATCGTTCAGAAATTTTCTGACCGACTAAAACGAAACTAAAATTTCGTAATATTAATAATGTATGAAAATATGTATAATAAAATTTAGAGATTAGAAATAAAATAAAATATAGAACTAGGAATAAAATTATAATTATTCGGTAAATTAGAAACTTAGAAAATTCGTTACAATTCTTTTTAAGTTTTAGGAAAGAAGAAATTGATTTAATTAGCTTCGTGTAAATAAATAATTAAATTAAATTCCAAAATAAGAGTATAATTATACGAAATAATTCGTACGAGATAAATGTTACACTTAGGGGCACCTCTAATTGCTCAAAAACTGAAATTAAATTGCAATTGAAAGTAAGGAGATGAGTTTAGAGAAATTTGACACGCGGGGTGATAACGGAGTTCGGCAAAACAAAGGCCTACGTCTCCGGGGCTTCGCAACCTTGTGAGGTGCGCCTTCCTATTACCCAATACGAAAGGATTACAACTTGTGAACCGTTGAGCCCTTACACACCAAGCGGGAAGTCAAACGGCCAACTCAAAGAGGTGAGAACAAGGTCTCGATTATCTAGGAACACAAGAGAAACACTCAATAGCTTACTCTAACCTAATCTATAGCTAGATTGGTGAAGTAGGTTGAGGTTGCTTGAGGGATTTTGAAGTTATAGGCTCTCACAACAATGGTGGTTTCTAAGCTCTCAGAAAATCACTTTTGAAATAATTAGGGTCGGCTAAGGTGCTTTTGAAAGTGATCCCCTCAATCTATTTATAGTGGCAGCTCAAAAATGAGCTGTTTGATATAAAACGTTACCAACGTTTTATAAAACGTTACCAACGTTTTATTCAAATGCGATTTAGGGTTTTAATTCTCTGACAGCTTAGTAAAACGTTGCCCAACGTTTTATAAAACGTTACAACGTTTTATAAACGTTATAACGTTTTCTAAACGTTCCAACGTTTCTAGTTTATACTGAACACCTGTTCTTCAGTTGTTCTGAGCCTGTTAAACGTTACAACGTTTCATAACCGTTATAACGTTTGTAAAACGTTACAACGTTTTATAAAACGTTCTAACGTTATAACTTGGTTTTCTTTTGATATTATTGAAGCTTCTGATCATTATAAAACGTTACCAACGTTTTGTAAACGTTCATAACGTTTTATCCCACTTTGATCAACCTCACACATACTTTATCAATCTTTTGAATTTACATTTTATATTCTTGATAAAAGTCTTCGTGATTTCTTCAGTCCAAGCATATTTCATCGCAGTTCTTTCTCTTCTTGGACCTATATGTTCTTAAAATAGAAGAAATCGTAAAATTCAATAATTGTATGTTTTTGCAAATTAGTCAAATAGACGTAAAAGATTATTGTACGAACAATAATCTCCCCCTTTTGGCGATTTGCAAAAACATACAATGTGAGTAAGTGCATAAATCGAAAATTTTCAGAAATTAGTTAATCCAGTTTTGATTTTGCATTTCAATCCATTTGTACCAATTTCTCCCCCTTTTGGAAATCGACGAAAGGGTTGAAAATTAGCACTAATTTAAAGTGCTCCCCCTCAAATTATGCACTCCCCCTCAATTTAGTAATATAGCAACAATAATTTACAAACAAAAATAAAGTTGAGGGCATAACTTTTACATGCAAAACAATTCAATTTCAATTCACCATATCAAGTTGTATATATCCATGTGCATAGCTCATGCATATACAACATTTCAACTCATGCAATCCAAGTAATTCAATAAAACTTGTCAAGGCGCTAAGATATCCAATTTTTGCAATTTTGCAATGTAGCCCCTTACAAGTTAGCAATTCATACACCATTTTTAAGATATCAATATCTCATACATATCTACACTAAATTTCAAATACCACAATTCAATCAAATCATGCAATTCAATCAATTTAAACTAGTTGAAATTCACCAATTTAACAATTCAAAACATTTCAAAACAACAATTGAACTAACATAACAAAACAACAATTCAACTAACATAACAAAACAACAATTCAACTAACATAACCTAAATCAAAGCAATTCAAACAATTCAAATTAAACATGCAATCAACAAACAATTCATGCAAATAACACACAATTTAAGTTATAAAAAAAATACGATCTATTCGTCATTCATGGGGTCGTTTGGTTCTTCGGCCATTTCTTCTTGACTTTCAACTGGGATGTCTTCTTCCTCATCATCCAGGTCTTCTTCCTCAACCAGACGCTCACGTGCTCGTGCCGGGCTTCCAGAGGGACCATATTGCTTGATAAAGCGATTGGAGAGGCTTGATTGTGCTTCATCAAGCGTATTGAGAGCTCGAGCATGTGCTCGCAGTTGTTGCCTTATCTTCATTTGACCCTTTTCAAGCTTGTCGAACCTCCTATTCATGGCTTGATGATTCTGTTGAATCTCAAGACGTTGGTTGTGCATTTGTTGACAAAGCCACATCATTTGTGCTTCTTGACCTTCTGGAGGGACAAACGCACCAGCTTGTGGCACAAATTGTGGTTGAGGTGGAGGTTGAGCCGGTGCAACTTGTTCTTCCGGATCCCAGTATTGATTGGGTAGTGCCTCTTGATGGTTTATCCATTGGTTGATGGCTCTTGCATCGGGTTCATAGCGCCTCAGACCCGATTCTGAATGACCATAGACCCACCCGATTCTTGTCAGGTGGTCAACCAAATTTGTCGGGAAGGATACTTCTGCATCTTCAGGTAGTTGGATACCGTTGAGACGGATGATTTTGTGAATGAGGTGGGCATAAGGCAGAGAGTGGACCGAGGTTGTAAATGCACCATTAATGTGACGAAGAAAGAAGTAGGGTATATTAATCCTCTTTTCATCCATTTGAATGAGATGACGAAGAAAGTACATGGGTCCCCACTCAAGATTGGTTTTGATTGTGGCTTTGGGCATAAGGATGTTGTTGATGAAGAGAAAGAGCAATCGATGTAGAGATGGAAGGTGAGAAGCATAGATTTTAGCCCCGGATATGTAGTTGCGGTCAAACCATTTCTTATAGTCAAGTGAAGTTCCATCGGCATAAAGAGGCCAACTTCTCAAGGGGTAGGTTTCCTCCCCGTCATTCTCAACCCCAAGCCATTGTGCCACAGTATCCAGAGATAGGACAATTTCTTTCCCGCCTACCCAAGAGATGATCCTGAAGGGTTCATCACTAGTTTGGATGTTTGCATAGAACGTGCGGGTAAGAAGGTCATTGTAGGGTTCATAACAAGTGACAATAGGTTCCCATCCCCAATGATTCACATAAGCAATTATCTTGTCATCCTCGGGTTGGGAGAAGGTAACCGCGGCTTTGTTAAACCAGTAGCAATCGGTTATTTTCCTATTCATAAAAGAACCCACATAATTCTCATAGGCCACAATATCCCGGAATAGGTATCTATTTGACCGGTGAATGTTCCAATTTGGTTCCAAATTTCCCCCACTTCCTTGACCAACCTCCGAGTCCACACGTCTTTTCTTACTACCCTTAGGCACTGCATCTTTCTTTGGAGCCATTAGATTAGGGTTAAAGAGAAAGTTTACCGATTGAGAGGTGAAGTGCTAAACCGAGAAGAGAAGAGCCCTAGAAGTGCAGTGGTGAAGCCGGATCGTCAATCCAACGGTCGGATCGCCGGATTTGCTCCTAGGGTTTTGGCTAGGGTTTTGGAGAGAGAGAGATTGAGAGAGGGAAAGGAGATTTGGAGAAGAGAATTGAGTAGTGAGAAGAGAGGAGAAGAGAAATCAAGAAGAATTTCTTGATTTGGTGAAGTAGATGGCTAGAATGGGTGGAGAGAGAGAGAGAGAATCGGAGTAGAGGAAGAAGGAGAGGTTTGAAGGAATAAAGAAAGAATAGAGAGGAAGGGACGGGTTTGGAGGCTTTAGAACCATTTTTCGCTATAAAACGTTACCAATGTTTATAAAACGTTACCAACGTTTGTTTAAAATACATTGTTTTTACCTAAAACGTTATAACGTTTGTGTAACGTTTGTCCAACGTTTTTGTGAAGCTTTCGGACTTTTTGAAGTCTCATAAAACGTTACCAACGTTTGGAAAACGTTACAACGTTTTCACTTGTAATTTTTGCACTTTTGGTCCCTTGTCAGACAAACGTTGCAACGTTTGTATAAACGTTGTGACGTTTTGAAAGCGTTGGAACGTTTGTATAAACGTTGTGACGTTTTGAAAGCGTTGGAACGTTTGTGCAACGTTTGTCCAATGTTTTTGTGAAGCTTTCGGACTTTTTGAAGTCTAATAAAACGTTACCAACGTTTTCAAAACGTTTACAACGTTTATATTGTAATTTGTCAATATTTTGGCTAAGTATTGGAAGTGAAAACGTTTATAACGTTTATAAAACGTTATGTAACGTTTTTATAATGCTTTCGGACTTTTTGAAGTTTCACAAAACGTTAGGAACGTTTTCAGAAACGTTATAACGTTTTGTTTCTTTAAAACACTCCTTAAATGACCTATTTTGATTGCAAATAATAATTTTGAAATAAGTTATGAATATGACTATTCTCTAAGTTCAAGCATGCCTAATTTAAATCTCAATTCATTGTGTTGTTGTGTATTTAGGGGTTTTGTGAATATATCGGCAATTTGTTCTTTGGTGTCGATATGTATGAGTTCAATTTCACATTTTTCTATATGATCCCTAATAAAATGATGCCTTATCTCTATGTGCTTGGTTCTAGAATGAAGGACCGGATTTTTGGATATCATAATGGCACTGGTATTGTCACACATAATTGGTACGTTGCGGAAGCGAATTTCATAATCATTTAGGGATTGAATCATCCAAAGAATTTGTGTGCAACAACTACCGGCCGCTACATACTCGGCTTCCGTTGTGGAAAGGGCAACCGAGGTTTGTTTGCGACTTGACCAAGATACAAGTGAACCACCAAGAAATTGGCATGTACCACTTGTGCTTTTTCTATCCATACGGTCTCCGGCAAAATCGGCATCGGCATATCCTATCAAGTCTAAATCCAATTGTTTGCCATACCATAATCCCAAATTTAAACTACCCTTGACATATTTAAGAATTCTTTTAACGGCTTTCAAGTGCAATTCTTTGGGATTTGCTTGATACCTAGCACATAGACATACCGCAAACATTATATCGGGTCTACTAGCAGTTAAATAGAGTAGGCTACCTATCATAGCTCGGTATTGAGTGATGTCCACCGATGTGCCATTTGGATCCGAGTCAAGATTTGCATTCGTAGCCATTGGAGTTTTGCTTGTATTGCTTTCGGTCATCCCAAATTTCTTGATCAATTCCTTCGCATACTTGGTTTGGCTCACAAATGTGCCATCCATGAGTTGCTTGATTTGAAGCCCCAAGAAGAAGTTCAATTCACCCATCATGCTCATCTCAAATTCACTACTCATAAGAGAAGAAAATTCCTCGGCAAGTGCCGCATTAGGTGAACCAAAAATTATGTCATCTACATAGATTTGCACCACCAAAAGTGATCCATCTCTTTTCTTAGTGAAAAGAGTTGTATCATTATTGCCTCTAATGAATTCATTGTCAATTAGAAAGGAACTTAATCTACCATACCATGCCCTAGGGGCTTGTTTGAGTCCATAGAGAGCTTTGGTGAGTCTATATACATGATTAGGAAATGTTGGATCAACAAAGCCTTGAGGTTGATTAACATACACCTCCTCATCTATGAATCCATTCAAAAATGCACTTTTAACATCCATTTGAAATAGTTTGAAATTTTTGTTTGAGGCATATGCTAAAAGCATTCTAATGGATTCAAGACGAGCTACAGGTGCAAAGGTTTCTTCAAAGTCAATACCCTCTTGTTGTTTGTACCCTTGAGCTACCAACCTAGCTTTGTTGCGAATTACATTTCCATCTTCATCCTTTTTATTTCTAAAGACCCATTTGGTTCCAATAATCATTCTATCATTTGGCTTAGGTACAAGTTCCCAAACTTTGTTCCTTTCAAATTGAGCAAGTTCATCTTGCATGGCACAAATCCAATTTGGGTCTATATTTGCATCTTTAAAATTTTTAGGTTCTATATGAGATACAAATGCACAATGACCAATCATTTGATTTAATTCGGATCTTGTTTTAACTCTTTCCCTAGGATCACCAATTACATTAGAAAGAGGATGAGAAGATACTTCCCTTAGGTCTTGAGGAATTTGATACTCAATTCGTGAAGATTGCATCTCTTCGGTTTGCATTCCTTCAACTATTGGATCCATCTCGACAATGTTGGTTGCATCCATTTCGGGTTGAGTTTGCTCGGGTTGGTCCTCAATTGTATCGGTTCTTGTCTCAATTTCATCTTGATCAAGAATTGGCACTTCAACACCTACAATCTCAATACCTTTCTCGACCTTTTGATTAGCATTTTCATCAAATTTAACATGCACGGATTCAATTACAATTCTTTGAGATGGAATGTAAATTCTATAGGCTTTACTTGAATTTGAATATCCTACAAACATTCCCTCAATAGATTTAGAATCAAATTTAGTTACTTTAGGAGATTCATCAAGAACAAAGCATTTTGAACCAAATACTCTAAAATGAGATATCTTAGGCTTGTACCCTTTCCATAGCTCATAAGGTGTTTTATTCAATATGGTCCTTATGCTTACGCGATTTACCACGTAGCATGCCGTATTTACCGCTTCGGCCCACAAGTGTTTGGGTAAGGAGTATTCATTTAGCATGGTTCGGGCAAGCTCAACTAAGGTTCGGTTCTTCCTCTCAACTACCCCATTTTGTTGAGGTGTGCGAGGAGCCGAATACTCATGTTTGTATCCCCTTTTAGAGCAAAGTTGATCAA